>NC_081346.1:54430904-54441250 GCF_029784015.1 Lycium ferocissimum
AAGGATTTGAAAAACAACATTGTTACCAAACCATATGGTTTCTAATCAACCAAAAGAGCCTTTAATTTGTTGTCATTAATTACTTCCTGACTCTTCTCTATGTTTTCAATAATGGTACAGTCAAGTGATGAAAGAATTAACTAACCATTGTTTGTCAACCCATAAGCACCAATCTTCAATGTGGAAGTAGTTACTTTGGCACTTGAGCATTTTCCACGAGCATCGTTTGTTGCTTCTTGATTCTCCTCTAGTGAACAAAGAAATACAAAGAAAGGAGAGAAAAGTCATGCCTGGTATCGAAAATGTTAACATGCAAACCAGTTACTGTTAGGATCGACATAACAGTAATGTGGACTAACAAAATATACTTTAAATGAGGATAAAACAGAAATAAAGAAAAGTATACTAAAATATGCATATGATTTGGTCAATTGAACTTCATATGAGAAAACTAATACTCCATCCCCGAATCGATTTATATGAGGGGGTCGGGTTCCGATAATGAGGATCAAAACACTTAATCTTTGACCGCGATTTCGACCATAGATTCTTTGAGTATTTAAAATACATTTTACATATTTACAAACTACATGAAAAGTATTAGAAGTGAATAGAATAAGTAATGTACAATATATTAAAAGAAGTTAAGAAAATTGTAGTTTAAAAAAAAAAAAAAAATTGTTTGACACCTCCAAAAGTAAAACCCTCCTATAAATTGGGACAAAGGGAGTACAAAAGAAGGTATAAAACTCTCGAAATAATAATCTCCTCCTCTTAAACAAGACTCTTTTTACCGAAAGACTGTATTGTGGATGATATTGTGTTGTTTGGGAAGGAAGGATGCTCAATTTATAGAAGTGCAAAACTTCTATAACAAAATAATAAATATGAAAAAAAAATTCCATCAAGAAAACTTTTTTGAGTAAAATACAATTATGGTAAAATCCAAATAAGGTATGAAATTCAAGGAAACCTATTAGTTACTCCCCGTTCCAATTTATGAAGCGCAGATCGGATTTCGAAAGTCAAACCTTTTACTTTTTATTGTGAATTTAGATATAAAATCCTTATGTTTATGAAATAAAATTTACATATTGGGAAATTATGTAAAAAAAAAAAAAAAGGATAAGTGACATTATTTCAAAAGATTTAAAATACATTTGAAAAAATAACGGTTAAAAAAAAGATCGTTTCATCTCGAATCCGAAAAGTGAGACGGAGAGACTAATAATTACCTGAGGTTCTTATAATGGCGAGGACGAGCGAAGATGTAGAGCGAAATCAATGAAGTCATCGAGGCCATTGCCACGAGTGTTGGCAGGAACTCGATCATCAATCCTATAAACAACCTTGCGCTGACTAGGATACCATGTAAAATCTGCAAATTCATGTTGTCTCCCAAACTTAGCTGCATCATCCCCCAAATCTGAGTCATTCCTTTCTGAACGGGTTATTGAACGTTTGAACACTGGTTGCAGTTTCACTGTCACCTAATATTCACACATAAAGATTTGTCATTCTTAGCTTGGGACAGATTAAAGTTTTTAATTTGATAGGACTTTTAAGTTTTTCCGCATTAACCTTATTATATCTGTGGGCTCAGATCCAATATTTATTAAAATTTTAGTAGATTTTTAAATATATATATATATATATATATATATATATATATATATATATATATATATATATATATATATATATATATGCCATCCAACTATCGGAAATGACTCATTTATGTCACTCGTCAATAGTTTGGCTCATTTATGCCATCGAACTATAGGAAATGACTCATTTATGTCACTCATCAATAGTTTGACTCATTTATGCCATCGCCCGTTAATAAAAATGACTCATCCATGCCATATTTCATTAAAACTGATTTTACAATACCATATATGACACGTGGCCTCTAACTAGATTATGGTTGTGAGCGGGTAAGGTGTATGGGTCGGATTTTTTATTAATTTGGTATTTAAAATTGGGCTGGTTTAAATGACGTAGACCTCTAATTGGAGGCCACGTGTCATATCTGGTATTATAAAACCGGCGTTAATAAAAAATGGCATGGATGAGTCATTTTGGTAACAGGCGATGACATAAATGAGTCAAAATATTGATGAGTGGCATAAATGAGTCATTTCCTATAGTTCGATGGCATAAATGAGCCAAACTATTGACGAGTGGCATAAATGAAATAAAAAAGTTGGATAAAAATAAAAATAAATATAAGAGAAAAATAAGGACAGAACCTCAATGCCTACTAAGGTTAATTAACTCAAGAATTTTTCTAAAAGAATTTCGGAAAGACTTTTACGTGGTAATAATAACTGTATAAATAAGCAATCATACAACTTAAATGAACTATTCTTTTTCTTTAATAGGGTCTGGTTTGAAAATTTTCACCCTGAAAACTTTCCCTCTTTTCATTGTGGTACAATTGAGAGGTGGGTAGAACATGCCGATCAACTAGACATGCTGTTATAAAAAGTACCTACCTGTGAATTAACTCCAAGAACACCTAGGGACACTAGCTGCATCCAACTCAGGATTACCATTTTTCAATGTACGGAGTTTAGCATAATTGTTTGCCGCTTCATCTGGTATGACAATTCGAAGTTGCACAATATAATCATGTACTGAGCTTCCCAAACCCCAAAGAGAACTTCCATGAGCACCTGTTGTTGGAAAAAAATAACTCAAAGTTATAGGAAATCAAAGTTACGCACTATTATAAAGAAGCGTGGAGAATTATAAAGAACATTCAAAGATTTATGAGAATTTTAAATAAAATATTTTTCATAGGCATTGAGGTTCTGTCCATATTTTTCTCTTCTGTTTTTTTATTATTATTACTTCTACAGCAGTACTTTCCTTATTATTACTTCTACAGCAGTACTTTCCTTTCATATTTTCATATTGAACATTCAAAGATTTATGAGATTTTAAATAAAATATTTTTCTTCACCTGTTCCAATTAGGCCACCAATGGTTAAACCCCACCAGTAAGGCGTATAAGGCAGGACTAATCCTGCCTTGGCCGCCTCACTGATCAACTGTCTCAAGTTACCCCACTTTCAACGGTCATTGTCATGTTTTCTTGATCCACTTTTAGGATCTTGTTTAGGAATTTTGTACTTATAAGTAATCCGTCTTCACCCTCTGGACAAACCAACTTGGGTATGCTGTGTGAAAACCGAGTCGCCACTTTCATTTTTCTCTTTTCTTTTGTGGCATTTGCCACTATAGAAATGATCTCTTCTTCTGTGGTTGGAAAAACAGCTTGAGCTGCCTTGCAAATGCTCCGATCTGGGAAGGCACCATAAGAGTTTGTAATGGTGCAGTTAAAGTTTGTTTTGGTTGAACATTTAATGGGATCTTCAGGTGGGCTAGATTTCACTAAGTAAATCATAAAGATAATCCAGCTTAGTTTTAAGAAGATTTTTGGGTCGCCCATAACTGGTAATCAGAGAGAGGTACAAATTGCAGACAGAGAATTGCCCAAAATAAATAGAAATAAATGTGCGATGTAGCTGGCTAGTTGAAGGCAGAATATTAGTTGGATATCCAAACTATTAATAGTCTTCATTACCTCTTGAAGTTAATTATTTGATCTCATGCTAAGATAGTGAGATACACTCACATGCAACGTGATTTTTTTAAAAATAAAAAATATTTCTTTTTTACTTTATTAAATTTATTAATTTCTTGGATTTTCTTTTTCTGGTTGTTACAAAAAACTTGGCTGTTACTCCACTTTTTAGATGAAATTTATTATTGGCTAAAATAATGTGTTGGGTTAAAGAGCATTTACTATTGAAAAATATTATTGTTAAAATGCCTTATTACTCCTACACGTTGGTGACCATAAAAGTGGCTGAAGTGGATTCATTTCTTAAGGTGAGAATGGTTGAATGTGGCCATTATTTTCCTTGTAACTCCTCTCACGTTAATGGCCATTGGAGCAAGATAATGACAATTATTTCTTTTGTAACATTTGTAACCGCTAACCTTTTACTCACCCATATTCAAGTGTGTGTATATATATATATATATATATATATATATATATATATATTATAAGGATGACGTTCTTCTCCTATAAACAGAAGTCACCCTTAGCTTTGTCGTGTGTAGAAGACATACATTGGAGTAGTGAAAGAGAGTTGAGAGAAAGAAAATAATCTAAGTTTCCAACTTAGTCACTATAAAAGAGAGTATTTTTTGTGTTGAAAGAAGGTGTTCTTTTGGTGGAGCTTTGGACTCTTTAACTAGTCCGGAGTTGTTTGAGTCACACGACGTTGACGGGCTGTTGTATCCTGGAGGGGACAAGTTAGAGTTATACTGCGGAACGGTGAAGATTATACCGCGATGGGCTTGAATCTCCTTAAAGAGAGCGAGATATCTGCGCCTCAGAACGAAAAATATTTATTTACTTTGTTCTTCATTTTCATTTTTATTTTTTCATTGTAATTTATTGTAAATGGTAATTTCACCAACAATTTTAAGGAGTTTTAATATTATAGTAAGAGATTACAAAAGAAAAATAAGACCACATTCATCCATAAAATATGAGTAATGAGATAGTGGAAGGACAAAAGTAATTCATGTTATGGCACCAAAACGTGTGAAAATGGTTACATCTTTATGGTCATTGATTGATGAATGAACATGGAACTTTAATATGATATTAAAATGCTCACTATCTCCATCAATCCCCCACTCAATTTTAAGGAGATTCATCTTTGTTACAGTTTGAAAAATTGCGGATATCAAGATAGGAGATGTCAAAATCATTCCACTTCGGCGTCGCTAGATCTCTTTAAGAGATGAAAGGGTAAAGTATTTTTTTTTCCTACTTGCTCAACTTAAGCGGAAGAAAGGTTAAAAACTTTTTACCTTATATCTTTATAAATAAAGTGATATTACTTTTCAAGAGTATAAATTGTTGTTTAAATTCTCAAAATAGTGGGGGCTAAAGAGGTGAGAAAAATATTTATCATGAAAAAATGATTCATGCATCTTTGAGAATGCATGTATTAATCTTGAAAAATTCACATGTCATTTTTGCCTCAACGGTTGATCATTTGTCAATCTTTGTCTCTAACATTGGTGTTGTTAAATTAAACTAAAAATATGTGTAGCAGTCATTTTGATGTGAGAAATTTGAGTGAGGCAAATTTCATTCTTGGAATGAAAAACATAAAAAAAACATGTGATGACACTTTTTTAACCGAGTCACATTATGTTGATGAAAATTGTATGAAGTACAATTCCTTTTGAGAAATATGACAAAATATGTTGTGAATGTTTTCCATGTCCAAATATGGAATATTTTGATTAAGATGATATATTTGATTCCAATTCAATGTGAAATTGTGAGAAAATGTTTTGTTGGTATTGTGACGTACGTTGTTTTATTTTAAAAATATTATAAATAATTAATTTGTGTATGTAGCAAAAGTACTTAATACAAAGCAAACCATGTATATTTACTTGATAAGAAATTTTGTGGCTTGTTTTATAAAAAATGTTTATTACTGAAGGATTTTTTGGTACATAAACACTTGGTGCTATTTGTTAGGGATTAAAAAAAATTATTATTCACAACTCTACCATGGGGGCTAAGCTAATTGTTTTAGCTTCAGCTAGTGAAGAAGAGAATTGGTTGAGAATTCTATTATCTTATTTTGAAAATAAATTTCTTCTAATTTTGATTTATTGTGACAACACTAATATTATTGGTAGAGTTCAATAGTTATCACTTTTTAAATTGACCCATGTGAACATATATCTTTTTGTGAGATTATTTGTGAAAAGTGGTATACCATAAATATTGATTGTGTTAAATCTTGTGATAATCTTGAAATTTATAGACAAAGGCCTTATGATTCAAAGGCATGCACATCGAGGGGGATGGGATTAAATCCGAAAATTTCTAAGTCATTTATGAGAAACCCAAAGAACTAGGAGATTCTATAAGTGGGTTTTATGAAAATGAATCAATGATGACTTGTTGTGAAATGCACTATTATATTTTTATTCCCTCCCTATGATGTGAGTGCATTTGAGAATGATTTGTGGAGGTTGAGTTCATAAACTCTTAAGAAATTCTATAGCTCGTATGAGTGGGGTGTTAAATTATGAGAAGCATTATTGAGATTATTTCATGATGTCAGTGTGGAGGTAGGCCGCTTCCTATGAGAATTGGGCTCGTTCTCAAAAGCACTCATGAAAACCGGAATAGCACAAGGCCGTAATGTGTTGGCTATTAAAGCTTATGTCAAAACCTTGATTATTATGTGTAAGCAGTGATACTTTATTTCCTTTAAGCAAAGTTATATATATATATATATATATATATATATATATATATATATATATATAATATATATATATATATATATATGCATAATAGTCTCCCTTCAACTAAACTGGCGATAACTCTCTTATTTCAATATTAAAATGAGTGGGGTATTGTTGGGTTAAAGAGCATTTTAATATTGCAAAATATTATTGTTAAAATTCCTTATTACTCCTAACGTTGGTGACCATAAAAGTGGCTGAAGTGGATTCATTTCTTACGGTGAGAATGGTTGAATGTGGCCATTATTTTGCCTCGTAACTCCTCTCACGTTAACGGCCATTAGAGCAAGATAATGACAATTATTTCTTTTGTAACATTTGTAACCACTAACCTTTTACTCACTCATATTCTTCATATATATATATATATATATATATATATATATATATTCATTATAAGGTTGACTTTCTTCTCCTATAAATAGGAGACACCCTTAACTTTGTGGTGTGTAGAAGATATACATTGGAGTAGTGAAAGAGAGAGTTGAGAGAAAGAAAATAATCTAAGTTTCCAACTTAGTCACTATAAAAGAGAGTATTTTTTATGTTGAAGGAAGGTGTTCTTTTGGTAGAGCTTTGGACTCTTTAACTAGTCCTGTGTTGTTTGAGTCACACGACGTTGGTACATTGTATCTGGAGAGGCAAGGGAGAGTTATCTTCTTTGGACCGGTGAAGATTATATCGCAATGGGCTTGAATCTCCTTAAAGAGAGCGAGATATCCGCGTCTCAGCCTGAAGAATATTTATTTACTTTGTTCTTCATTTTTCATTTTATTTTTTCAACTGTAATTTATTGTAACTGTGGTAATTTCACTAACATAATGAATTTCAGCCAATTTGATTTTAATAGATTTTGTCCGAAAAGAAAAAGTACACTGTCGAAATAGATATTCATTACATATAAATGAGATATAATAAGAATTATACAGTTGGAACTTCATTATTCTACTACAAAATCTTTTTAGTTCACCAAAAATAAATTAAAGGAGCTCTAACCAAGTGTGTGTCTCTCTATATATATATATATATATATATATATATATATATATATATATATATATATATATATATATATATATATATATATTCTTTTTATAGATTTGACCCGAAAAAAGAAAAAAACAACAGTTGAAATAAATAATCATTGCATCTAAAAAAGAAGTACATAGTTGCGACTCTATCATTTTGGTTAAACTTTTTTAATTGATTAAAAACTACATAGTTGAAATAAAGAGACATCGCATCTAATAAGAAATACACAATTGATACTTCATAATTTTTTATAAAATTAGTTTTGTTTGATTAAAATGATGGAGTTCTAGCTAATTAGTTTTTTTTTACAAATTGACCTAGAAAAAGAAGAAATACACAGTTGAAATAAATAGTTGTAACAAGTAGTCAGCAAGTTGGGGTAAAATTTGCATTATATATTAAGCTGAAGCAAGAAGAAACACACAAATGAAATCTATAAACTATTATATGTGACGATGTGGCAATTAACAGTTGAAAAATAACCTACTTCGGAGTTGATTTTTCAATCTTTTTCATCCCCATGCACCTTAAATCAGCGTCTTAGGGGATAAAGAATATCAAACAGTCAAGTTTATAGGAATCATTAAGATTACTTATAGTTTAAGTGTGCAACTAATAATTCGTGTCAAGATTAGGATCTTTAGGTATATATTATGCCTAAGTTGAATTATGAAAAAAATTATTTTGTGTCTAACATAATTTACACTAGTGTTTTAAAAGGCCTTTTCGGGGCGAGCCCAGGGAAGAGGCACACCAAAAATATCTTGAGGCGATGGTTGCGGGCGAAAGTCTCAAAAGGCATGCGCCCTAACAATTCGGGGTGTACGCCTGAGAGTGAGGCAAATGTTTGTGTTGGGGTGTATGTCTAGAAAACTTCTTCAAATTAAAATAAAATTTGTTGAATAAGTCCTTAATATAATACCCAAATTTTCAAAAGTTAGCTAAATTTTTTTGAAAAGAAACTAAATGATTGTACGAAAAGAATAGAAAATCTCTCGAGGGGATTTTACAGAATCATTTCACCAACAAGCCAAAAACTTGACTTATTAATATTTATTCTATTTGTTAGTAGCTTATAGTGGATTAGTTTGATTAGTTTTTGTGGAGATGGAGCAGATGTTGTTGGGTTTTTGGGCTTTTTCCTTTCCTAGGGGATAAATAAAAGGAAAAATTACTTGGTGTAGCTTCTTCTAAGAGGTAATTATTGATAATAACAACCTTTTGTAATAATTACATTTCGTAGCTACATGATATACCAAGCCCATTTTTCCCTAAAGCCCACATTATTTTACTAGCATATTTTTCACATCTTCTTCTCCATGTATCTGAGTGTATTTGAGTGTATCTCGTCATATGTATTTGGCTCATATGTCTTGTATCTCATATGTATTTGGCGCCAAATACATAGGAGATACATTCAAATACAGTGAATACGTTCAACTTCGCAGCAACTCGAATACATTCAAGTATATGTGACATTAGATAAAGTTGGATACAACTAAACGGTGTATTCAAATACACTAAAATACATCAAATGCAGCGAAATGCCTAATGCAACTACGAATTATAAATATGAAAAGGTAGTTATGGATGGTTAATTGCTCCTAAAAGGTAGTTATTTATGTAAGTTCACCTTTTGGACCTAGCCCACTTTGCCCTAAAGTCCACTATATATAAGATCAACTTAGGTCTTATTTCATGAACACGAGAGTGAATTCATAACAGCCATATAGAGAAAAAAAGTGAGAGAAAAGTGCTGATTTTCGCACAGTGAAAATCAGCTACAACAGTTAACCATTGAATCGTGCCGATTTGAACTGGGAGTTCTCAACATTTGGTTCTTGGATTTCAACGGTGGAGATTGGATTTTGTGGTCTGTAGCTCCAGTTTTCGAGCACGAACAATAGCTCGTTTTTGGGGGTGATTTCTCTCCTTTCTTCACTAGTTTTGGTGCTATCTTTTATGTATTGTTGCTTCGTATTTGGCGTTGATGTTGTAGCCATTTGGAGAATATTATTGTAACTCTTGTTAATTTTAGTGGAGGTTTTGTGGGCCGGAAGTCCCGTGGTTGTTTCCTCTTCACATTGAAGGGGTTTTTCCATGTGAAATTTGTGTCTCTTCCATTTGATTTATTTTACTTGCTTTTCTATTTTATTGTTGGTATAGTTTCTACCCATATTTCTATTTGTGCTAGCATTTATTTCCTTCTCTTGGTTCAAATAGTGTGGAAAGTTTTGACTTTGGCATTTCTTCCAATGTTACCTTATCGTGCAATTTGGTATTTGCTTTTTTCTTCCCAACAAAGTGGTATCAGAGCTTGTGATTATATTTGATTGTGTTGATTGTCTATTTGAATGATGGAGGTAAATATGAGCAAGATGGTTTGTTTAAATGGCAGTAATTATCATATCTGGAAAAGCAAGATGAAAGATTTTCTCTTTGTCAAGAAAATGCCTTTATCTGTGTTTGCTTCTAAGAACCCCGAGTCTATAAATGATGAGGATTGAGAATTTGAGCACTTACAGGTTTGTGGCTACTTCAGGCAATGAGTTGAAGATAATGTTCGAAATCATATTGTGAACGAGACAAATGCTAAAAGCTTGTCGAGACACTTTATCCGTTGAAGATATGCAATAACAAGTTGTTCCTACTGAAACAATTGATGAATATTAGATACAAAGAGGGCACTCATATTTATGATCATATAAATGATTTTGAGGATGTCCTTGACCAGCTATCTGGAATGGGTGTCAAGTTTGATGAAGAAATACATGGACTTTGGCTTCTTAATGCTCTGCCAGACTCTTGGGAAACTCTTCGAGTTTCTTTGACTAATTCTGCTCCCAGTGATGGTGTAACTATGGAATATGATAAGAGTGTTTTTTTGAATGAAGAGATGAAAAGAAATCTCAAGTTTTTTTCCGGGTTTACACCGATGTTTTGGGGAC
>NC_081346.1:54441350-54458697 GCF_029784015.1 Lycium ferocissimum
CGTTTCTACTGCAATAGAAATTTGAACTTGTAACGTTCATAATTCTCTACTCTTATGTTCTATCGATGGCCGATTTATTGAGTTGGAAACTAGACTCGACGAACTTCATTTTGGGCTTTTGTTTCACCTTAAAACACTTCATATGCTAAGATATATTCATCCCCCAATTTGGACTAAAATTTTCACACAAAACATTACCCATCCTTTCTCCAAAGTCGTACTACTTCATTTCTTCCACTCATTTCCTTATAAAACCTTCCGGTATACCTTATATACATCCTTCACTCATTAATTATACTTAATAATGCTTGCTCCTTATATTCCAAAGTGATTTTACTTAACCCTAACTCAACGTACTTATGTTTCAAATTTGATAAGTGCTCTTCGAAGATACGGGGTGTAGCACCTTCTCAAGGCCTGTTGCAGTGCCAGTGATGACTGGTGAGGAACATGATCTATTTTGAAGGTTCACAAAAATGAAGCCTCCTATGTTTTATGGTACTGAATCGGAGGACGCATATGAGTTCATCATTGACAGTCATGAGCGGCTCCATAAGATGGGGGCCGTGGATAAGTACGAGGTAGAATTTGTGACGTTCCAGTTCTTGGGTGATTCCACGCTTTGGTGGAGGGCTTATGTGGAGTGTAGGCCAGTTGGGTCTCCTCCGTTGACTTGGGTCCAGTTTTACTCTGTGTTTTTGGAGAAGTACGTTCCGCGTACTCTAAGGGACCGAAGGAAGGATGAGTTTGCTACTATTGATCAGGGGAACTCATCGGTTGCTGTGTATGAGTCCCGTTTTCACTCTCTATCCCGATATGCTATTCAGTTGCTGCCCATTGAGGGGGAGAGGATACGGCGGTTTGTGAAGGGGCTGAACACTGGGCTTCAGTTATCGGCCTCACTTTTGTAGCCACCGGGGGCTTCATTTCAGGAGGTAGTGGAGCACGTCTGTACCGTTGAGAGTATTAGGCAGGAGAGTTAGAAAAAGTATGTAGAGAAGAAGGCCCGTAGGGGTGGGATGTTCGGCGGCTCTTCTCGAGGGGTCGAGTTCATAGGTTTATTCGGGGCGTCGGTTCGGTCCGCGTCGAGGGTGTCGGTGGGGCTCTTGGGGCAAATTATCAGGCTTCTGGTCAACAGGGAGGCTATACTGCTTCATCATCTTTTGTTCAGCTGCCTGCGCTAGACCGTGCTTGCTTCGAGTGTGGTGAGATAGGGTATATTAAGAGATATTGCCCCAGACTTAGACAGAGTAGGCAGGGGACTCAGTATCAGGCTCTCCGAGCCCCATATGCACCAGATCGAGGGGTTAAGGATCCCCTGCCGGGAGGGTGGGGCGGCCATACCACGGGTAGGGGCGGTGCCCAGCCTCACTGAGGCGGTCCTCAAGCAGGTAGAGGTGGGCAGCAGCCCGACAGGGGCGGGGCTCAGACTGAAAATGGTAATCGCAGTGGTACGCAGGTGACAGGGGGCGCGGTCATTTGTACGCCTTTCCAGGTAGACCCGAGGCTGAGGCCTCCGATGCGCATTATAACAAGTACTATCTCAGTTTACGACCGTATGACTTCTATTTTGTTTGATCCGGGTTCTACTTTTTCCTATGTATCTACCTATTTTGCTGTGGGCCTGGATATGATGTGTGATACTCTTGATATCCTTATTTTTGTGTCTAATTCTATTGGGAATTCTGTGGTAGTGGATAGCGTCTGCCCTTCGTGTGCAATTTCTTTTATGGGGTACAGTACTTGGGCGGATTTGATGATTTTAGATATGGTAGATTTTGATGTTATTTTGAGTATGAGTTGGTTATCCCCGCATTATGCTATACTTAATTACCACTCTAAGACTATTACACTAGCCATGCCCGGGGCACCTAGACTCGAGTGGAAGGGTAACCTTAGTCCCTTCCCTAAGAAAGTAATATCCTTTGTCCGTGCTAGGAAGCTGGTAGAGAAGAGGTGTTTAGCTTATCTGGCACATATCCGTGATACCAGTGCAGATACTCCATCCCTTGATTCGGTTCCAGTGGTACGCGAGTTTGCGGATGTGTTCCCTGTGGATTTGCCTGGTATGCCACCAGATCGTGATATTGACTTCAAGATTGACTCGTCCTATCTCTATTCCACTTTATAGGATGGCACCAGCAAAACTTAGGTAACTGAAAGAGCAGTTGCAAGATTTTCTGAGTAAGGGATGTATTCGCCTGAGTGCCTCTCCGGGAGGTACTCCTGTGTTGTTTGTTAAGAAGAAGGATGGGTCTATGCGTATGTATATTGATTACCGAAAACTAAATAAGGTCACTGTCTGAAATAAGTATCCTATCCCCCGCATAGATGACTTGTTTGATCAGTTACAGGGAGCTTTAGTGTTCTCGAAAATTGACCTAAGGTCAGGGTACCATCAGTTGAATATTCGGGCAGAGGATGTTCCAAAAACTACCTTTCGGACCAGGTATGGGTACTACGAATTCTTGGTTATGTCTTTTGGGCGTACAAATGCCCCAGCCACGTTCATGGACTTGATGAACACTGTGTTTAAGCCCTACCTAGACTCATTCGTTATAGTGTTTATTGATGATATCCTGGTGTACTCTAGGAGTAAGGAAGAGCATGAGAACCATTTGAGAATTGCTCTTGGAGTGTTGCGGAAGAAGGAATTGTATGCTAAATTCTCCAAGTGTGAATTTTGATTGGCTTCTGTATCTTTCTTGGGGCATGTGATTTCAAAAGAAGGTATTATGGTGGACCCTCGAAAAATTCGGGCAGTCAAGGAATGGGCTAGGCCCATATCGGTGATCGAGATTCGTAGTTTCATGGGTCTGGCTAGCTACTATCGTCGGTTTGTGAAAGGGTTTGCTTCTATTGCTTCTCATATGACCCGTTTGACTCAGAAGGAGGTATAGTTTCGGTGGTCCGACGAATGTGAGAAGAGATTTCAAAAGCTCAAAACATTGTTGACTACCGCACTAATTCTGGCATTGTCCGTTGAGGGCAAGGATTTTGTTATTTATTGTGATGCTTCACGTTCTGGTTTGGGTGCTATTTTGATGCAGGAAAAGAAGGAGATTGCTTGTGCTTCTCGGCAGTTGAAGGTACATGAGAAGAACTATCCTACTCATGATCTCGAGTTGGCAGCGGTGGTGTTAGCATTGAAAATTTGGAGGCACTACTTGTATGGTGTCCATTATGAAGTGTACACAGACCATCGCAATTTGCAGCATGTGTTCACTCAGAAAGATCTGAACTCTAGACAACGGAGGTGGATGGAACTGCTGAAAGACTATGACATCACCATTTTGTATCACCCTGGTAAGGCGAATGTAGTAGCTGATGCATTGAGCCGAAAGTCGGCTAGTATGGGGAGTCTGGCTCATTTAATTTCTTCTGAGCGTCCATTGGTTAGAGAGGTGCAGACTCTGGCTAACAGTTTTATGAGACTGGATATCTCTAACACAGGGAAGGTGTTGGCTTGTGTCGAGACGCGGTCATTATTTTAGAGCAGATTAAGGCTAAGCAGTTCGAAGATGCTAAGCTGTGTAAAATACGAGATAAGGTGTTGCGTGGTGAGGCCAAGGAGGCCGTGATTGATGAGGAGGCCCAAGGAGGCCGTGATTGATGAGGAGGGCGTGCTGCAAATCAAAGGGCGAGTGTGTGTGCCACTTGTGGGCGACTTGATTAAGACCATTTTGACAGAGGCTCATAGTTTGAGGTACTCTATCCATCCTGGTGTCACTAAGATGTATCGTGATTTGAGGCAACATTACTGGTGGACTAGGATGAAGCAAGATATTGTGGAGTTCATTGCGCAGTGCTTAAATTGCCAACAGGTAAAGTATGAACATAAGAAACCTGGGGGTACATTGCAGAGAATGCCCATTCCAGAATAGAAGTGGGAAAGAATAGCCATGGATTTTGTAATGGGTCTTCCGAAGACGTTAGGGAAGTTTGACTCCATCTGGGTTATTGTGGATAGGTTGACTAGGTCTACCCACTTCGTTCCGGTGAAGATAACTTATGATGCAGAGAAGTTGGCTAAGGTTTACATTCGGGAGGCACTTAGACTCCACGGGGTTCCTATTTTCATCGTGTCCGACAGGGGCACCACGTTCACATCCGTGTTTTGGGAGTGTTTGCATAGGAGTTGGGTACGAGGTTAGATCTTAGCACCGCCTTCCATCCTCGGACCGACGGGCGTCCAAGCGGGACTATTCGGGTTCGGGGAGGATATGCCGCGCGTGCGTGATAGATTTCGGTGGGCATTGGGATCAGTTCTTGCCCTTAGCCGAATTTGCCTACAATAATAGCTATCACTCGAGTATTGATATGGCTCCATTTGAGGCGTTGTATGGGAGGAGGTATAGGTCTCCTATTGGGTGGTTCGATGCGTTTGAGGTGAGGCCTTGGGGCACTGATCTTCTGAGAGAGTCCCTAGAGAAGGTGAAAGTGATTCAAGCCAAGTTGTTGGCAGCACAGAATAGGCAGAAAGAGTATGCGGACTACAAGGTCTGAGATCTTGAGTTTGAGAAAAGGGAGCAAGTGCTATTGAAGGTCTCACCCATGAAGAGTGTGATGTGGTTTTGGGAAAAAGGGCAAGCTTATTCCGAGGTTCATTGGTCCGTTTGAGATTCTCAAATATGTGGGGAGGTGGCTTACAAGTTGGCTTTACCTCTGGGGTTATCGGGTGTTCATCCGGTGCTCCATGTGTCGATGTTGAAGAGGTACCATAGTGATGGTTCCTATATCATTCGTTGGTATTCAGTGTTGTTAGATGAAAATCTGTCATATGAGGAAGAGCCCATTGCTATCTTAGACAGGGATGTCCGCAAGTTGAGGTCTAAAGAAATAGCCTCTATAAAAGTTCAGTGGAAGAATAGACCAGTGGAAGTAGCCACTTGGGAAATAGAGGCGGATATGCGTAGGAAATACCCTCAGCTTTTCGCCGAATCAGGTAACTCCTCTCTAGATTCTTATTCTTTTCCGTTCGGGGACGAACGGTGTCTTAATTGGTATCTGGTGTAATGACTCTTCCGATCATTATGGATATTTAGGACTCCATTGGGAATTCCGAGGCCGCGGATGGATTCGTAGGGCGTCTTTTTGTATGTATGTATATTACGTTTTATGTTTTAAGGCCTTGGATGAAATGTGGGGTGATGGGGGGAAAAACTGGACAGAAAACGACCTCACTGCCCAAAATGGACCGCTACAGCGGTGGGATTACCGCTGCGGCGGTACTACTGTAGCGGTGCCTCGACCGCTTCCAGCAGCTAACCATTTCTTTAGTAGCCGTTGTGCGGAAGGTAGACCGCTATGGCGGTACCGCTATAGCGGTGAACCGACCGCCATAGCGGTCAGACGATAAAGTTGGGGACCGCTATAGCGGGACCGCTGCAGCGGCGTAGCGACCGCCGCAGCGGTCGACGGGAGGCAGAATGCGGGTTTTAAATGCCTTAGTTTTATTTTCTCATTCATAACACCCCAACACACTTCCCAACAAACACTTAGAGAGAATTTTCAAGCTAGGGTAAGACAATCTTTTGAGGTAAGTTCCATTGTTTCCATTCAATTATTCCTTTCCCCTTCATGATTATAATCATCCTCACGGTCTTTAATGGCGAAATTGAATTAGAAACCCTAGAGTATTAATGAAACTTCTAAACTTGTTGGGTTATGATTATTATCGCTTAGTTATCATATAAATGCATTGGTTAGTTGCTATTTGTCATAAATTGAACATTTAGAGACATAAACTAAGTGATTTGAGACCTAGGGTTCTATAAAAATGGTGTCTTGCCATAAGAAACTACTTGTAATGGGAATATTGATAGAATGTGGTTATAAACTGATGATTAATGATCGCTAAGGGTCTAAATAGGTTGTTTATCACCTAGAAAATCATCCAACCCTTGGAATGGGGTAAGGGAAGGGTATTTTGCGTTGGAACTTGTGATTGAGTATTATGACTCATTGAGCCCTCTATTTCTAGACTTTGAGCGTTCTGAGGCTTTGAGGAAAGGAAAGGTTGTAGCAGAGTGACTTGCATTGTTCCAGCTTTGCTTTAACGTAGGTTACGGTTTACTTGAGTTAGACTTTGGTCAGTTGAATGTATGTTTGTGATTTCATTAGGAGAAAGCATGTCTAGTATTCATTACATGATATTGTATGGTTGAGCTCCTATGTGTTGTGATTGAATATTGTGTAGGCTTCAAGCCATTATTTCTGTGTGATTCAATCTACAGTGGTTGTATTGTAATGAGAAGTTAATATAGTCTTCTTGAGGGTAGTGTGACATGAAATGATGATGTGAATATGGATATTGAGGAGTTAAGAAACACTGTTCTGTAAAGGTATGACAAGGCACATATGTGGCCTAGATTATGGGCTCGTGGTCTGAGGTTAGTTCCGAAAACGAGAGGTTTATTGTTATATCTCGCGTCCGAGGTTCGTTCCAGAGCGGAGGTTATGCTCGGGTCCGAGGACTGTTCCGGAACGATTGGTTCATAGACATCATGGGTCCCCTGCAGGTCATGACTACTGAGCTATGACATCAAATAGCATGTGTGTACAGCGAGCGGGGGTATAGTGTGCTTTTATCTCCATTGTAGTTAACGTGTTTATGATTCTTGGCAGTTCGGTGATTTGTGGTGTTCGCCTGTGGTTGATTTGTTGTGATGTATTGATATTCGTGTATGATTGACTGGCTTGTTTATTTTAGTGATTTCATATGATATGCATGATACTAATCTTAGTCGGCCTATGTTGCTTACCGGTACATATTGTTTGTATTGATTCTACCTTCCTGCATTCTTTGAGTGCAGATTTTGATATAGAGACCGCTACTTGCCTCACATCTAGCGTGGAGGATATTTGCTGACAAATTTTGGGGTGAGCTTTTTCTCATGCCAGGCCGCCCGAAGATCTCCTACTTATGATGTCTTTTCTCATTCGGGACATTATGGATATTTATTAGATAGATTTCATTTCTTAGACGTGTTTTTGGCTTAGAGTCCTGTACGATGACTTTCGGATTTTGGGGAATTTGTAATAGTTAGACTTCCGCACTTGTTTTAGTAATTTATGGCATGACTTACCCAGTTTAATTGATGCATGAATGAGTATAATCATTTGACTTGCTTAATATAAAATCAGACTTGAATGAATAGAGATCTTGTGTGTTGGTTCGCCCACTAGGATTTAGTTGGGTGCCAGTCATGGCGGGTTGGGTCGTGACAACATCATTGGCCGACTAAGATTAGTTCACGTATATAAGCACAAAATCAACAAGATAAACAGATAGGCACTTAATACTCAAATCCAAGTCACAGAATATCCCATAACAGAGTCACAGCCCAAGATGAAGCTTCCAAGCCACAAGTCTGTCAAGTTTTAATAATCTCATCTGATAATCACAAGTCCAAATTTCGTCCCTATGTAGAATCACTAATCAACACTTTAAATCAATCAATAGTCATATTTATATCCCAAAAGCCATTCAACAAACCATCGCATAATCAAAACTAAATGAGCATATAATAACGCAAAATAAAATGTAATGATGTGTAATGCAAAATATGATGAAATGCATACAATGCCTTTGGCCAAATACACACTGCACACACATGCAAACTGATGTCATTGCTTAGTAGTCATGACATGCAGAGGACCCATGGCGTCCATGTACTACTCGTTCCAGACACTCATCGGACCGGAGCAAAAAATCCTCCGCTCCGGAAAGAACCTCGGACATGGATCCACATCATGTACCACTCATTTTCGGAACGAACCTCGGAACACAAGCTCACAATCTAGGTCACATCCTCGCGCAGTCAAATGTGTTCATCATATATATATATATATATATATATATATATATATATATATATATCACAAGTTCACAACTAGCATAAAATAGTATCACAAGTTCAGCAAGAAGATTATATTAACTTCTTCATTAATTTCACATCACAATGTATGCCTCAACATATTCCAGTTCATTAGTATGTATGGACTATGAACAATTAGCAATATCAATGTCAAACACAAGGCATCATGCCACAAGTCTTTCATGACTCATTTCCGAACCATTTCCACCATGTATGAGTGTATGAATTAATAAATGAGTGTAAACACGGTACATCAATGCAAACCAATAAAGCAACAGTGAAGGTACAAGTCACAAGCCATAAGTCATACAAAGACTTAGATCAACTCAACCATGAAATGGATCATACACATTGTCTCCCCCAACATAAGTGTCCATGTCCCTCTTTACTTCCACACATAGCAAGTACACCTCACAACTAAGTCTTGTATCACCAAGATGCTGCATTTTTGTATATATTATCATCAACAGTAAATCATACATCAAGTTTTCATTTACGTACTGTCATAAGTTTGTATCACAATTCAAGCCTAAACTCGTTATCCTTCCTTTTTCCGATGGTATGTGTCTGAATAAGAGAAAATTGGGTACGACATGTATTATAACACGACAATTCAGGTAACAAGTCTAATCAAAATAACAGGGAAACAAGCCACATCAACAACAATCAACCTAATATAAATCCATCCCGAATCACCATAGTATGAATACAACTACACCTCATATTTCAGTACATAACGTAATGGCAACGAGCCCACAAAATCAGAAGTTATACCAACCTAGCTAATATCCAACCAAAACACCATGTCCGAAGACCTAATCATGCTTTCTCCCGTCAATTCTACACAATACATACATTTCGCTAATCAAAGTGTAACTAAAGTAAGCCGTAACCTACCTTGAATGCAGAACAGGAGCCATAAACTACTCCATACAAGCCTTCTATTTTCGAAGCGCCTCAGAACGGTCAAAGTTTAACAATATAATGCTAAGTAAGCAACAAACCATGTATTTAAAAAAGAACAACAATTTGGGGAAGAAGACCCACTTACTTCTACCCTTTTCAATGAATGAAACCATCCTTTAATGGTGCATTTATCATAACTTCTATCTCTACAATCATTCACCTTCAATTCATGGGTTTCTAATCAATTTACCCTTTCAAACAGATTTTAGGACAAAATTTCCATTTTTATTAGAACCCTAAGTCTCAACATGCAATTTCAACCATAAGAAATCAAATTCCCTTACTCACAGATGATTAATCAACAACAAAATCAATTATTTAAGGGTTTCCTAAATCTAAGTTTTGATTTTCATGGACCTTAAAATAATCATGGAATTAAAATAATCATGGAAATTGAAGAAGAAGAAGAAGAAGAAGAAGAAGAAGAAGAAGAAGAAGAAGAAGAAGAAGAAGAAGAAGAAGAAGAAGAAAGAAAAGGAACAAATAAAGATGGGGACTTTTAATCAATGGAATGAAAAATCAACAACCCACCAATTATTTAAGGGTTTACTAAATCTAGGGTTTTAGGATTTCCACCTACCATTGATGGACCTTAAAATAATCATGGAAATTGAAGAAGAAGAAGAAGAAGAAGAAGAAGAAGAAGAAGAAGAAGAAGAAGAAGAAGAAGAAGAAGAAGAAGAAGAAGAAGAAGAAGAAGAAGAAGGGAAAAGGAACAAATAAACATGGGGACTTTCACTCCAAGATGCTTTCACCAAAGAATGGAATGAAGTTTGCCTCTTTCTCTCTTGAAAACTGACTTTCAGGTCTTGTGGGTAATAGTTCAGAGTTGAGTTATAAAAATAGGGCTTTCTACCCCCTTCGGTCACTGCAGCAATCAATGGGTCGCTGCAGCGGACCCGCTATAGCAGCCATGGGTCCGCTATAGCGGACTTGCTGGAACAGCCTGAACGGAAAAGGGCATAACTTCCTCCAACAGAGGCAAAAAGCGATGATTCTTTTTGCTATAGCTTCGTAATTATGATATAGATCTAATGGTTCAAACCTCACACAATAAAAAGGTCGTTTGATAAATTTAGACCCCTTTCTAGCCAAAGACCTACTGCAAAAACATTGATTACGAGCGCGACAAAACCCAAACCCATCTGGAACTTTTCGGAACCTCACCAAAACTTGTGAACAAGTTCAAAATCATCATATTAACTTGTTGGAATTTTCAAAACATTGCCACGGGGTCATCCTAACATGACATTGACCGGGGTCAACTCTAACTCATTAACTTAACTAGCTTCTCCATCAATGACTCAATTTACACTCGATCCTTCCGGGAACCAACCCAATGACTTCATTAGGTAATAGATCATACTAACGGGACTTCGGGAAGGGTCAACAAGGTTAAATGGGTCAAAATACTATAACGACCAAACGGGTCGTTACACAGATACTCCATTCATCCTGGTACTACAAATATGTATCGCGACTTGAGAGAACATTACTGGTGGGGTAGGATGAAGAGGGACATAGTGGATTTTGTATCTCGGTGCTTCAATTGCCATCAGGTTAAGTATTTAGCACTAAAGTCCAGGTAGTGTGACTCAGAGGATGCCCATCCCTGAGTGGAAGTGGGAGAGAATAGCTATAAATTTCATGGTTGGTTGGTCTACCAAAGACTTTAGGCAAGTTTGATGCAATTTGGGTTATTGTGGATAAGTTGACTAAGTCCGTGCACTTCATTCCAGTTCAGACTACCTATAACTCTGAGACGTTGGCTAGGATATACATTAGGAAGATTGTCAGATTGCATGGTACACCTATTTCCATCATTTCAGATAGAGGCACTCAGTTCAATTTCAATTTCTGGAGGACTTTACAGAAGAAACTGAGGACTCAGTTGGATCTTAATACCGCTTTTCACCCGCAGATAGCTGGTCAGTCTGAGAGGACTATTCAGGTGTTAAAGGATATGTTGTAGGCTTGTGTGATTGACTTTGATGGTCATTGGGACCAATTCTTACCTTTATCAGAGTTTGAGTACAACAACAGTTACCACTCGAGCATTGACATGGCTCTTTTCGAGGCTTTATATGGTAGGAATGTCATTCTCCGATTAATTGGTTCAATGCATTTGAGGTTAGACCGTGGGGTAAAAACTTGTTGAGAGAGTTCTCGAATAAAGTGAAGTTGATTCAGGAAAATCTTCTTGTGGCTCAGAGTAGGCAAAAGGAATATACGGACCAGAAGGTTCGGGAATTGGAGTTCATGGTTGGTGACCAGGTTCTACTAAAGGTCTAACCCATGAAGGGTGTGATGAGATTTGGAAAGAAGGGAAAGTTAATCACGAGTTTCAATGGTCTTTTTGAGATTCTTTGGCGTGTTGGTGATGTGGCTTATGAGTTGGCTTTGCCACCAGGCTTAGCGGGTGTTCACCCGGTGTTCCATGTTCCTATATTGAAGAAGTATCATTTGGATGGGTCATATATCATCCAGTGGGACTCGATTTTGTTCGATCATGGGATACGCAAGTGAGAAAGTTGAGATTAAAAGAGATAGCCTCAATGAAGGTACAATGGAAGCTCCAGTTGATGAGGCTACGTGTGAGACTGATGTCGATATGCATTGTAGATATCCTCAGTTTTTTACATATTTAGGTACTTCCTTCTCCATCTCTCTTTTCCGTTCGAGGACGAACGGTTGTTTAATTGGTATCTGATGAAACGACTTGTTTGGTCATCTAGGATATTTTTACCCTTTTACCCCCTTTGACCTTTTCTCTGTTCTGTTAAAGTGATTTTGATCCGCGTTCAATGGTCATATTTATGTCCCAAAAGCCATTCAACAAACCATAGCATAATCAAACCTAAACGAGCATATAATAATGCAGAATAAAATGTAATGATGTGCAATGCAAAATATGATGAAGTGCATGTACGCAACGGTCAAATACATGCTGACCACACACGTACTAACTGATGTCAATGCTCAGTAGTTATGACATGCAGGGGACCCATGGTGTCCATGTACCACTAATTCCGGATGCTCATCGGACCCGAGCCATAAATCCTCCGCTCTGAAAGAACCAATATGCCGGTTCATCTATATATATATACCACTAATTCCGGAACGAACCTCGGACCACGAGCTCACATCAACTAGTATCACAAGTTCAACAAGAAGATTATATTAACTTCTTCACTAATTTCACATCATAATGTATGTCTCAACATATTCCAGTTCATTAGTATGTATGGACTATGAACAATTAGCAATATCAATGTCAAACACAAGGCATCATGCCACAAATCTTTCATGACTTGTTTCCGAACCATTTCCACCATGTATGAGTTTATGAATGAACAAATGAGTGTAAACAAGCTACATCAATGCAAACCAATAAAGCAACAGTGAAGGTACAAGTCAAAAGCCATAATTCATACCAAGACTTAGATCAAATCAACCATGAAATGGATCATGCACACCGTATCCCACAACGTAAGAGTCTATGTCCCTCTTTACTTCCACACATAGCAAGTATGCCTCACAACTAAGTCTTGTATCACCAAGATGCTACATTTTTCTATATATTGTCATCAACAGTAGATCATACATCAAATTTTCATCTACGTACTGTCATAAGTTTGTATCACAATTAAAGACTAAACTCATTATCCTTCCTTTTTCCGATGGTATGTGTCTCAATAAGAGAGAATTGGGTACGACACGTATTACAACACGACAATTCAGGTAACTCTAATCACAATAATAGGGAAACAAGCCAAATCAACAACAATCAACCTAATATAAATCAATCCCGAATCACCATAGTATGAATACAACTACACCTTATATTTCAGTACATAACGTAATGGTGACGAGGCCACAAAATCAGAAGTTATACCAACCTAGCTAATATCCAACCAAAACACCATGTCCTAAGACCTAATCATGCTTTCTCCCGTCAATTCTACACAATACATGCGTTTTGCTAATCAAATTCTAACTAAAGTAAGACGCAACCTACCTCGAATGCAGAACAGGAGCCACGAACTACTCCACACGAGCCTTCTATTTTCGAAGCGCCTCAGAACGGTCAAAGTCTAACAACATGATGCTAAGTAAGCAAAAAATCATGTATTTAAAAAAGAGCAACAATTTGGGGAAGAAGACCCACTTACTTCTACCCTTTTCAATGGATGAACCCATCCTTTAAAGGTGAATTTATCATAACTTCTATCTCTACAATCATTAACTTTCAATTCATGGGTTTCTAATCAATTTACCCTTTCAAACAGATTTTAGGACAAAATTTTCATTTTTATTAGAACCCTAAGTCTCAACATGCAATTTCAATCATAAGAAATCAAATTCCTTCTAGAAAGTGATAATCTATACTCCTAGATGATTAATCAACAACAAAATCAACAACCCACTAATTATTTAAGGGTTTACTAATTCTAGGGTTCTAGGATTTCCACACACCATTGATGGACCTTAAAGTAATCATGGAACTTGAAGAAGAAAAAGAAGAAGTGAAAAAGAACAAATAAAGATGGGGACTTTCCCTCCAAGATGCTTTCACCGAAAAACGGAATGAAGTTTTCCTCTTTCTCTATTGAAAACTGACTTTGAGGTTTTGTCGATAATGTTCGGAGTTGAGGTATAAAAATAGGGCTTTCTAACCCTTCGGTCACTACGGTAGCCATGGGTCCGCTACAGCGGACCTGCTGGAACAGCCCGAACGGAAAAGGCCATAACTCCCTCATACGGAGGCGAAACGCGACGATTCTTTTTGCTATAGTTTCATAATTATGATACGGATATAATGGTTCAAACGTCACAAAAAAAAGGCCATTTGATCAATCTGGACCCCTTTCTAGCCAAAGACCTACGACGAAAACATCGAATACGAGCGCGACAAAACTCAAACCCATCTGGAACTCTTCGAAACCTCACCAAAACTTGGGAACAAGTCCAAAATCATCATGTTAACTTGTTGGAACATCCAAAACATTTCCACGGGATCATCCTAACACGACGTTGACCGAGGTCAACTCTAACTCGTTAACTTTACTAGTTTCTCGATCAATGACTCAATTTACACTCGAACCTTGCGGGAACCAATCCAATGCCTTCATTAGGTCATAGATCATACTAATGGGACTTGAGAAAGGGTCAACAAGGTTAAATGGGTGAAATTACTATAATGACCAAACGGGTTGTTACACAGATACTCCATTCATCCTGGTGCTACAAATATTTATCGCGACTTTAGACAACATTACTGGTGAGGTAGGATAAAGAGGGACATAGTGGATTTGTATCTCGTTGCTTCAATTGCTAGAAGGTTAAGTATTAAGCACCAAAGACCAAGTAGTGTGACTCAGAGGATGCCCATCCCCGAGTGGAAGTGGGAGAGAATAGCTATAAATTTCATAGTTGGTTGGTCTACCAAAGACTTTGGGCAAGTTTGATGCAAGTTGGGTTATTATGGATAAGTTGACAAAGTCCGTGCACTTCATTCCAGTTTAGACTACCTATAAGTCAGAGAGGTTAGCTAGGATATACATTAGGGAGATTTCTAGATTGCATGGTACACCCATTTCCATCATTTCAGATAGAGGCACTCAGTTCAATTTCGATTTCTGGAGGACTTTGTAGAAGAAACTAAGGACTCAGTTGGATCTTAGTACTGCTTTTCACTCGCAGACAGATGGTCAGTCTGAGAGGATTATTCAGGTGTTAAAGGATATGTTATAGGCTTGTGTGATTGACTTTGATGGTCATTGGGACCAGTTCTTACCTTTAGCAGAGTTTGAGTACAACAACAGTTACCACTCGAGCATTGACATGGCTCTTTTCGAGGCTTTATATGGTAGGAATATCGTTCTCTGATTGATTGGTTCGATGCATTTGAGGTGAGATCGTGGGGTACAAACTTGTTGAGAGAGTCCTCGAATAAAGTGAAGTTTATTCAGGAAAAGCTTCTTGTGGCTCAGAGTAGACAAAAGGAGTATACGGACCGGAAGGCTCGGGAATTGGAGTTCATGATTGGTGACCAGGTTCTACTAAAGGTCTAACCCATGAAGGGTGTGATGAGATTTGGAAAGAAGGGAAAGTTAATCCCGAGTTTCAATGGTCCTTTTGAGATTCTTTGGCGTGTTGGTGATGTGGCTTATGAGTTGGCTTTGCCACCAGGATTAACGCTTGTTCACCCGGTGTTCCATGTTTCTCTATTAAAGAAGTATCATTTGGATGGGTCATATATCATCCACTGGGACTCGATTTTGTTCGATCATTGGATACGCAAGTGAGAAAGTTGAGATCAAAAGAGATAGCCTCAGTGAAGGTACAATGGAAGCTCCAGTTGATGAGGCTACATATGAGACCGATGCCGATATGCATTGTAGATAGCCTCAGCTTTTTACAGATTTAGGTACTTCCTTCTCCATCTCTCTTTTCCGTTTGAGGATGAACGGTTGTTTAATTGGTATCTGATGAAATGACTTGTTAGGTCATCTAGGATATGTTTACCCTTTTACCCTCTTTGACCCTGTCACGACCTATTTCAGCATTAGGTCATGCGGGCACCTACCTTTCCCACCTCGGTAGGCGAACCCTTAACTCAACATTCACAATAATATAATATAATGTTAACAAGTGCAGAAGTAAATGAAATTCACCCCAGTATCTGATCTGGTCATACAAGAGCATCTAAATCCGAATACTAAAGGTCTGAATAATAATATATAAGTAGTCTCAAATCATGCCTTTGAATGGAAAGCAAGACATAAGTGATAGAAGAGTCTTCGAGGTCAGCAGACGCCATGCTCACCCTGGAAAACTCAAGTGGAAGCTGAAGAGTCGATCAGCCACGAGTCGAGGAGAAGTAGATCCGACGATACTCTGCATTCACAAAAAGAATGCGGCAAGTGCGAGTCGTACAAATAACGATCTTGGTAGGCATCATCGGCCGTCCAAGCATAGATAACACAATTCAGAAAATAAGTAGATAGCAAGGAATCCAACAAGTATAAGGTAATAAGATCACAACCAAGTATTCGTCGTCGCCTACGTAAAGCCTCTAAACCCAAGTACACCAAGTCCGAAATATGCATATATCCAATTCACTCATCACAATAGAAGTATCATAACATCTCAATCAAGTCATAGTGCAATGCAACGCAGTGCAATGCAATAATGGAATGGATGAGATATAATGCCGCGCAAACGAGGTGTACACATGTACTCCGGATGGAAATATCGACGTCTCGGTAGCACAACCCAATGTGACTCGCAAAGTCTAAGTACCACCCGTCTCGGATCTTTGCCCAATAGACAGACGGAACCCTGGCTAATTGCTCATAGGGGGAGTCTCACCGGCACCACTCTAGGGGACCCGCGGAGCCCATGCACTAACAACGATTCGAGAATAACATCGGAATCGGCCATGCAACAGCGATGCCGAAATAGATCATCAGTTATCGGCCTCTCACAGTCACTCAAGTAAAAGAGTCGCTCAATCAACGATACCGGATAAAAAGCCCCAAATTGGGTATGGACCCTAATTCTTCAAATTCGAAATTCAACGTTAAAAGTGGAATATATGAGGTTACTAAGCTTAGATTCATCATATTTTAACATCAACATCATCAATTTATCAATTATAATCCTAGGGAAAAGTCTCCCAAAATGCTCCTTCAAATTCCATTTCTAAGGGATTGAAAAGGGAAAGGGAAACACCATGATGATTGTGAGTTAAGAGGAGTAAAGGGTTAGACAAAGTTTTACCTCCAAGAATTTCTTCAATTTGACTCCAAGAACAGTATCCCCGAGCTCCGTATCGAGATACGAAATAATGAGGTCTAAGACTCGTTTAATGAACAGTCACATTGCCCGTCACATGACCGCCCTAGTACCTGGGCCGGCGGTAAGCCAAAATGGCCGGGACCCACCGGGCCGGTAGGTCTACCGCCCCGGCGGTGCCGGGCTGCGGTCTTTATCTGGCAGACACCAGAACATGGCCTAAGTTTTTCGTTTCGATTCGATTTTTGACTAACTCCCGAGGCCATATGCTCATATACCAGATACCTAGTCCCACATAAAATCATGCTATGAATGCGCCTGTGGCCTTGGAATTTCCAACAGAGGTCTTGTTGACCAAGTCAACCACCAATGCCTTAATTCCCTTTTCCCATCCAATGTCCCGAAATGCATCCGAATGCATTGGGAATCGAATCAAACGCACACATAAGTTCTAAATGGCTATTTAAACCACTCGGAATTGACAGAATTTCAAAAAAGATTCGTTTGCCCAAAAGTCAACTTTGGGTCAACCACTTTCCCATGTGTACAAGTTGCCGAATTCAATCTATACACCCCGGGAAGCATATCAGCGGTCCCTTCGGGTCAAAAGTGAGCCAATCAATGCTCGAGAATGGGTGAAACTGCCAAAAAAAAGTATAACGACCAAATGGGTCGTTATTCAGTCTGATTGACCGTTGCTC
>NC_081346.1:54458797-54465762 GCF_029784015.1 Lycium ferocissimum
CTTTTTTCCAAACCCTTGGGGGAAACCCCCCAATAATTTAAAGTCATAGATCATACTAACGGGACTTGAGGAAGAGTCAGCAAGGGTAAATGGGTCAAAAACACTATAACGACCAGGCGGGTCGTTACATATTATCAGTTAAAAAAGTACATAGAGTAATTTTATTTTAATTGATACAACGAGATTAAGAAGAAAGGAAATTGCTTCCCACTTTTTGATTAGTTAAAAGGATTTTTAAAAGAAAAGAAACAAGAAAAAGGTTTCTTTAAAAACAATATGTTTATAAAAATAATGTGTTTAAAAAGACAAGAAACAATATATTTATTAGGTAAAGGGTATTTTTGACGCAATTAAGTAATAATAGGGGTATTTTTATTCAGTTTCATATAGTTTAAGAGCATTCTTGGATCAAACTATGAGCAGAAGGCATATTTGTTCATTTCGCATAACTTAAAGGACAATTTTGACCCTTTTTCGTCCTTTTAATCTTGATTGATACAATTTTTTGGTCTGAGTAGAATATACAGGGTGTGCTATTGCTTCTAGAGTCTGCAGTTTGCACTTCGCTTCTTGCCAGAGTCCTTTTTGTACACCTATGGCAAGTTCTCTTGTACGCATTCGGCAAGTCCTTTGAATCTACTGTGCAAATTTCAAACTTTGCGGACTCTATTTAGAAAAAAGTAATAGGGACATCGACTTTGTGATCCATTATTACTAATTTTTTTTTTTTTTAGTTGTACGATTTTATTTTTTCACAGGTGATCGCAAAAAGTAACATAAAATATCGGTAAATAAAACACACGAGATCATTGTACAATTATTTTTTTCTATCCAAATTGTGAGTAAATATCTCAAAAGGTCATTCAACTATAATGAATTATGCAGCAAAGTCATTTAATTTTGTTTGGTATCAATAATGTCACTCAACTTAGAATATTTTTTTTCTTATAAAATCACTCAACCAAGTTTGTCATTAAAAAAACTCACTTTACCCCCTAAACATTTTGTGTTTGGGAAATAGTACCCCTTCACATTTTGAATGAGATAATAAACCCCCTTAATCTTAAATCAATGGCTAAAAATGAGTTGGATTATTGCCTATATTTTTAAAATGTCAAAAACAATCTTTAGGTTAATATGAATTATAACAAGTACTCTTTTAAATAATTAAAGAATTAAAGCAATAGCATTGTATAGAAATTAAATTCCATACCTTACTTTTCCTTTAATCTTTTTCTTTTGATATTTAAAATCTCATTTTCTGCATGAACTTTTGTTTTCAGAGCTTCAAATTTTCTAGATGCATTTTATTTAGTATTGGAAACTTTATTTCATTGGGCCAAAAAGAAGGAAATTTTTATTTCATCTATTTAGTGTGTAAAATATTATTCTATTTTTATATCATTTTTACATATCATAAGCCTAATAGTTTCCAAGAGGAGAATACAATGTCAAAAATACCTATCTATTTAGATAGACTTTTAGACTCTTTCCAGCTCAAGCATGAAAAATTACCCAAAAAATATTCTACTGTATTGTATATAAGTGAGTAAATTTTATTTAACAATTCTAAAAATTTGAGATTAGAAAATAATATCTCGTCCGTGTCATGACCCAACTCATGAATCGTGTGGGCACTCACACTATCTCCCCTGGTGGACAAACCCTTCCCTTAAGAAAAAAATTATTTCATTTATCATTTCAAACATGCGGAAGTAAACAGAGATAAATAACAGCCTGAACTCATAAATATAAATAGTGCGGAAGTATTAATACAAAAATAACCCCAAAATCTGCTCTGAAACTAGTACAAGAGCCACTACTAAATATATACATAGTCTGAATAGGAAACATGAATCCCAAGTCTAACAATATTGTCTCGGAATAAGAAAGGGCAATTATATAAAAGAGAAAGAGTCTCTGGCCGCGATGCGGAAAATGGCTCACCTCGAATTGTTATCGGAAGCAGGGTCCACTGCGAGGACGGAACCTGAACTGACGAAACTCGCACTAAGAAAAAGTGCAAAAAGTGTAGTATGAGTACAAACACACATACTCGTAGGTATCATAGGCCGACAACGATTAGTTCACATAAATAAATAGAAAGATATAGACAAGTAGAGCAGACAAGAAATCAAGAACAGGTCATAAACATATCACGTATAAGACCAGATGAAGGTATAAATTGCCAAGTCAAGTCAAGAACAGATGAATGCATGTGAATGTAATGCGATGCAATGCAATGAAACTGCAATGAGCTGCCACACATGTCCTTCTCTATGCAAGGAGCTGCCACACAGACTCTTCTCCACCGTACACAAATGCTAAGGGAAATGCCTCAATAGCCATGACCCATGAGGGACCCGCGAAGTCCATGTACACACTTTCCATCGCTCTGGTATATGACCTCGAATCACGAGCACACATCCTGCTCCGGTAAAGTCCTAGGATCATAGCCCTCATCTCTCTTTGAAACTTCCCGGCAGATACCTAATGCTACACTCTCTCACTTATCATCATTTCAGAACCACAGTCATATCATATCAGAGATGAAATGGAATGCAATGCCATGCGTGAAATCAGCCTCAATAACATCACAAATAGTAAATCAACATATACTTTCCATAGAATGTGTATCCAATCCATCCATCAATATTATCCTACCTTTCTAGATAATAAGTGAGATATCAAAAAACATAGATGAGTACAAACAAATCACAACTCTATCAAACATAGTGACAAACCCACATAACAACTCAAGGATACCAACCTAATTGGAATCACCTCTATACATGCCCAAAGGCCTATCATGCTTTTCCCGTCAATAACTAACATCTACATATGTCACGACCCAATTTAACTAAGTTGTGCGGGTACTTACTTTTCCCACCTCGGTAAGCGAACCCTCAACCCAATGATAGTAAAAATGTAAATAAATAATTGAATAAGCGAAAGAGAATAAATCACGTACGTCTGACGATAATAATATAGAAAAAGTGCGGAAATAAGAAAATGCAACCCAGAATCTGGACTAATCCATCTGAAATCTAGATAGAAATATACAAGTATGGACTATCAATAATACATCAAGTTTGAATATGTCTCAGAATGGAAAATAAGACTTAAATAAAGAAGATTCTTGAGTAAAATGGACGTCTCCGCTCACTCCCAGACTCTAAGCAAAAATCTCGAAGCCACTTAATCGATACAAGAAAACGAAGTAGATCCAACTCGAAATTCCTCGTATTCATAAAGAATCGGCAAGTGCGAGAATACGTGACACAAAATCACAAGATCTTGGTAGGTATCATGTCACCAAGTTTAGCTAACATAATCCAGACAATAAAGTGAGATAAATAGATAAATCAACAATTATAAGTCAACACAAGCTAGAAACAAGTACACGTCATCACTTAGGTTGTAGCATCTAAACTCAAGTGTGCCAAGTCTCAATATATCCAATCCGAATCTAAATAACACAAGTAAATCACCAGATCATCACAATATAAGAGATAATGTAATGCAATGCAACAATGTATGAAGGCAAATGCAATGCAATGTTGTGTTTGCAGACTTTCCGGGACGAAAGTATCAACGTCTTGATAAACGCAACCAGCCCCAGAGGGACCCGCGAGAGTCCATGTACCACTCGTTCGGGATCTTTGCCCCGATGGTAACGAGACTCGGATCATTGGCCACGGAAAGTTTTCATCAACACAACCCATGGGGACCGCGAATCCGTGTACCTCGTGGTCACGGCGGCCGACACGAATCTGGCCTGCACTGTTACGATTTGAGTCCTTCATGGGTCTGAACCTCTGGCACGTCACTCTCATCAAGCCAGAGCCCATTCCGTAGTGTTTCCTCAGTATCATCAGCGTATTAACGGTATATCGTGAAGGATGAGAATGCGTACGAAATGTATGAGTTCAATGTCAATAATTAGATCAATATCACAAGTACCAAGAAAGGGGTCACTAAAAAAAAAACGGCGTTTAGTGACGATTTGTCGCTAATCGATATATCGGTTGCTAAACATGTGTTGCAACGGATTAGCGACGGAATGTCGTCGTTACGATTTTCCGTTGCTAACCTATTAGCGACGGAAAAATGAAATCCGTAGCAAACTTAGACGAGGTAGCGATGTATGAGATCCGTTCCACATTATAGCAACGGAATAATTTGTTGCTATTATTATGAATTCGTGACTAATTTCATATTTCATTTCGTCGTTTTAGTAAATTAGCAGAAAACCATTATCTAACCCGTCGCAAAATATTTGAATTATTTGTGCTGCATTTAGCGACAATAAAATGTTTGTCGCGTTGTAGCCTCTTGTTTTCCCTCTAGCAACGACCAAAATCCGTCGCAAATCTGTCACAAATATTTTTCTTTGCATTTTTTTTTTAATTATAAATACACCTGTTGAAACATACTAAATACAAATTAATAAATACCCTTAAAAATAACTGACATTCACATAAAATAATATTTACAAAAAAGATTCAAAATAGATAGCGGAATCCTAATCGTTAAGTCCAAACAGACACACCAAAGCTATCAACTACCAAAGAACCACCTCCATCAAGTATTGTTAGTGCATAATTTTGTTCTTTCCAACAAAAAGTAGAAAACATAAAAAACTAATGCATGGGTGAAGGACTACGATCATCATCAGAAACTAAAGGATCAACATCGTCAACGTTAGCGATGGGGAGGAGGCACTATGTCGATAGGGTATTTGGATGATGTGATGGTGAAGAAATCACTCCGCGTGCCTTCTCAATAAATAAAGGAAGCAAGCGATCGGTCGGTGGAATCAATCGCATCACTATCCTCATATTTTCTATCGTCTTGATTGAGAAGTTGAAGGTTTTCGATCTTTGAACATTAAAGCGGAATTGACGCAAAATTTGGCCCATAATAACTTTGTGCTTGAGATCAAAAACCATATATTCTTCTCTTCCTTGTTCCCCAGAATTCGTAATATGCTTCACATTGATCAATATGAGAAGCATGATTTTCAAATAATATTTCTTGATATCGTTCCGTAATAAGTAGTGAAATTAAAACATCAAAAATACTAACCTTCAATTTTAACAAATAAAAATAGAAATGAATTCAAAGATAAGGGAGCAGATATTTATCCATTTTTGTTGGAATTGAAGTCTCATAATGACCAACAAAAAAGAGTTTCATACAACTTGGATATAAATGATCATATACACTATCTATAGTCAAGTAACGAAAAATGAAAACAAAGACAATTAGAGTTCCTAAACAACAAATAGAAGGACAATTTCGGGCTATTTCCTACTTTTATTTAAGTCATTACCCATACTACTTTTCAGTCTTCCTCTATAATCATATACAAGCAAAAGTAAATTGACCAACATCAATTTGGATATCGACCTAAATAAAAAGTAAAATTGGGAACTGGTTGGTTGATGTTGGTGTACAAGTTGTAGAGACTAACGGCACAAAGGGTTTCATAAATGCAACACTAGTTTCCCCTTGTGAGTCGGGAGGAACACAAGTTAAAAAAGCAATGCAACAAGGTTGAGGTGTTTTTTTGGTTTCACAAGGAATAAACACCGAAGCTTGATATTCTTGATCCATGGAGAAATAAGGATTTAGGCTTGGAGGTTAGCTTTTTGGGGAAATTTTGTGTCTGTTTTAAATTTTGGGGTGATAGGAAAACCAACGCGAATAAGTCTTCCCTTTATCGATTTTTTTTTTTTTGTGGTGCAAGGGTGGTTCATGGTGGATTTGCTTGTTCTCTTGATCCTAGGTGCACGGGATGTGATATAAGAACAATTTTTACGGTGCATATCATGAAATATAGTGCAAGGAGTGGTGTCATGTTCGGATAAGTTATCTTAAAGCTTATTGACATACTAATTTCGAAAGCTTGACACTAAGCGGAGGAGGTACTATATTCAAGGCAGGTATATTTGGAGTGGTTTGGCATTTTTTTCGCGACTGCCTTCTTTTGGGTGGTCTTTAAATTTTGCCGTCAAATTTGTGGTCTTTAAATTTTTCCCCTCATATTTGTGGTCTTTAAGTTGTGCCCTTCGCTTGAAAAAGTGGGCAAATACATGGAAGTTCGAGGGTTTGAACCCCTGCTCAAGCATAAAATAAAAAAATATCGCAAGGCGAGGGCTAGGGGAATGTATGCGGATCCGGCATCGATCTTTAAGAAAAACTAAGGTTATGCCGGATCCGGCATAACTAAAAATCCCCCATAAGGCAGAATTTTTCCTAAGACATAGTTTAGTTATGCCTTATGGGCAAATTTTAGTTAAGGGAACAAAATTATGCCTATAAGGCAAAACTTTCTAATACATAGACTTTTTGCTTTTAAGGCAAAGTTTAAGTTATGCCTTAAGGAAAACTTTCGCATTATGGGCATACTTTTAGTTATGTCTTTGGGGGATACTTTTTAGTTAAGGCATAACTAAAAGTTTACCTTTAAAATAAAAATATATATATATATATATATATATATATATATATATATATATATATATATATATATATATATATAAAACAAGTCGCCCCGGCGGACTTTTACTTAAACATACTAAAAGTCGCCCCTCGGCGGACTTTTTCCAAATAAAAGTCGCCCCAAGGGCTTTTAGTTGAACATAACTAAAAGTACGCCGGAGGCGGACTTTCCCTTAACATATATATATATATATATTTTTAACTTTTCAAGGAAACTTTTTGTAATGCCTTAGCTAAAAGTGTGTCCCATAAAACATAACTAAAAGTATGCCCATTTAAAGGGGTAAGTTTTCCTTAAGGTATAACTAAAAGTTTGCCTTATAAGGCAAAATTTAATGGGCAAACTTTTGCTCCCGGGACGGCAACTTTGGAAGGAATTATCAAAGTTATGCGGACCCGGCATACTATTAATGCCAAAGGCATAATATGGGTGGCAACTTTGTTTCCCTTTAAAATGT
>NC_081346.1:54465862-54515369 GCF_029784015.1 Lycium ferocissimum
ATGTGTCTTAAGAAACCGTCAATATTTTTAAAGGAGATATTAAGGACTTGTACTGCGATGATGATTAAGAATGTTGTGATTTTAGTTTTAAGTTTAATTTATGATTATCTTTTGTTATTTTGAAGAATATTAGTATGTTAAGTATTTTCATCTACTCGAGGCTATGAATGATGCAATTTAATTAATTTTTTTTTGTTTTGTATGAATGCTGCCATTTTGACTAACATTTGATTAATTATTAATGAACAAGTTTAAGTATTCGTAAAGAACTTCAAGCTAATGTCACCAAGCCTTCAAACGAAAATGGCGTTCGAGCACTTTTCAACCACTAAAACGGCCATCCGAACTTTTGTGTATCCTTGATGTATTGATCCTACCTTATTAATCGCACAAAAATAAGTAGGGTTCTATATAAAATATTGAAGTTTCGGTCCCGAAGCATGATTAATCTATGGTCAAAGTACGTTAAAAGTGTAATGGAAGAAGGGTTAACCAAAAAGGGCCGGAAAAAAAGGAGGGACCTAAGCCGATAGTTCTTTATCGCAACTATAAGCGGATTAACGGAAGTCAGTTTAAGAATCGCTTTAGCTCAGTAAATTACTGCGCTAAAGGTAGTTTGGTAACATTTTTTTTGTTGGGGTATTTTGGTTCAAAATGTTTTTTTTTTTTGGGGCATTTTGGTTCCGGACTCCATATTTCCTACTCCGTATATATCCATATATTTGAGTTTTCATCATTATTATTGAATGTAAAGTCAATATAGAAGCTGTTAGTATCACTTAAATTACTTTAAAATAATAAGAATAGTAAAAAATGACATAAGAGTAGACAATCTTAGTTCTATTCGACTAATACATATGTTGTAATCTATTTTCTTTTGGAATGTAAATATAAAATCCGAATCGAAAGAAATATTACTCAAGTAATGACATTTGAGGCATGATTGAATAATTAGTGCTAGATAATAAAATTTATTTGAGGGATGGTAAAATTGCCTTTTATATATATAAAGTGACTTTTCTGTGGCATGTGACTTTTGGAGAAACAAATGAATAGATGAGTGACTTTTCGATAAAAAAGAACAAAGTAATTTTATTAGGAAAATTTATCAAATTGAGTGACCATTTGAGAAATTAACTCCAAATTAGGAAAATAGCTTAGGTTGTTGGGTAGATCATGTGAACAATTTCCATTAATCTTCTCAACCTCCTCGTGACTTTCATGCTACTGTCCTTTTCAATGAAGTTACAATATTCACCAAGGATATTTTAGCAAAATAGCTTAGGTTGTTGGGTGGATCATGTGAACAATTTCCATTAATCTTCTCAACCTCGTGGTGACTTTCATGCTAATGTCCTTTTCAATGAAGTTACAATATTCACCAAGGATATTTTTTAGCAAAGAAAAATCTTTTGGAGTTATGGAAATTTTATCTTGAGATTTGATAGAATTGCCTGTGAGTTATGATTTGTTGAATTTAAAGTTATCCTAGTTCACAGAATGTACAATCGCTGCCTTTTTTCTTTTTTTTTTTTTGGTGAGTTATGATTTGTTGAATTTAAAGTTATCCTACTTCACAGAATGTATAATCGCTGCCTTTTTTTTTTTTTTTTTTGATATAGCTGTTCATTAGAAAACCTATATGAGTATAGTTTAAGCCAAATCAAGTTAAGCAATCGATTCTCTTTCCAAAGTCAAATGCTACTATACTGAGCCAAAGCTTCATTCCCTTCTTGAAGTGTGATTATTGAATTCAGATTCAGAACTGACTAAATAGATAATAGTTGACGAGGGTCTATACTTGCATGGCGCCTAGTGTTTACCCCCAAAAGTGGATAACAATTAAATTTATAAGTGGTTGATAGGATATGTGGTTAGATTAATTGATAGTATCAAATGCTATTGTACTGAGCCAAAGCTTGATTCCCTTCTTGAAGTGTGATCATTGAATTCAGATTCAGAACTGACTAAACAAATAATAGTTGACGAGGGTCTATACTTGCGTGGCACACAATGTGTTACCCCCAAAAGTGGATAACAATTAAATTTGTAAGTGGTTGATAGGATATATGGTTAGATTAATTGATAGTATAGGATAGTAGCAAGTAAATAGCAATATATTGATAAATAATAGCAAAGGAAACCAAGAAAGACAAGTTGACAACCTCTGCAAACTGGTCCGGTCTGGAAGATGTTCCCCTTAACCGAGCCAAAATACTTAAGATTCCACTGCCACTTTTCTGATTACAAATGTATATAATAATGAAAAACTAAATTCCAAAAGGAAGGGGTAGCCCTCTATTTATAGCTAACAACAAATAGGCCCTAGCACAATACAAGAAAAGCCTTTCTAGAAAAAACCTAAAATGGATAAGGCTGCGTCCGTACGGTCTGACACCCGTACTGTTGTCAGCGCAAATGGCGGAACGGTAAGATGACGCGTGTCCTACCCCATAACTGATTCTCTGAACCTATATAGAGTGTGTCGTCTTTAGGCTCGGCTTTACCGGGCTTATTAGAATACTCTCGGTTTTGACGCAAAGTTGAATGTACTCACGACCCCTCGGTTTTCGTTCATATCGGTTGTGAAGACCATACTCTTCCTCGATCTCAAATCAGACGGCTCTAAACTTAACCCCAGTTTTTATCGGATACAAGTTGTATCGAGTTTTACCATATACGAGATAGTCCCTAATTTCTGGGATCAAAGTTTTCGAAGAGACGGGAAGTGGAACAATTGCCTCGGTGACTTCTCCAGTAAGCCTTTACGTTTTACTTTGAAAACGAGCGGGAAACAAAACGTCCTTTCATGTCACGTCCTTCTGACTTCGGGCACGTGTCACCTTTCAGTTGGTCAGCTTCGATAACCGTTTCAGGGTCACATCTCTTGATACTCCAGACACGTGTCCTCTCTTGGTTGGATGACTTCGGTAACCGCCATGAAATTTTCTTTATATAAGGAGTTACAGTGATCCCATTTCTTCACTTTTCACCTTTTTCATCCTTCGTTCCTCGATCATATTACTCACTTTGCTCTATTCTTGGTTTTATTTGTCCCGAAATTTCGTGTTTTTGAAAAATTGTTTAAAAAATTTCATCCGGTTTACGAAAATCTTCTTCATTTTCTGGAAAATTTTCTCTTAACTCCATTTGTTCATCTCCAAATCTTCATATCTTCATATTTTCAACCTTTAAATCTTCATATCTTCAACCGAGAACTTCATATCTTCATCTCAGTTCTTCATCATCCAAACCCAAGAAATGGCAACGAGCCCCGACTCTACTTCCCAGAATGTTCCATCAGTTTCTTCTCCGCCTAACGAGCCTGTTGCTAATCCCGCGGGCAAAACACAAGCCGCTTCCTTCGAACCCACGACCAAAGACATAATACCCTCAAAGTACGATTTTAACCATGAATTCGCTGTCAAAAAGCCGTACAGACTTTCGACCGGGGTTTCGATGTCAGACGTTATCCCTCGTCTATCAAAGAGGAGCACCTTCCCCCGGTCAGTACCGAATGCGGTTGGGATAACCGCCCCGTGGACATTTTTGCTCCCGGTGATGACGAGTCGACTTCCAAACGAAGAAGGATTTTTATACATCTATACATATCCTTTCTCTCTCGAGGCTCACCCTCGATAGATCGGTTATACTTGATATGTGCCAAACGTATAAAGTACGCCTTGCTGATAGGCCGAATATTTGGAGGATGGCACTTCTTCGCCTTTTGGCTAATAATGCCAAAATCGATTTTACCTTGGCCCATTTTATCCGATTATATTGCCCGAGGATCTTTCGCGGAGGCATTATAAAAGTCTCCAAACGAGGCAAAAATCCTATTCTTTCCAGTGTTGACGAGAACAGAGATAGGGGCTGGCACGAGCGTTTTGTCCAGGTTAGGACCAAGGAAATTATACCTGTCACGACCCAAATCGGAGGGCCGCGAGCGGCACCCAAGACCACACTCGGCCGAGTGCCATACTACCATCTATCCATGAGTCACAACTTTTTGTGAACCTTTAATCTACGAAATGACACTTCGAAGTCGAGGTAAAAAAAAAACTTTTCAATAAAACTCTTTCGTCAAATCGAGGACTTCTCCTTATCGTTAATTCAAGAAAACCTTTGGTCACAATAAAATCTTAAAAAATAAAAACACATCGACCTATGTGGTCGCTTTACACCTTGTCGACATCTCGACGCCTTATCCATAGGACAAACGCATAAAAGTCTCTAACACACGAGATACCATAACATAAGTACTCGACTGAGCAACACTCTGAGAGATGGAGAGCTCACCAATCCGTACCGATAGCACACGGGAACATCCTATAGCCAATGTCTTCTACTCATCTGTATACACCGCGTGGCATGAAAAGCGGCGCCCCCGAGCAAAGGGACGTACGTACGGATAATGTACCGAGTATGTAAGCGGGCGAAACAATATATCTTGACTCGAAATGATAAAAAGTAACGGACTCAATGCATCACAACCAACTTTGATAAACATGTATGTGCATATGAACTTTTGATGCGGCATGAGTATGTGTATATATATATGTGTGTGTGTGTGTATATATATATATATATATATATAATGCATGCCTTCGCCACCTCGCGCCCCCCGCCGGGCATAATAGCATAATGGCCCCTTCGGGCATCATAATCATCGTATACCAGTTGATCAAGTGGTTTGCGTATATAACGCCTTAACCCTTTTTCCCTTCCCCATGAAATGATATCGTGCATGTATGTAAGTATGCAAATGCATGAAAATCTTTGGAAACCATCAAAAGAGTCCCTTCGGAGCAACTTTTAGTTCAAAACGGGAACTTCTTCCATTTTCTTAAAAACAGGAACTTCTTCCCGTTTTCTTAAAAATGGGAACTTCTTCCCCTTTTCATTTGTCTCCTTCGAGACTCAAAAACCAAATGTGAAATGCATAGAAATAAGGAAACCTGAAGAATGTCCCTTTCAGGAATTAAACATCTTTATGAAATCGTACAACTTATGGATGCCCCTTCGGGACTTAAGAAGTCAAGGAACTCAGGATATCCTAAATCTAGGAGTGGATTCATTATGGATATCATTACGCTTCGCACTTGTCATAGATCATGCCAAAAAGAAGGAAAGGATAGCCTTAACATACTTGGAAGCTTGCTTCTCGACTTTCCAACCTACCTCCTATCTTGAAATCTACATATAAAACCATCCATACTATTGTTAGGCTCACCATCATACACTTGTCTTAAGCCTTCAATTTAAATCCATTTAGAATCTGCCGGAATTCGGACAGCATCTCCCCTGTTTATATGTCTAGCCCGAAATCACAATCCAGCAACCAACAACAACAATAAAAATACCAACATCAACGATATAATCAATACCAATATATTCCATAAAACATCCCACACGATGTTTTTCAACATACAACAACAATATACACTTCCTTTCTTCCAAATCAAGGAGTATAATCTCATCAACACACCAACAGCATTAGATACCATTTCTATACATGTAAATTAGCCCAGCCACACGGTCACAACATGCTCAAAATAGTCCATAAACACAACAACTACAACACGACACTTTATGACCTTCCTTCTATAACTATTTTCACTTTTAAGACTTACTAAGCCTTCAAATCAACTCAACATAAAAGATAGGATGAAGAACATACCTTATACTTGAAGAAATTCAGCCACACCAACTTTCTTCAAGACCAAACTTACCACAACATCAAGTAGAAGCAAGAACAATCACCTTTCATGGATTAGTTTGGTGTAATCTTGTTAAATTCTTGATTTATTGGGCTATAAATGTTTGGGGGATGTGTTGAGAAGTTTCTAGGACTATTGGAAATGTAAAATGCTGAAAACAATGGAGTTAATAGGGGTATTTATACCCCTCATAAGTCGGTTCCACCGACCTTCTCAAGTGGGACCCGCGAAAGCCATTTGGCAGCTTGGAGTTTTTATCTTAAAATGGTCATAACTCTTGACCCCAATATCGTATGAAGGCCCACAACCTATGGTTGGAAATATCTTTCAATTATCTACAACTTTCATTTTTTGTGTGTTTCCAAATTCCAAACTTATAATAGTGTTTTGGCCCCTCCAAGTCAGATCATCCGAAAACGTATCCTTAAATTATCCTTTTGGAGGGCTTATACCCATATTTGGCTTAAGGGTCCTTCTTAAGACTTGCTCAACTTCCCATGTACTACTAATATCACTTTTCATATGTTCCTTATAAAATCCCGGCATGTGGGCCCCACCTTAACTTACGGTTACGAGGGCTATTCATAGTAATGTGTTAACTGATTTACTCCATACGGTCTCCAAATGTCATATATATATATATATATTCTTATGCTCAGATCATATAATCTTCATCCCTGATCCTTGTATAGCTTTGCTCTCCCTTGAGCTCATACTAAGTCGTCTACAGTCTTGGTAACGCGAAATTTTTCGGGGTGTAACAATACTAGCCGAATATATGCCTTTCCCCGAAAGGTGGAATGGCAAACATAAGTTTTTTGGGCTTGTCTCCTTTACGTATCTTCGAGCATTTTTTCTAACCTTTTTCAATGTTACAGTTAAAGCATGGATTTCGAATGCAATTATTGGATTCGCCGAGTGGATTGAAAAAATCATCAGCCAGCATCTGCATAATGAGCAGACATGAGGAGTTTTTTATCCTGACCAATGGATAGCTCAGAACCACGGTATCCTTTTCTTTCCCCTAATTTTTGTCATTCTTTTTCATTTCATTTTACCCCGATTTAACCCTTCGACATCTAGGTTTGGGCAAAGGTTCTGCGACCCCACGACCCGCATCAGTGGACGAGCCCGTAACATCGGGCTTGAATTTTGATATGTCAGGATCATTACGGCTTATCGTCGTGGCTGAAAAGAAAAGGAAAAGGACCACGTCTAAGGGTCAGAAGAGGAAGAAAAGGTCGAAGGACACTGCAGGCTCGTCCGATGTTCGAGGCCTGAGGGATGAAGCTAAGAACGACGTTTGGGTCGCAAATGTCATATCGGGGCCTTCCGTTGCTACTGCTACTGGGGCCGAGACAGCTTCGATGGAGGTCCCCGAGGAAAATACCGCGGCTGATCTTCCAACCCCAATCACAGGTGGGGAGGTTGAGGTTCTTTTCCCCCTAATAGCCGAATATATCCAAGCTCCGATCCCACTAAGGTTCGTTGATTTTATTGACATTACAGGTGACACTTCACCCGAGGTGGTGCCCTTGGTGAAAAAGCCTAGAAGGGTCGGCTCAACTTCAGGGGCTGAGACGGCTCAAAGGGTCGAAATAACTACAGCTGCCGACCTGCCCCCAAGGGGCGAACCAGCTACTATGGCTGAAATACCATCAAGGGACGATATAACTACAACTTCTCCTCCTGTTCCATTTTTGGAACAGAAGAATCTCGACGACATGTTTGCCAATACTCCTCCTACAACGGTGGAAGCCTCGGGGTTTGGCCACCTCTTTATTCCACGAGCGACGAGGATTGCTAGCCGGTCCACTAAATCATGCTCGAGATCTAGACTCGTAGATATTTTTTTGGCTTCGAGTGTAGAGCCGAAGAGGACCAGGTCGACCAAGGTCACCGTCTCTGAGGACTGCAGCTTTTTATCTCGCCCCGTGGGGGTTGCCAGCTATCTAAGACCTCTTGTTTCAGATTTGGACAAAGAGAAGATGGAGGGACTCTCGTGGCAGTGCCTTTTAAACGAAGGTATGCATGCCGGCAACTGAGTAAGCGTTCTTACTTAATCCTTCTAACAAGTTTAAATTTATCCTCCGTAACCTCCACCGTTCAACGATTTCTTACCCTTGTTTATTCTATTTTTTGCAGAGTGTTGTGCTTGTGAATGAAGGTTTCCTCCGAGCCCAGCACGAGATAGACGACCTACGGGCCCAGTTAGATGCTCAAGGCCGAGAGACGGAAAAGTTCAAACTTCTCTTACAACAAAAAGAGGATCAACTAAGCCGGGTCATTGCTCCTCCAACTCTCCAATCCGATCTCGAAGTGGCCAAAAGGGAGAATCTCCGATTGAAAACTGAGCTCGACGACGTAGTCGAAAAAAGCAAATTCTTGGAAGGGGACAACAAACATCTCAACCGAGAGAATGCCGAATTTGCCACCAAACTTGGTGAGTTTGAAGCTACCATCGCCCAATTGAGGGAAGGGTTCGATTCTGTTAAAGGCGGCGCTGCAAAAATGGAGGACAAATTCAAGCAGCTCGAAGCCGAAAGGGCCACAGAAAAGGACAAGTTGAAGGTTATGGAAGAAAAGGCCGAGTCTCAAGCCCAAATCAATGATGAACTCAAAAAAGAGCTCGAGGTCACTGTTCAAGCCAATGATGTACTTCAGGCCGAGCTGACATCTTTCAACGAGGTTCGGATCACTCTGAGTGACATAAAGTCCGAATTAGAGAAAAAATTAAAGAAAGCTCAGGCCGACTTGGAGAAAGCTTGCAAAGAAATTGAGGCTATCGAGGCTCGTTCTACCCTTTTAGTTGAACACGAGAAGTGAAAGTCTCGGAGGATTACACTCGAGGCGGTTCAACGGGGTATGGAAGATATTCTGACTCGTATACTCGATGCAAAGATGATCGAGGATAGGGCTAATAAAGCTCTCGATGATAGCTCCGAGGAAGACCCTGAAGAGTCCGGTTCTGGCGACTCGGGTTCTTCTCAGACGGAGTAAATAGGACTTGTAGGTGCTTTTTTTTTTTTTGATCTTTAAAAATCACAAGTGTAAAGCTTCGGCCTGTTATGCTATATATGAAATTCGCATTTCCTTTTGCCAGTATTTTCTCCGATCTTTAAGTCGGGCACACTTTGTGATGTATTGATGTTTGCTTTGTAAAATATGGTTGAGGTTCGACCTTAATCCTTTTAACAGTTTTTCTCTTAAAAAATCAAACCAACCTTAACTTATGAGTTATGGGCTTTGTTTTATTCAGTTCCTTCTTGACCGAAGACTTATTGATGGCTTGCCCGAGGGAGCCTTTTTATGCTTTGTGAATTCGGACGTTTCCGAATCACCTTGGGCATTTAAGTGGAGGTCTTTAATTATTCGACCCTCTTCGATTGTTTGAATTTTGGGCTCTGTTAATTATAACCTTTGTGCCTTCGTCGATTTTGTGACCACAGTCCTCAGTCGAGGGTATCATTCATAAAAGAGCGTGTTTGAAACATACTTTTCAAAAGTATTTCTCTTCATATTTCAAATATTTGTTTCATACAAAAACTAAAGACTTCATCCGACCCCTTCTATTTTTTTCGTAGCAACATTATCTGGGCACGATTCACTTTGATTATTTGGCCCTTACATCGAAACCTAATACAAAAGGCTTGGTTAAATCCAAAAGAAAACAAAATTGTTTCGACATTGACTTTGTTTCCTACTTCGCTACGTTGAGCTTTTCTCTGGTTAGGGTATCATAGTCCCCTAGTGTTTGTTCGCAAAGCATGAACGGGGAAACACTACATGGAAACGATGCTGCTGAACATCCAGTCCCCAATACTTAGCTGGTCTTCGAGTTTATTGTCACGACCCGAACTACGGGCCGCGACGGGTATCCGGGGCTAACCACCGAACACCACTCATTTCCGTTACCTATATACTCTCATTCATACTATGTGCTCATAATCATAGACATATATCATTAGATAAAACATATCTCGCTTTTATAAACATAAGCTTTTCTATTTATCAAAATAATATATACATGCATATACATACACATGGAGACCATGGGACCATAACACGTCTACTAGAGTACTAGACATATGGACGGGACGGGGACCCCCCGCCGTGCCCAATCGTGAGTATATACATATATGTGCCAAAAGAATAATCAATAGCCGGAGTGCTCACAACCCATCTCCGGCCTACCCGGGATAAAGGATCGACGAACATTGTACCGAGTATGTAAGGCGGAATGAAAAAGCATAGTAATATCATAAGTCATGGGATGGAGATACACCCGTGTACTCATATAATCATAGGTACATTTCATATACATTCATCATACATAAGCATGTCATATACATTACAATAGCGTATGCCTTATTATATCACATATACATCGTCATGCCATACATGCGTCGTCATATCAATCATACATCATCATGTCGTTAACCCGCGTTGGTAACCATCATATGCCAACCAAGGGTTGCCCGCCCCTGCGGCTCGTAGAATCATACCTTAGCAATACCCGACCATCTAGTAGAATCATAGCCCGCCTTAGTGGTGACATGCCTACCATCTAGGCACGGTAAAATCGTATCATCATTCATAGCATGCATTTATTATCGTACATTATACATCATCATGGTCGTCACTACCATTCATGTCATATTCATATCATGGTTTCATCATAATTTAATATCATCATACATATATCATCAATTCATGCATTAGAACTTGGAAACAAGCCTTCGGGGGTGACGTAAGGTCGTGGACCCCCGATTTCATTAAGGAGCATTCGTAAACATTCCACCTCACCTTGGAAGAATGGGCATAAGGTGGGTGTATACCATGGTCAACATCAATGAACTATGGATAGCTTCATTAGCTTAATAGGAGCATTATATCATAGACTATAGCATCTCTAGACTTAGCTTGTTATTATCGTGATCATAATCATAGCATATCTCTTATCTCGTATGGCTATTCGTGGACAAGGGCTCATAGTCTTCTTGAAGATGGGACATTTGTAATGAAAGAGGAAATTCATGCCATATGGACTCATGCTTAGAAGGAAGGGATTAGCCTACATACCTTTGTCGTTTACTATTCTATCGTTTGCTCGTTCTCTCGAGTGCACTTGTTTATACCTTGAGAGAATTCGTATCGTCATTAGCTAGCTAATCATGAAAACGTACTTACTAGAACTAGAGAAATTTGGGCAGCATTTCCTTTCTTTATACTACTTTCCACCATATTCCATATCAACTCCCAACATTCATAACAATCATCACAATGTTGCTAACAACAATCATCATTCATTTACATAATTCGCATTTCACAATTCTACTTCAATTCTCCATATTCATGACTAAAAGTCCATCGTCGTATCCTTCCATATCCAACACTTATCTCATGTTCTAAATGTTATTTATAACGCATTTATAATATCAACATATCCATTTCCATGATTCAATTCAACTACTACTCACTAACAATACTATTCACACAATTGATGACCCATTTGCTATACACTCTACAATCCATGTGTTTCAACTTATTAATACTTCAAATCGGTCATGAAACTTACCTTAGATGATGGAGGAATAAGCTTAGAATGGTGATTCACCCTGCTTTCAAAACCTACTTTATTCTCTTGGGATTCTTGACTTGGATGACTTTTAATGGGTTTCCTTCACTTGATTCTCTTGATTTCTTGTTGTTGATCTTTGATTTCTAGTGATTTCTCATGGATGAAGTGCTTGGAGTGTTCTAGATCTTTCTTGAAGTGTGGAGGTGAAGTGGGAAATGAATGAAAATGAGAAAGGGTCCACTTATATAAAATGAACTATTTATTGTCGTATGTTTTATTCCGTATGTCTGGCCGTAGATGCGGTCGATGAAGTATTGTTTGGACTGAATCTACGGTTGGACATACGGTCCATACATTTTATACGGCCGATATGTTTGGCCGTAGGTTGTCCAGCTTCTTCCGAGAATCGTTTCGTCGACTCGTTTGATCTCCGACCTTATGGAACCTTCTTAACACTTGTTCCTTACTTCAATACCATTCTAAGGGATGTTATAACTCTTCCTCAAGGTGTCATTAAGACATCATTAACTCAATACTCGTAACTCTCATCCGATACCCAACAAATGACTCGCTTCTCTTAACAACTTTCTTTCCTTAACCCGAATGTCTTTGGAAATCTTAATTAGCATCATCAATTACTATCTCTTGCTTATCCCAAACCTCGTATACGTCATGTCCTTCGTGAGTCTATTCACTGTACGCTAACGGGGAATTTTCTAAGGTGTAACATTTATGGCACTTAGCCTCGTCTCTAAGGTAACACGTTGTACTTGTTGCCTTGTCAACCCGTGGAAAACCCATTTCGGGATAAAAGCGAGCTAAGGAAAATAGTGCAACACGTGTTTTCAGACCTAATTCTAAGACCTTCGAATTTACTCCGATTTGACCTTGTAAAGAAGAAAGGTGAGAGTTATTGGAATTCACGAAGGGTTAACAGATCATACCTTAGCAATAGTAGTTCTTCAAGTGTGCTACATTCCAGTTGATGTGCAATATGGCCATCTCCGGATTCCAATTGATATGATCCTTTTCTAGTTATTCCGGTTACCTTATTCGGTCCTTCCCAGTTCGGTCCCAGTTTCCCATCATCGGGATTCTTAGTGTGCAGGGTAATCTTCCGAAGCACTAAGTCCCCAACTTGAAAATATCGAAGGTTCGTCCTTCGATTGTAGTATCTTTCCATCCGCTATTTTTGAGCTGCTAAACGGACCATCGCATTCTCGCGTAATTCATCCGTTAAGTCAAGCTTTACGGCCATAGCCTCTTTGTTTGACTCATTTGTTGCATACCGGAACCTCAGACTCGGTTCACCAACCTCTACAGGAATTAAAGCCTCGGTTCCGTAAACCAGGGCAAACGGTGTTTCTCCCGTACTTGACTTTAATGTCGTTCTGTAGGCCCATAATATTTCCGGCAACACTTCCTTCCATTTGTGCTTTGGCGACTCTAACCGCTTCCTCGGATTTTGGATTCTGATTTTATTCGTTGATTCCGCCTGTCCGTTTGCATTCAGGTGATACGGAGTTGATACAATCTTTTTGATCTTCAGTCCTTCGAGGAAGTCATTAACCTTGTTGCCAATGAACTGACGACCATTATCGCAAGTTATCTCGGCTGGGATGCCAAACCGACAAACGATATGGTCCCAAATGAAGTTAATAACTTCCTTCTCTCTAATTTTCTCGAAGGCCTGTGCCCTAACCCATTTTGAAAAGTAATCGCCCTCATGAATAAAATAAAACGAGCCTTACCCGTGGCCCACTTTTAGGGTTTGGCCGACGATATCCATTCCCCATTTCATAAACGACCAAAGGGGTCAAGAACTCCCCCGACTGGTGTATCATCGGCGCGTACTTTTGGCACCCATCACATTTATGGACAAAGCTTTTCGCGTCTTCTTCCATCCGGTTCCAGTAATACCCCGCTCTGATTACCTTCCGAACCAAGGCTTCGGCACCTAAATGGTTACCACAGGTTCCTTCGTGGACTTCCCTCATCACATAATTCATTTTCTCCGGGCCCCAAGCACTTAGCCAAAGGTCCGTAGAAGGACCGGCGATACAATTGATCGTCGACCAAGCAGAATCTCGCTACTTTGATTCGAAGAGACCTCGATTCTTTTGGGTCAGTTGGGAGCTTTCTATCATGCAAGTAATCAATGTATTTGTTGCGTCAATCCCATGTCAGACCCATTGCATTTATCTCGGCGTGACCATTTTCTACTGCCGAGTTCATCAATTGGACGACCGTGCCAGAATTGAACTCCTCCGCTTCAACCGACGAGCCTAAGTTAGCCAATGCATCTGCTTCGTTGTTCTGCTCCCTCGGTACATGCTGCATAGTCCATTCTTTAAACCGGTGCAATTTTACTTGAGTTTTTTCCAAGTACCTTTGCATTCGTTCATCCTTGACCTCGAAAACACCATTGACTTGATTTACGACTAGAAGGGAGTTGCACTTAGCTTCGATGATTTCGGCCCCTAAACTTCGAGCCAATTCCAAACCTGCAATCATAGCCTCATACTCGGCTTCATTGTTAGTTAATTTAAAGTTCTGATGGATTGTCTAATAACGTCGCTTGCAGGGGCCTTAAGAACAATACCCAAGCCGGACCCCTTCAGGTTCGATGCCCCATCAGTAAACAGGGTCCAAATGCTCAAGACTTTTCCCGAAGTTAACAAGAGCTCTTTTTCCACCTCGGGAACCATCCCAGGGGTGAAGTCGGCTAAGATTTGAGATTTAATAGCTGTTCTAGGCCTGTACTCGATATCATAACCGCTAATTTCTACATCCCACTTAGTCAACCTACCCGACAGTTTCGGCTTATGCATGACATTTTTTAACGGGTAAGTAGTTACTACACATATGGGGTGGCATTGAAAACAAGGCTTTAGCTTTCTTGAAGCACTTACCAAGGCCAAAGCTAACTTTTCGAGGTGCGGATAACGGGTCTTCGTATCTTCTAATGTCCTACTTACATAATAAATAGGGAATTGCCTACCTCCTTCTTCTCTGACCAAGACGCCGCTTACCGCAACCTCGGATATGGCTAAATACAAGGGCGGGCTCGACAAGTACCATATCCAATCTTCCAAGGCCTTTTGACATTTTGGTATCCATACAAAGTCATTCTTCTTCCTTAGCAGAGAAAAGAAATGGTGACATTTATCTGATGAGCTTGAAATGAACCGGCTCAGAGCTGATATCCTTCCGGTCAACCTTTGCATTGCCTTCACGTTGTTCCCTAGTTCGATATCCTCAATGGCTTTGATTTTGTTCGGGTTAATTTCAATCCCCCGATTTGATACCATGAAGCCTAAAAACTTGCCAGATCTAACTCCGAAGGCACACTTCTTCGGGTTCATCTTCATATTGTACTTCCGAAGTATATCGAAGGTGTCCTGCAAATGTTTTAAATGGTCTTTTGTTTCCAGGGACTTGACTAACATGTCATCAATGTAAACCTCCATTGTTTTACCTATCTGTTCTTCAAACATTCAGTTAACTAGGCGTTGATAAGTTGCTCCAGCATTTTTTAATCCGAACGACATTATATTGTAGTAATAAGTCCCATATCGTGTTATAAAAGAAGTTTTCTCTTGATACTCTGGGTCCATCCGAATCTAGTTGTACCCGGAGTAGGCATCGAAAAAACTTACCATCTCATGCCCGGCCGTCGCATCGATCATTCGATCAATGTGGGGCATAGGGAATGAATCCTTCGGGCATGCTCTGTTTAGATCTTTATAATCAACACACATTCTAAATTTGTTACCTTTCTTCGGCATAACGAAGACGTTGGCTAACCAGTCCGGGTATTTAACCTCCCAGATAGGACTTATCTTTAAAATCTTCGTTACTTCATCTTTGACGAAGGCATGCTTTAATTCGGCCATCGATCTTCTTTTCTGTTTGATCGGAGTGAATTTTTTATCGAGACTGAGCGTATGCGTCGTCACTTCCGGTGGTACACCTGTCATGTCTAAATGGGACCATGCAAAATAATCGGTATTAGCTTGAAGAAATTTAATTAACTTGTACCTGAGCTTCGAGGTTAACTCCGTGCCCAGGTATACCTTTCTATCCGGCAAGTGCACGAACAAGATAATCTGTTCCAACTCCTCCACGGTAGACTTAGTTGCATCCGGATCATCTGGTAATATGAATGATCTGGGCACACCGAAATCATCCTCTTCGAAACTTTGGCTCGTCTCTCCCTTTTCTTCACTCGAGCCTGTATCCTTTAATTGCTATTTGGTGTCTTTGCCTTTAGTCGACTCAACAACTTTTCGGACCGATGCTTTTGGGACGAGAGTTGCATCCTCGACTGGGAACATCTCCCTTGCATGTGGGTTGTTCACCACGGACTATCTTTATCTCGTTCGGTGTTGGGAATTTTAACATCTGATGTAATGTCGACGGTACTTCCCTCATGCTATGAATCCACGGTCTACCGAAGAATGCATTCTATTTCATTTCCCCCTCGATGACATAAAATACAATTTGCTGAATAGTTCCGTCGATGTTGACCGGCAAAGAGATTTCCCCCTTAGTAGTTTCGCTTACCATATTGAATCCGCTGAGTACCCGAGCTACCGGAACAATTTGGTCCAGCAACTTCAGTTGTTCTACTACTCTCCATCGGATAATGTTGGCCGAACTACCTGGGTCAATCAAAATACGTTTAACTTGAGATTTAAAAATAAGGATAGAGATTACCAACGCATCAATGTGTGGTTGAATGATGCCTTCTGCATCCTCATCATTGAAGGAAATAGATCCCTCCGGCATATAATTTATGGTCCGCTTCTCTCGTACAATTGAAACCTTTGTTCTTTTTATCATTGGACCTCGTGGTGTATCCGTTCCTCCGATTATCATATTGATCACGTGTTGTGGCTCTACGGGCTCGGCCTGTTTGTGATTTTCCCTACCTTTATAGTGGTTTTTAGCTCGTTCACTCAAGAATTCACAAAGGTGGCTGTTTTTTAATAATCGAGCCACCTCTTCCTGCAATTGGCGGCAGTCTTCGGTCCTATGACCATGAGTCCCATGATACTCACACACTACGCTTGGATCTCTTTGAGCCGGGTCGAATCTCAACGGTCTCGGCCACCTGGCATCTATAATACGGCCAATAGCCGAGATAAGGTCTGATGTGTTGACATTGAAGCTGTACTCTGATAACCTCGAAATGTCTCCATTACTGGCTGAACTGCCGGCATCACCTCTAAATAGCAACCCTCAGCTGTTTGACCCATAAGCGGTTTGCTTATCCCCTCTACTCGAGAGATGACTAGGACCGCTTCTTTCTTTATCCGATCTAAAGCTAGATTTCTCCGGCTAAGAATATGGTCGATACCTATCCCTCGATATCCTTGTCTTCGGTTCATAATTCCTCTTCGACCTCTCAGAATTCTTACTTTCATTTATCAGACCAGGAGGAAGTTCAAGTTGATCATCCTCTACCCGAATCTTGGACTCGTACCTGTTATGGACATCAGCCCAAGTTACTGCCTCGTATTCTAATAAGTTCTCCTTTAATTTAAATGAGGCAGTTGAACTTCGGGGATTGAGTCCCTTAGTGAAAGCTTAAGCCGCCCATTCTTTCGGGACCGGAGGAAGTTCCATCCGTTCTCTTTGGAACCTATTCACGAACTCTCGTAACAGCTCATTATCTCTTTGGGTGATTCTAAAAATGTTCACCTTTCTTGCCTGTACCTTCTTGGCCCCGGCATGGGCTTTGATAAACGCATCTGCGAGCATCTCAAAAGAAGTGATGGAATGCTCGGGCAGATAGTCATACCAAGTCAATGCCCCTTTGGATAGTGTTTCCCCAAACTTTTTCAGCAATACCGACTCTATTTCATCCTCTTCGACATCGTTGCCTTTTATGGCGCAGGTGTACGAGGTCACGTGCTCTTGCGGGTCCGTCGTCCCATCATACTTTAGAATATCCGGCATCTTGAACCTCTTTGGGATCAGTTTCGGGGCTGCACTCGATAGAAAAGGCCTTTGGATGTATCTCTTTGAATCCGGTCCTTTCAAGATCGGAGGTGCTCCCGGGATCTGATCCACTAGGGAGTTGTATGTTTCCATCTTTTTTTCCGTCGAATCGACCTGCTTTGCCAAGGTTTCGAGCATTTTCAGAACCTCGGTAGATGAACCAGCACCGAATCCGTCGCTTTCGACTATACGGGCCTCCTCTCACCTTGGTTCGATAGGCCTGTGTGGCTTTGCCGATGCTGCTTTGTTGTCTTTGTTCTGGAGCTGAGCTATAGTAATCGCTTGTTCCTGCAACATTTCAAATATCAAACGTAAGTTAATCTCATCCGGTATATCCGGTGTTTTCTAGGCTTGCGCCCGAAGCAAAGTAGTTGAGTTATTGCTATTCAAAGGATCCGTGGCCGGAAGAGCGGCATTCTCCTGGTTGACGGTATTCTGGCGGTTAAGGCCTTCGGTCGAGTTGACAGCATTTAGGTTGGCTGGGTCGGCAGGTGGTTCGTTCGGGTTCCGTAACCCGCTGTTGTTTTCGTTTTCGGCAACTATTTCGTTGTTGTTCACGTGCCCGGAATGACCACTGCTTGCCATCTCAAACGAACCTAAAACACAAACCTTCAAAGAACAGGTGAAAGAGGAAGTAGCAAATTAAACCACCACTATTATCTTACGCCCCACGGTGGACGCCAAACTGTTTACCCCCAAAAGTGGATAACAATTAAATTTGTAAGGGGTTGATAGGATATGTGGTTAGATTAATTGATAGTATAAGATAGTAGCAAGTAAATAGCAATATATTGATAAATAATAGCAAAGGAAACCAAGAAAGACAAGATGACAAGCTCTGCAAACTGGTCCGGTCTGGAAGATGTTCCCCTTAACCGAGCCAAAATACTTAAGATTCCACTGCCACTTTTCTTATTACAAATGTATATAATAATGAAAAACTAAACTCCAAAAGAAAGGGGTAGCCCTCTATTTATACTAACAATAAATGGGCCGTAGCACAATACAAGAAAAGCCTTTATAGAAAAACCCTAAAATGGATAAGGCTGCGTCTGTACGGTCTGACACCCGTACTATTGTCAGCGCAAATGGCGGATCGGTAGGATGACGCGTGTCCTGCCCCATAACTGATTCTCCGAACCTATATTGAGTGTGTTGTCTTTAGGCTCGGCTTTACCGGGCTCATTAGAATACTCTCGGTTTTGTCGCAAAGTTGAATGTACTCACGACCCCTCGATTTTCGTTCATATCGGTTGTGACGACCATACTCTTCCTCGATCTCAAATCAAACGGCTCTAAACTTTACCCCGGTTTTTACCGGATACAAGTTGTATCGGTTTTTACCGTATACACCTAGATTAGAGATGGTATAACATTTTGATCTCTTTTGTTTTCTTTTTCCCAAAAAATGACCATTGGTATGAAGAATTATTCCCATCAAGTTATTAACCGTAGTAGGATCCAAGTTCTCAAATCCAGGATTCGTGTCAAATAGATTTCAACCGGGGCAAGTCATTTCTAAGAAGTATGCTGGACCAAGAATTATGTTACCAATTACCAAGTCATTCACAGGTATACAAAGGACTATCATCCATGTGAAATTGGATTGGCAAAAGGCAACAATTTTTTTCCTTTTGACTGGTGGACATAACTTTTTGTTGGAATCAGCGAAGACTTAAAAGACTGGGCATAATAAAAGAACAAAATTTATATAGGTACTCCCACCGGTTCAAAAAGAGTGTCCACTTAGCTAAGCACACCGCTTTAAAAAAATACTTGCTCTTAAACAAAAGTAGATAATTTAACTAAATAGTTTTAATTAAATAGGTATTGGATTTAATCACTTACACTTACTAACGGCAAATCTGAAAAAAAAATAAGTTTAATTCTTTCTTGATTCGGTAAGTGAACACTCTTTTTTAACCAAAAAATACACGCAAAGTGAACACTCTTTTGGAAACGGAGGGAGTAATGTCTACTAATTGAGAATATGTACTAAATTTTAATCTTTAGAAAAATTTTAATAAGTATTATTATCATTTTTTATATTAGTTTTTTTTTAATTTAACATGATAATGACACGAATTGGGCTTAAATGGAGAAGTGAGAATTCACATAATTGATCATTTGGACCTTTCAATTCATAGATGTAGATCTCGGATCTATGAATGGGGATATTTCCAAAACTCACACAGAAAAACGAAGTTAGACAAAAAGATAAGCATCTTGGACAAAAAGAGACGAAGTAGCTTAGACAAAAAGAAACGAAGTAGCTTAGACAAATCTTTTTTATTGATAATCTCAAACCAATCAATCGAATATTGAATAATACGTTAATCGAATAACATGATAACATGTTTGGTTAAAACGTAAAATTATTGGTAAGCAAATATAAGTCACGCCTGCTATGGAAAATAAGTGGAAAAAACAGACCCATAGTCTATGGAGCTTCGAACTCACTAGCCTTGTAGAATACGCAGATATCAAAAAATGGTTTTGTTGTTGCTACTGGAAAACAGAGTAAAAAGAGTGCCAAAGGAAAAGCCATTAAATGAACAAGCTTGCAAAAAGAAGCGACAAAATTACAAATGTACTACATATCATAGCAGGCAATACTTAGTGGAAAACTTGGAACTCAGAAACTAAACATGACAACATATAGTTGCAAGACATTTTTTCAGTAAATTAAGTAAATACATTCTCTTGAACCACTAGAGATTTTACTGTGGGTTTGGTGGACGACTATTAGCTGCTGAGACCCTAGAACCCCATTCAAGTAGCTCTTTGCTAGTGTCATCTTTGTGGGCAATCACTTCAATGAAACATAAGCAATCTTTCTTGGCTCCATTCGCCGTTTCAATTGCTTCCACCAGCTCCTCTTCACAAAAAACCTATGTAGAATAGAGACGTGCAATATTTTCCATTAGATCGATGAATCGGTTGACTCAACATTCAAAGGCGATGATTGAAAATTTGAACTTTCACTCACCTTAGTTGTCCAACATTTTCCTTCTCCATTATGGATTGCATCGACTAATCCAGTGTAGTTCCAATTCTTGATCACATTGTAAGGTCCATCATGGATCTCAACTTCAATTGTATAACCACCGTTGTTTATCAAGAAGATAATGGTCCTTTGCCCGTACCTCAGCATTGTCGAAACATCCTGAGCAGTCACCTGCAAGTATTTAATTTGCCATAAACTTGGATTAGACACGCCGAATAATTCTCCTCTATTTAATTCAAACAGAGTCTATTTACCTGAAAGCTACCATCACCGATGCACGCAATCACCCGCTTTTCAGGTGCAGCTTGTGCATAACCAAGAGTTGCACCAACAGACCAACCGATGGATCCATACTGCATTTGGAACTCATAGCTGAAAGACACCCAAGAACAACAGAACTCATTATTATGATCATGGAAAAAGATTTTACAGGTTTGCAGTAATTTGTTTGGTTCTCACCCGCATCCTTGTGGCAATTTCAGCTTCTGACAATTAAACCACGAGTCCCCCGTTTCAGCAATCACAGCACTGTCACCAGACAACATATTCTGAATGTGCTGAAATAAAACATTAACCCTCAATGCCTCCTTAGGCTCACATTTGAGAGGATGTCCTTCAGGAACATAAATCCTGTGATAATTCTCATAAGAAGTTGGATTATGCTTTAATCTCTTTGCTAATGCAGAAAGGAAGTCCCTCATCAGAACACAACCGAACGCAGGTCCATTCCCGACCGTCACACGATCAGGCTGGACAATGATCGCTTTCTCTTTCTTGAGAAGCAGGGAATAACCAACAGAGCTATAGTCGTTAAAAATAGGTCCAGCAAACAAGTACGCATCAGCAGACTCCACAATTTCAGCACAGAACGCCGTGCTCACCGCACCCCAGTAAGTTCCGATAAAATGCGGATGGTGTTCCGGAACAAAGCCTTTAGCGGATGGCATCCCTGCGACCGCATAACCACAGCCATCAGCCAACTCAACAAAAGCATCACATGCCTTTGCAACCCGCATTTTTGGCCCTGCAACAAGCACTGGCTTTACTGCTTTGTTCAAGAACTCGGCTGCTGCTTCCACTGCTGCTTCCAAACCCATTGTATTACTTAATCTATATCCATAAAAAAGACACCAAAATAAGCAACTCTAACACATAAACAGAGTAGATATACAGCATATAAGGAGAGTGAATGTACATGCATCAACCGTTCAAGATTTGGCCTTAGCTTACAATATGCATCTAAATGTTTCTTAAATAGAATAAAAGCTAGGGATAATTACATATTTGGACCTCTATAGCCGGGAAATGTATATGTCTTTTGTATCAAATATAAATATACATATCGTATACATGATTAGTGCATATGTTTGGTATGTTTTGACTAGTGCTGTAATTAATTTTGGCAGACGGGCCAAAAATGAAAAAAAAAAAACCCTAAAAGTTAGTAGTATGCAACAAGAGATGCATCCACAACCTTTTAAATCCTGGATCCATAAACGACTAGCAAAACAGCATCGCCAACACACTACATATTTCTATACAGTTCGAAAAAAAAAATATATGTTTATCTATTTAAATGACTTCAACATGAAGAAACAGAGTCTACAATCATAAAACTCAAAAAACAAATCGTTTAAACAATAACTGAAGGCTCAAGAATATATTAGCACCTGGGAGAGAGGACAAATGGAACTGGATCACGACTGAAAGTAGGGTGTGGAATCCCCGGCAAATTACAGCCTATGCTTATATACACCGGTTTACTCTCTTTCAAAGATGTGGAAATTGCAGTGTCAATCAGTTCATGTGCGTCCTCCAAATTATTCACTACAGCCTGAAAAACTCATAAAACATATTATCATATAAAAATTCAACCAAATATCAAATGTATCTATATACCTTGAAATAAACTAGTATTCCCTCCATCCCACAAAAAGTGAATAATAATTTTTTATAATTAAGAAAACCAGAATCGATTGTAGTTAAAGAGATATTGTTCTATCCCTTTTTTTTAACCCACTGTCCCGACTAATCTAGACTCGCGCCAAATAAGCCTACTAAGGTGCAGAGCGCTCCATGCAGAAAGATTCTCCTTTTCTATGGCTTGAAACTAGAGCTCAAATCCTAGATCTTTAGTTAAGAGCAGAGAAATTCCAACAACTCCACGGCTAGAAAAACATTATAAATCAAACAATAGTGTCATACAAAACCGGGAAAATAAGTACTCCCTCTCTTTCAACTTATATGTCTTGATTCGGATTACGAGGATCAAACTAAGTAACTAACCAATATTCGATGCGAATTCAAACATAGAATCTTTAATTTGTTTAGATGAAATTTACATATTTAGAAACTACATAAAAAATACATATAAATCACAATAGTTAACTATTCGAAATATTTAGAAAGTATTTTGAAAAATTATGATCAAAGAAAATATCCTTTGATTGTCGAAATAGTAGGTAAGACAAACAAATTATAACAGAATGAGTACTAGAAGTTGAAAATACCTGGTGGCAAGTGACAGTTTGAAAGCAACGAAGCTCCTGACTAAAATCAGGCAACCCAATAGTATGATGAAGGATCCTATTGGTCCCATGATCATTCGAATTAGGTCCACCAACAATACATATTAACGGAAGATTCTCACTATAAGCACCAGCTATAGCATTCAAAACACTAAGTCCACCAACAGTAAAAGTAACAACACAAGCACCAACACCCCGTGCCCTAGCATAACCATCAGCAGCATATCCAGCATTTAGCTCATTACAACAACCTATTATAAAACAATTATTCAAAAAGTTAGAAAAGTAGACTTCAAATATAAAATATGAATGAAAGTGATTTTTTTTTTAAAAAAATGGAAGGCTTCTCATTCAAATTTAACTTTAGGCCACTAATAACATTAAGCCGCCCCTAAACATCAGGGGCATATCCCCATTTAGTACCTCATTACAAAAACATATTATAAAACAATTATTTATAAGTTTGCATATCAAAAAGTTAGAAAAATGAACTTCAAATAAAAAAATATATATGAATTTGTTTTTCTTTTTTTTTTGAGAAATTCTTTTTAAGGCCTCTCATTCAAATTCGACTTTAGGCAACTAATAATATTGAGTCGCCTTGAACATGAGGGGCATATCTAGCATGTACTGTAGTTCATTACAACAACCTATTATAAAACAATTATTCAAAAAGTTAAAAAAAAAGTAGACTTCAGATAAAAAATACGTATGAATCTTTTTTTGAAGGAAAAAATTTAAGGTTTATCATTTAAATTTGACTTTAGGCCACTAATTATATTCCGTTCCAGACCATGAGGAGCATAACCAGCATTTAGCTCATTACAACAGCCTATTATTGAATAATTATTCATAACTATGCACATGAAAAATTTAGACAAGTAGACTTTGAATAAAAAAATACGTACGAAAGTTCTTTTTTTTAAGGATTTTTGAAATTTGACTTTAGGCCACTAATATTACTGAATCGTTGGTGAACACTCATTTAGTTCGTTACAACTAACCTATGAGATTAAGTTCCGGTTCAGCTACGAGATGATCGAGAAGTGTTAAGTTGAAGTCGCCAGGAACGGAGAAAACGTCTGTGATTCCGATTTGGACTAAACGGCGAGCGAGATGACGGCCGAGTGTTGAGTCAGGAGAGTTGAATAAGGGGACGGTGGGGGTTTGCATTGTAACGGCGTTAGTTGTTGGTAAGTTTGCTACGTCGTTGTTTAAAGGCTTACATGTGTCTATTGCACCGATCTTGAAGTCCATTTTGAAGGTGATGATGATGATGATGATGATGATGAATAATATATGAAATGTTTGTTTCGTTTTTTTGGTTGTGAATGTGATGAAAATGAGAGAGTTGAGATGATTTATATAGTGTTTGGATTAACAAGAAACAAGGGGCGGATTTGGGTTTCTAAAATTTTACGGGGGTTGTCTTTTCTTGTTTTATCCCCCTTTTTTTGCAAGGTGGTAAAAGATGGGTGATAAAAGGGTAAAATATGAAAATAATACGCCTGGTATGTTCTTCTTGTGATGTACTTAAAATGATAAGTAAAAGTGAGAATATATTTTTAGTATAGTGAACAAGTAAAAATGAATAGAAGGAGTATTTAATAATAAAATTAAAATAGGTATGAATTGGTAAATTATCTTTTAATTTTTTAAACTGTACAAACAAAAGTGGACATCAACTTCTTCATTTTTTTAATTTTTTTATTACATAAGGGGTAGGAGAAGGAGAAGTGGGGAAGGGGATTATAACGTGGGGTTCGAACCTTCACCAACAAAGTAAAAGTACAATAAAATTTTATTCTTATTTTCACATATTTGATTCCTTCTACCGTAATTTATGTGATACTTTTTGCTTTTCGATGTTCAATATTAAACTTTGACCAACATTTTAGAATAAATATTTTTCATCATATTGAAATGAGAATATTGTATTTTAACTAATGAGTACTAACTATTCTTATAGTTTTTTAATATCTAAATTTTAATCTCAAAATATTAAGTTAATTTAATCCAATTTAATTTTAAAGATTAATTAACTATTCTCAAGCGAAAATTACAATAGAATTTGGGACGGAGGGTGTACTCGTACTAGGGGTCGTATGGTTGGTAGGGGTGTCAATGGTTTTCAAAAAACCGATTTAACCCGTACCGAACCAATTTTTAGGTTTCCTTTAATAAAACCGACAATTTTTATAAAAATTTATAAACGTATTGAATAATTGGATTGGTTTTTAGTTTTATAGAAAAATACCGAACCGTACCGAATAAATTTTTATGTGTAAAATATATTCTATATATTAGATTTAAATATAATAAAATACTAAAAATTTTGTCTTAAATAATTAACACCTAAGCTCCAATTCTGAAACTTATTATATTACTTCTATTAAAATTAAATTAGTTCAGCATCTCGAGTAATAACTGGCTTGTAAGCTACAAGTTATTCCAATGATCTTGGATAGAAAGCTACAAAGTATTAGAAATTTTTCCTCGCATATGATTTTAAATTTCTCTAATTGTATATTTAATCTTAGTAGTCTCGGTTCTTGAATCCCATCTTGATTGATTTTTGCCCCCTCGTGCGATATAAGTTATACTTTTTATCTTTTCTTAATATTGTTTTACACTACCGTAGAATATATAGTGGCATCAATCTTTATTCTTGTCGTATTTCATGTTTTCTTGATTGATCGCCTTTTAAAAAGTAAAAATGTCTAAATTTTTTGCCAAAAAGTCCTATAGAAGTATGCATGATATTGTGTGTTTAACTTTTATTAGTGATGATGACATGTTTAGTTTTGTTTAAAATAAAATCGAAATTAATCGAACCGTACCGATATCGAAGAGAAACCAAGATGATGGGATGATTTCGGGAAGTCAAATTTTGGTTCTACAAATTGAAATAATCGAAAAATTGATATGGTATAAATTTTATAAAATAACCACCCAAACTGTACCATTGACACTCGTAATGGTTGGTTAATGGTATATAGAAATAGTTGATCTCTGTGTTTTGAGTGCGTTAGCTATAGTTGAACATATCGCATTTTCAACAATTTCCTCCTTTTCATTTCAACTTAATTCAGTTACAAACTGATTCAATTTGCAGGAGCTAGTTTACTTTGCGTGAAGCCGTATCACCTATAACTAAGTGCATATAATTCTCAATAAAACACGAATATATAAATAATATAAACGACTCCATTTGACATCTAACACTTCTTAATTTCGTCAGGACTCAGGGCCCTTAACGCACATGAATATTCAACCTCTAACCTCTTATATATATATATATATATATATTTTATTTTTTTTAATGAAATGTTTTAATTTTTTCTTTATTCCTACACTTCTTTAAATATTGATAGAGTTTAAATTTCGTCCTCTCAAAATTTATTCAAAAACAGCTTGAAATATGCCTAAGTTGGTTCACAAAATGCGAACGAAGTTGAAGCGAAACTGATAGCCTTAGAATCAAATCATATTTTTGCTACTGAATTCAGCTTTGACTGCTGAGTTGCTTTACAATTTTTTTTTTAATGGATTAAAAGAAATAATATATTTAAAGGACTTGAAGACAAAAATATTCAAAACGTCAAATACCATTTACTCTCTTATAGATTCACCAAACCAAATAGAAAGACAAGTCCCTTTCATAATTGACAGCCAACGCCCATTCATGGCAGTTGGCCACTTGACAAAACTCGGTGTGCTTTCTCTGTTTTTGTTTTATAAGTATCTGTTTGATTATAGGCACAAATTTGCAAAAAATATTTTTATCATACTTTAAAGTAATTTTAGTAGGCGTTTGGACATAAATAAAGTAGTTTTGATATGTTTGTATATGTATTTCACTTGAAGGAAATTGAAGTTTCATGAGTGAAAAAAGAATTTTTCACTTAAAAAATTGACCAAATGTTTGAAAAATCTAAGGGTCTAAAAATAATCTTTTTAGACGGGAGGAGTAGTAAGTAAAATAATCTTTTTAGTATATTCTGATCTGAGCCAAATAGCAATAGTTGGGTATTCTAGTCTAAAAAGAAATAAAAGTGATACTAGTAGACAATTCTCAATATATGGATGACTTTTTAGAGAATTTACTCATTTTAATGTACAACCTGGTGTTTGTAGTTTTCAAAACAATTACTACAAAAATAAAATGAAGCAACGTAATTAAATAATTTCATTTTGAATTTCTAAAATAATAAATAATTTATAATTAGTTACAAAAAAAAAATTGAGATAATTTTTCTTTAAAATCACAATAAATAATTTCTGATGGAGAGAGTTAATAATATTGATAGGCGTTTGGCCATAGAAAACAAAAAAAAATTCACTTGAAAACAGAAAATCAAAAGTAATGGTCCAAACAGAAAATGAAAAAAGTGAAAAATAAAATTTTGATTATTTTTCAAATTTCAAATATAACTTTAATTTGTATTTAAAATTTTTATAATCAAACACCATAAAATAAAAAAAGTAAAAAAAAAAAAAAATCGGAAAAAAGCGAATAATTCTCGTGACCAAACGGGTCCTTAGTTTGATACAAAAGCTAATTTCCATAATGAATATGGCTGATGTAAGGTGGACATGGCAGCTTTCGGCCAGCGTAAAAGCTGTGACCTGTCTGTGTCCCTCTTTTGGTCTAATGGTTTTGACTTATAGGTCAAGGTATTCTGTTCTGTAGGACCTACACGTGTCTTCCATGCACATATAATTACTTCTGCGTGATGATTTCTTTCGAAGAAATAGTAATGTCAAGTGTCGCCCATTTATAGGCTTGTACTAGTCCACTTGCACAGAAGTATATTCAAGAATCTGCATTGTCGAGAAAAAAGGGGAAGGAAATCATCATAGTTTACTTATGTTAACCATAATCACCTGTCTTTAACTATACGCCCAAGTTTCAATAAATAGTAAATTTTAGAATTTTGTTTTAATTGAAGTTAATATGTATAATTAAAATAAGTGATATTTTTATGTAGCTATCTTAGTTATTTATCGAATAAGTTCTTGCTAACACGTGCAAAACAAATTTTACAATTTAAGTTGGAAGTATTTAATATGAACACTTTATCATGTGTTCAAAACTTTGTGCTCAATTGAAACATACCGTAATTTAAATATCTAAATAAAATTAATTGAAATTTAAGAATGTATTCCCCCTACTTTTAATATGCTTATATTATCAAAAAGTTATGTAGAGCCAATATCACATCAAACATTAGAACCTAGAAGAGCTTTTTAGTATATGTAGATTTTATCAATTTATATAGATCCAATAACATATTAACATTAACATATACAATCAAACCTCTCTATAATGACAGCGTTTGTCCGAGAATTTCATGACTGCTAGAGTGAGGTCTTTGTTATGTATGTATACTGACATTTCGTGTTCAAATCTTATTTAGCTATTATAAATAAAAATACGCAAAAAAACTATTTTTCTGTACCTTTTATGTTATAAATGAAAAGAAATGCTTGTTAATTTTAAAATCTTAATTGATTTCATATTTCATTAATTAAAAATTCAAAGACTAATAAATTACTCTTAAATTCATAACTAGTTGTACCATACCGATAACATATTATAATCTAAGGAACACATGTATTTGAAATTAATTAAAAGTTTTAATATTTAAAGTTTGTTGTAAGAATTCTACAATTGTAGGTTGTTTCGTAATTTTCGGTCTTTTGTGATAATATAATGCTTGAACTGACTTAGATTTTAGTCCAAACTTTCAACAAAAGGGAATTCAATAGCTTTCCATTGAAGGTTGTCTAAGAGCTTCTTTTTTATCAAGCAATAATAGTACTAAAATATATCCAAATAGCCAAATTGAGATTTTTCTGAAAGTTGAAACAAAAATATACATATAACGTTGGCTTTTGTCTAAGAGCTTAACCATTGACTCTTCTATCTCACCCCAAGTATCAGTAGGTTGAGGCTCTTCATCAGCACTTTCATTGTCACCGTCTACATCCATATCTCTTATTCTTTCACTCCAATGACTCGTGCAATAATCTCTTCATCATTGTAAGTTTCAAGGATTGGAAGCGTTGCGTCAAACTCCATGTAAATGGTAGCATCCTTTGCTTGATTGGTTTTATGAGATGGGATTTGGGCTATAATTTTTTTTTTTTCTTTTAGATATTCGTACTTGAAATTTACTATGTGCATGACATTAATGATGATTATCATAAATATTTTAATATCTTGTATACATAATATATTCTTATAAAATATTATGACACAATATTTGAGTATGCCCGTTATAGAGAGGTAATTGTATAAATAGTGTACCGCTACAATGAATGTCACTGCTGTTATAAAGGAGTAAAATATAACATGAAAAATCTAATCCGAAAAAAATTAGGCTGTTCTACTGAAATGTTATTATAACGAATGGCAATTATAGAGAGGTTTGACGGTAATAGAAGAGTTGGTCCGAATTGTACAGTATTCTGAATCCCTTGTTCATCACTACCTACTTTTATGAAGTATACAGATCTCGCTGTCAACCAAGGACATTATTTTATTCTTTTTCTTTCCTTTTGATTTCATTGGACAGTTCGTACTGGCCGATTTCACCTAGATCTAAACTACTCGTACTCAAGAGCATATTAATTAAAGAACACATTCAATGTTTTCTTGTTTTCGAATGAAACTGAAATTGTGGGCAGGTGTTGGTTTTATGTTAAGAGTGTAAAAGGAGAAAGAGAAGAAGAAACATTAATTCATCCGTTTAATTAACAGCCCTAGTAAGGATAATCTTGACATTAAGTTCTTGATAGAATATTTGAATTGTTCATATAAGGAAAAATAAATATCGTATAATGTATTATTCGAGATCAGCTACATGCAAAAAGCAATAAATGAGGTAATCTTTGATTGATGATATTAAACTTAATACCAATACTCGCTCAGTCCATTTTTACTTGTCATGTACACTAAAAACAGTTATCCATTTTTACTTGGTCAATTTGAAAAATCAAGAGATAATTTACTATTTTATACTTATTTTACCTTTATTATTAAATATTGGGTTGGAAAGTTCAATGAATTCTTATTGGTTTCACAGCTTTTAAATTATCTTTTATTGATTTCAATCATTATATGACTTAGTAATAATTAGGGGTGATATAGTAAAATTACCATTTTATTCCATCCGTCCCATATTACTTGTCCACTTTCCTATTTACACGTCCTATAAGAAATAATAAATAAAAGCATATTTTTACTACATTGTCCTTAGCTCTCCAATAAATTGCACCCTAATCAATATTGATTGCTTTAAAAAACAATTAATGCTAAAGGCACAATAGGAAAATTTTAATTAATTCTATCTAATTAGTTTTGTAAATGCACAAGTATTTTGGGACGCATATGTTTAGTAATGTGGACAACTAATATGAGACAGATGGAGTATTTTTGACTCCTTAATAAGCGTCTTTCAAATTAATACATGACAAATAAAAATAAACGGAGGAAATACTGTCCAACATCTACGCCCAAAGTATTTTATATTTGAGCAACCCCTTGAGAAATTCACTTATCCCTTAAAAGTAACATGTATTTTCACTAAATTGCCCTTCATCAAAGTTTACATCTTTCTAAGAAAGATGACGTAATGAGTACTGGAAAATAAAGTATAGATCATCAAAATCAGCGGTTAACAAAGCATTGGAAACATATGTCCCTTGAATAAATAATACTTAATTACTCCCTTTATTCATTTTTTTACTTGTTCACTATATTAAAAAAAAAAATCGCTTTTATTTGCCTATTTTAGCATATCTTTTTTTCTTGCTTTACACTCAACATTAATTCCTCATTTTCAAAACATTTCACAAGTCTATTGAGCCTACACACCAATTGATATGAATATTATGGTAAAATATACATTTCATTATTCTTTAAAGGGCGTGCAAAGTCAATAGTAAACAAGTAAAAATAAACAGAGGGAGTATTTAATATAATTTCTTGGTTACGTAAAGCTCACTAATCTAAATAAGAGTAAATTGGAAAAGAAAACTAATATCTTCTCGAATCTTGATTATGTAAAAAATTATTTATGTTAAATAATTTGTAAAATCTAAAACACCATATAATATGAATCGAAGGAAGTAATATCCAGAGGCGAATTTACGTATAAAATATGGGTCACGTGAACACATGATTACTCGACTAAACTCGATATATTATGTGTATAATTCTGAAAATATATCTAATATTAACTGAAGGAACACATGGTCAAACCAGGCCGAGTGGAGAACTAGTTAAGGTCTGTGTTTATTTACTCAAGGTCTCGGGATCAAACCCAAGCTCCTGCACGTTTTTTTTTTTTTTTTTTTTTTTTTTTTTTTCTCTCTAAAGCAGCCTTTTAACTTTCCTTTTTATATTATTCTAAATCTTTTTTCTGCTATAATTCTAATTACCCAAAAGCAAAAAACATGTTTCTTTTTTATATTACATTAATGACTTTTCTTCCTTTAATTCTAATTACCCAAGTCCCAAAAGGCAAAAGAAATAAAAAAACATTATAGCTAAGATGAGTTGATATCTCCTCCTCTTTTGTAACTATGCATCTCTTTGATGCCATTGTAATTATAAAACAATTTACTCCATAAAAAAATGTAACTAATTATCTTTAGTTCGCCAAGTTGATGTCACTATAAAATTTTATATCTTTTTTAAAATGTAATACCCTCTTAAAATCCCTGGATTATCGTCTCGTAATATCCATGGCTTATCTTAAAGTATAAATTTAAAAAAGCAAATATATTGTAAACTTCGTGTTCAATTAAATAAAAAAGATTCTATTACACTAGATATGTTGTTATCGTTGTTGTGTTCCATCAAATACCTCATGCCAGATTGATACAGAGAAAATATTAATTTGGACATAAGTTAGATTGTTAGGAAAGTTGATACAACCTACACGTAAAAACGATAGTATTTTGTGTTTGCGGAATAAATGAGAATTCTGGATACTTTTCGCGGCGAACAACTAAGAAATTGATTGCTATCAGAAAATCGAATCCTACTCCAAACATTAATCCTGTAGAAACTAAATCAACATTCCTCTGAGATGCAGAAAGTGGAGAGGGGACCTTTCCATGGAAAAGTTTTAATTTCAAGTACCTATTACCTTTGAAAATAGAAAAGCATTATTTTTCTCCTTTGAACTTCTGATAACAAGACAGATGTTTTTAAAGTTGTATGGTTCTTCTCAATATTAAAGAAAGTCCCAAAAAACATGTGTTGTGACTACATGGATCTTTCCAGTTTTATGACAGAGAGATATTTTGAAAGTTTATGACCATTTTCATGGTAAATGGCCAAAAAATAACATGAATAAGTAAAAAACCAAGAGATCTTTTAATCATTTTCATCTATTCAAATTGTAATGAATCAATTCATTCAAATTATAATGGATCAATAGGATCATTTCCTCTATTATACGCCAATGTGCATAAAGTTCCACCAGATATGAACTTTTGAGGGGTCAGTAACACTTTTACCCCATATTTTATGACTGATCTTTAATTTTTGCTTAGGCAAATAATTTTTCGCTGATCATAAATTTATATTTATAATCCCACAAGTATCGGGGAGAGGTGATTATACAGAACACAATGCAGTTTCAGCTCACTGAAGACATGACCATAAATAAAAGGTTATGGAAGACACAAATTGGGATAAAAAATTAATAGATAGTTGAGCGTTGTCATGCTTATCTTTTCATACTTATAGTCGTAGTATTACTCTTATAGTTTCTTGTTCTGGTGTTTTTTGTCCTTCGATTATCGTATGATTTTGTGATAATTATGCTATTATGCTATTGTTCCTTTTTGCAATTGTCTCTTTACTTTTGTTATTTTTTTTTTTGAATTGTTTTTGGTTTCTTTTCAAAAAATTATTTCTTTACTTTTGTTATTTCTTTTTCGAATTGTTTTTGGTTTCTACATACACTCTACCCTTTTTAAACCCCGCTTGAAAAATTACGCTGAATATATTATTATTATTATTATTATAATACCCCACAAGTTGTATCTCCCGCCTTAAAGAACTTAAAGAACTTATGCCCTGCTATTCATAAATTCCATTGCTAAAAAATAAATAGCAGCCCATTTAAAGGGCAAAAATTAAAGATCAGCCCCTTTCAAGGACAACAGTGCAATTATATCATTTTTAAGGCATCTTTCTCTCACGGATTCTTGAGCTTAAACCAGAAAACGTGTCTGAAAATGTTTTACTCCTGATGGTTAATACAACTATCAAAAAAATGAACGATAGTTTATCCCATGACAAGGTAACAAGTCTAACTAGTCTAATATAAGATTATAAATGAGAAATTGCAACAAACTTGAGAATCAGACTATAGAAACATTGGCAAAACATACATGCTACACATTAAGTTCAGTTGTATGCTGCTATTGTATGCATTTTTTATCAAACGAAAAAAGAACCCCACTCTGGCAACGGTTAATCAGCTTGCTGCAAAATCTTCTTCTTCCGAAGACCAGCTCATGACGAAGGGCTTAATGAACAAAAATAAGGGAGCTACCTTGAAGCACTGGCTGTACATGTATTCCATATCTCAGTATTTTTCATTTCCACTAAAGTTAGTTCCTATTTTTCACTTTGCTATAGGTTTCTGTCTGGTGTTGGAAAATTGTACGTCCCCACTGAGAACGGAGCTAATGAAACTCTCTGCTTCTTCAGTAGTAACTTCCCCATTAAAAACTGCAAACTTACCCTTCCGCGGCTTGTACGCAAGAAGGACCTTGTCTGATGATTTAAATCCTGATTTTTCAAACGCGTTCAAGAAAGACCGCTGCTTCGCTGCATCCAAAAGTGCGTACGAAACTGAATCTCTTGAGCTATAGGCTGTATTCCGTCGTCTTGACAATGATTTTTGAGAGACCTAAAAGATGGCAACATTTGAATCGCAAATCAGTTAAATCATTATTTTTCATACTAGAGAGCAGAGTGAATCATAAATCACCGAACAAACTTCATGCAGTTGATGACTTACCGAGGATAGAACTTTTTCTAGCTTATCCTTTGCCTTAGATGACCAGAAAACACCAATCACACAAACAGGAGTTTTCTCCCCGCAAATATCATTGAAATTAGAGCCTGTAAGGACAGGTACTTGCTTAGCATCTGGTTCACTCTGCTCTCTTTTACTCTGTGCTGAAGCTGCCTCCTTATTTTTCTTTTCAAAATTGTCCAGTAATCCACTTAGATCCTGAATTGCTGACTTTAGATCTTTCACAGAAATTCCTGTTCGCAAAATCTGCTTCTCCCCATTGGATAACCAGCCAACAATGGCAGGAAGATCATCAACTCCCAACCTTCGGACAGCAGGATCAGATGCATCACGAACCTATTAAACAAGACACCGGCTTTAGTGAAAAAATTACAAAGAATAGAGTGCAATTAAGTTCAAACTGAAATTCAAGCAACAATATTTGACTATTCATATAGAGAAAGTTTAGTCATATATCCTAACAAAGTTAAGAGAACCAACCTGTGCATCGTAGAAGACAAAACGATTTTGATACAAGCCACTAAGAGCACGCCAAATAACTGGTGTATCTTTCTTTGTAGAGAGAAGCATCACTTTAGGTAAACCTCCAACAGTCTGGGAAACAAAATCAAAGTGGCCCAAATCTACTCGCTTTGAGAATCTAGGAAGATGGTCATGGCAAAAACTTTTCACCCTTTTCACAACTAAATCATCACTGTACTCCACTAAAGCACCATTCCCACTTGATTTTAATGAATACACGAACAATCTTGGCGCATTGCGAGGATATATGCCAAGACTCTTGCAAAAAGATGCATCAGTTTCACAGTTTATGCTCCCCACCTGTCACACGTAAAAGCACATCAGTGGAAATACAGTAATGCCTAAAAGAACTATGATGTAAGCAAAATTATGCATACCTTCATTGCCCCATCCAGTGAGTTTGCAACTTCTCCAATGACAGATTCATAATATTGGATACCTCTTGATGTAGATGTGTGAGATAGTAACAGCCAAGTCATTCCTTTATCAGAAATTTCTTTCTTATACATTTGTGAGTTTATGGAAGGGATGCTCTTGGCAGAGTTCCTGGTTCTAGACTGAGACCTGCCTGAACCACCAAAGCCACCAAAACCCCCAAATTGACTCCCACTTCCCATACCACCCCCAAACATGTTGGAAAATATATCATCTAAACCAAAGCCACCAAAAGAGCTTTGGCTGCCAGGACCACCAAAGGAAAATGAAAATGATTTTGAACCTCCTTGTCCACCACCCATACCACCTGGCCCGAAGTTAAACCCACTTTGTCCTGGTCCACCACTTGTGAAGTATGTATATCCACCATGATCTCCAGCACCACCAGCATCAAATCCAGGAGCTCCCTTCTCATCTCCATATAGGTCGTAGTTTTTCCTCTTGTCCTCGTCAGACAGGATATCATAAGCTGAAAATTGATAGACATATTATACGGCTAGTTAAAAATATTGATCATCAATGCAAGCAAACACCCAGAGAATGAAAGTGCATGCTATAACTAGTTGCACACATCAAGATAACTCAGATTGTATGGAATTTAACCTTTAATCAAGACAGCATATGAAATCAAAACCTACCAAGCACCTTACAAAAAGAAAAGTAAAACAATGCATCATTGAATCTCAGAATCTAGTGATAAATTTAGCAAGAAGTTTAGAGAAAATAACAAAAGCGATTCTCTTAGCTTCCTCAACTAGAATTTCTTTCGTTATTTCTTTCTTTCCTTCCTTTAATTGGTAGAGAGTGCTGAAAGGAAGATAGGGATCAGAAGTTGCTATACCGTTATTAATCTCAGCAAATTTCTCTTGTGCACTCTTATCTTTGTTCTTGTCTGGATGGTATTGGAGTGAGAGCCTGAAAGGGAAGAGGATAAAGGAGAAGATTAAAAGGGCAGAACATTAATTGCCAGAAAACTAATGTAGAGAAGTTCAGCAATTGAAAAATCAGCAAAATAAATACAAGCAAATAAGCGTACCAAATTAATACATGACAAATAAAAATGAACAGAGGAAATACTGTCCAACATCTACGCCCAAAGTATTTTATATTTGAGCAACCCCTTGAGAAATTCACTTATCCCTTAAAAGTACCATATATTTTCACTAAATTGCCCTTCATCAAAGTTTACATCTTTCTAAGAAAGATGACGTAATGAGTACTGGAAAATAAAGTATAGATCATCAAAATCAGCGGTTAACAAAGCATTGGAAACATATGTCCCTTGAATAAATAATACTTAATTACTCCCTTTGTTCATTTTTTTACTTGTCCACTATATTAAAAAAAAAAAAAAATCACTTTTACTTGCCTATTTTAGCATATCTTTTTTTCTTGCTTTACACTCAACATTAATTCCTCATTTTCAAAACATTTCACAAGTCTATTGAGCCTACACACCAATTGATATGAATATTATGGTAAAATATACATTTCATTATTCTTTAAAGGGCGTGCAAAGTCAATAGTAAACAAGTAAAAATAAACAGAGGGAGTATTTAATATAATTTCTTGGTTACGTAAAAGCTCACTAATCTAAATAAGAGTAAATTGGAAAAGAAAACTAATATCTTCTCGAATCTTGATTATGTAAAAAATTATTTATGTTAAATAATTTGTAAAATCTAAAACACCATATAATATGAATCGAAGGAAGTAATATCCAGAGGCGAATTTACGTATAAAATATGGGTCACGTGAACGCATGATTACTCGACTAAACTCGATATATTATGTGTATAACCCCGAAATATATCTAATATTAATCAAGGAACACATGGTCAAACCAAAGTAGGAGTGGAGAACTAGTTAAGGTCTGTGTTTATTTACTCAAGGTCTCGGGATCAAACCCAAGCTCCTGCACGTTTTTTTTTTTTTTTTGCGTTTTTTTTCTTTCTAAAGCAGCCTTTTAACTTTCCTTTTTATATTATTCTAAACCTTTTTTCTGCTATAATTCTAATTACCCAAAAGCAAAAAACATGTTTCTTTTTTATATTACATTAATGACTTTTCTTCCTTTAATTCTAATTACCTAAGTCCCAAAAGGCAAAAGAAATAAAAAAACATTATAGCTAAGATGAGTTGATATCTCCTCCTCTTTTGTAACTATGCATCTCTTTGATGCCATTATAATTATAAAACAATTTACTCCATAAAAAAATGTAACTAATTATCTTTAGTTCGCCAAGTTGATGTCACTATAAAATTTTATATCTTTTTTAAAATGTAATACCCTCTTAAAATCCTGGATTTGTCTCTGGTAATATCCATGGCTTATCTTAAAGTATAAATTTCGAAAAAGCAAATATATTGTAAACTTCGTGTTCAATTAAATAAAAAAGATTCCTAGATATGTTGTTATCGTTGTTGTGTTCCATCAAATACCTCATGCAAGATTGATACAGAGAAAATATTAATTTGGACATAAGTTAGATTGTTAGGAAAGTTGATACAACCTACACGTAAAAACGATAGTATTTTGTGTTTACGGAATAAATGAGAATTCTGGATACTTTTCGCGGCAAACAACTAAGAAATTGATTGCTATCAGAAAATCGAATCCTACTCCAAACATTAATCCTGTAGAAACTAAATCAACATGTGGGGTCCAGACCCTATTTAAAGGAAGTTGTCTTTCTTCCTTTGATATGTATTTTTTCAAAGTTGCAGCTGTTGTTGAAAATGGCAAAGTCAAAAATGGTGGGCTGCTGCAGAACGTTTGCAAATTGCAAGTAACCAAGAATTCTCATTGGTTGAAGTTTGCAGCAGGTCCAATGCAAAGTCAGAAATGTGGGCAAGGATTTCAAATGAAATCTTTAGTGTGGGAATTTGGCACCGGCCAAACTAAATGCCAAGAGGAAAAATTGCACACTCCATCCCTATAAATAGGGAGCTCTCTTTCAGTTCAAGAACACACCAAACACCAAAATCATTTGCTATACACCAAAGTGAGAGCAAAGTGAGGTATTCCATAGACTGAAAGAAAAAAGTCTGTGAAGAAAAATAGAGTGTGAGTGATATTTGTAGTAAGGTGGGAAAATCAAAAGAGTGTTTTTCTTTTGTGGGTGTAGTGGTCTTAGGAGTATTTATACTCGTTACTACAGATGTAAAATTCCTTACTATAGTGATATCAATTTTCTTCGGCTCATGGTTTTTCCTTATTAAAGGGTTCCCACGTAAAATCTTCTGGTAATATTGTCGCATTTTATTCTTGTTGATTTAACCATAACTTAGTGTTCCGCGTTTATCACTAATACATGAATATTATTTTTGCGGGTCTATTTTATTCCCAACAAGTGGTATCGAGCCAAGGTTCGTACGAGTATGCTACGTAGTTGCGCACGATCGAACTTCACATCGAGAAAAGAATTACTTTGGTCTTCGAATAAATAGTATTTGTATTTGTGATAAACGATGGAAGCCAACACTAGTAGAATGGTTACTTTGAGTGGCGTAAATTATGCCATTTGGAAGGGCAAAATGGAAGATTTGCTGTATGTCAAGAATTTTTCATGAACACTGTCTTTGTTAATAAAAAGCCCGATAATAAATCGGATGAAGAGTGGAATTTGTTGCGTCGGCGGTGTTTGCGGCTTTATTAGACGGTGGGTTGACGATAATGTGTTGAACCATATTTGGGAGACCGTACTCGGTTAGCATGGGATATCTTGAAAATTTGTATGCTCGGAAAACTGGTAACAACAAGATGTTTTTGATAAAGCAAATGCTGGGTTTAAAATACCACGATGGTTCCGCAATGACAGATCATCTGAATATTTTTCAGGGGATCATGAACCAGTTATCCGCTATGGGTATTAATTTTGATGAAGAAATTCAAGGCTTATTTCTACTTGTTTCTACCGTATTCTTGAGAAATTATTAGAACTTCATTATCGATGCCGCTCCGAATGGTGTGATCTCATGGATCTTGCCAGAGCAATCTTTTAAATGAAGAGATGAGAAGAAAATCTCAAGGTTCCTCCTCATCGATGTCTTGGTGAGCGCGCTGGAGAGGCAAGAATCGTGGTTCTCAAAAATAGAGAGCATCGTAGAGCAAATCCGAACGGACTTAAAGATATTGAGTGCTATCAACTGCGGGAAAAAAGGGCACACAAAGAAGTTCTCACGGATTTTGAAAAAGGAGAATAGAGATAAAGGAGAAAACAAAGAAGATGGCAATCGTGTTGTTGACCGTCACTACGAAGATCTTGTTACTATCCTTGATGCGGATCGATAAATATTGCTTGTGATGAGTCAAGTTTGGGTTGTGGACGATGGTGCGCATCTCGTGTGACATCACGGAAGGAATTTTTTCTCATCCTATACTCCGGTGACTTTGGAACTTTGAGTATGGGTAATGAGGCTAGTATCTAGAATTGGTAGTGTGTTGGAACGATTTGTTTGAAAACTAGTATTGGAAATAAACTAGTTTTAAACAATGTAAAGCATGACCACGTGTTCGTTTGCACTTGATCTCTGTTGGTGTTTTGGATGATGGGGATATGTCGGTACGTGCGTGTGAAAGTGAAGCTTACTAAAGGTTCCATGATTGTGGCTCGTGGCTTAAAAAACGTCGTGGTCTATAATCTTGGACTACGGCCTCACCGTGTTGATATGGTAAATGCGGTTGAGAGCAATAGCTCTTCAACGTTATGGCATAAGAGGCTTAGCCACGTTAGCGAGAAAGGACTAAATGTTCGCCAAAAGAAATTATTATCAAATTTCGAAAGTGCTAAATTAGAAAAGTGTGGCCTAACCTTTATTTTGGAAAACAAAATGAAGCCTTCTTTACGAGTCTCGTATCCTTCAAGAAAGACGAGTTGCTTGAGTTGGTGCATTCGGACTTATGTGGTCCAATGAAGACAAGGACTTTGGGTGTACTTTACTTGCTACCTTTATTGATGATTGCTCGAGGAAACTTTGGGTCTCGCCTTAAAGACTAAAGACCAAGTGTTGGGTGTCTTTAACGCCGATTTCGGGCCTCGGTTGAAAGAAAGCTCAGAAAGAAGGCGAAGTGTATTCGTACCGATAACGGTGGTGAATATTGTGGACCGTTTGACGAATACGCAAGCAACGGGGTATCGAACTCAAGACTCCTCCAAGACTCCTCGGCTAATGGTTTAGCGAGAGAGGATGAACGGGACCTTGATAGAAAGAGTTAGATGTTTGCTTTCGGAAGCAAAGTTGCCGAATTCCTTTTGGGGTGAGGCATTGTTGTCAGCCGCACACGTTATTAATCTATCCCTGCTTGATTGCTTTGCAAAAGTGATGTTACGAACGCAGAGTTTGGTATGGGAAGGATGTTTCCGACCACTTAAGTGTTTGGTTGCAAAGCTTTTGTACATGTGCCTAAAGATGAGAGGTCAAAATTAATCGCTTAAGACAAGGCGGTGCATCTTCGTGGTTATGGCCTTGATGAGTTTGGTTACGTGCTATATGATCGATTGAGAAGAAGGTCGTGAGAAGTTAAGTGATGTTATCTTCGTGGAGGATCAAACCATTGAAGATATTAACAAAGCGGAGAAGAAAAAATCTTCGAGTTACGAAGGCTTAGTTAATCTTGATCAAGTTCCTCAAACAAATGTTGATGAAGTTGGTGGGCTCGACGATGGTGATGCCCACGAGAATGATGTTCCGAGATCGCGTGTTGATGATGATAACGATCTTGCTATTGATGAGGTAGATGCTTCACCGCTACGAAGTCGTGGATGAGCCGGATATTCCACTTAGAAGGTCTACTAGACGGCATGTTCCTTCTTCCGTTATTCACCTAATGAGTATGTATTACTCGGCGATGGGGGAGAACCCGAATGTTATGAGGAGGCCATGGAAGATGAGCACAAGGATCGATGGATCGAAGCCGTACGCAAGATGAGATGAAATCTCCGTACGAGAACCGTACTTATGAATTGGTGAAATTGCCTAAAGGCATGAGAGCTTTGAAGAACAAATGGGTGTTCAAAGTTAAAGCGAAAGAACACGAAGCCCGGACACAAAGCTAGATTGGTTGTTAAAGGGATTTGGTCAAAAGGAAAGGTATTGACTTTGACGAAATATTTTCTCCTGTCGTGAAAATGTCCTAAAATTCGGACGATTCTTGGTTTCGCTAGTCTTGATTTGGAGATTGAGCGAATGGATGTGAAAGTGCCTTTCTTCACGGTGACTTAGAAGAGGAGATTTATATGGAACAACTTTGAGGGCTTCGGGGAAAAAGGTAAAGAAAATTTTGTACGCAAACTTAAAGAAGAGTCTATATGGATTGAAGCAAGCTCCCGGACGGTGGTACAGAAGTTTGAGTACGGTATGGGGAGCAAGGCTACAAGAAGACTTCCGGATCAATCGTGTGTTTGTACAAAGATTTTCTCATGATGACTTTATCATCCTTCCGCTATATGTGGATGATATGTTGATTGTAGGCAAGAATGCTTCCGATTGACGAGTTGAAGAAACGATTGAGTAAGTCTTTTGCAATGAAAGACTTGGGTCATACTAAGCGATTTTGGGCATGAGAATTACTCGTTCGAGAGATGAAAGAAAGCTTTATTTGTCACGAAAAAGTACATAGAACGTGTCTTTGGAGCGCTTGACATGAAGAATGCTAAGAGGTTAGCACGCCTCTTCCTGGTCATCCGAAATTGAGCAAAAAGATGTGTCACTACAACAACGAGAGGAAAAAGAGAGAATGGCAAGATTCCTTATTCCTCCGCCGTCGGAAGTTTAAATGTGTATGCAATGGTATGCACTCGACCGGATATTGCTCACGTACAATGGTGTTGTTAGCGTATTTCTAAAATCCGGGGAAAGATATTGGGAAGAGTGGGAAGTGGATACTCGTATCCAAGTAGGAAGCTCGATGAATGCTTGTGTTTTGGAGGATCAAATCAATTTTCAGGGCTATCATGATTCCGATACGGCGGGTACCTTGATAACGTAAAATCCACTCCGGATATTTGTTTACTTTTTGGGGAGCTATATCATGGCGGTCTAAGTCAGCAGGCTGTGTGTCGACCTCTACAACGGAAGTATATTGCGGCTTGCCTAAGTCGGGCAAAGAGATGATATGGCTCAAGAGATTCCTTCAAGAACTTCGATCGCAAAGAACGAGTATGTTTGTCTATTGATACGGTGAGTAATAGACTTGAGCAAGAACTCCATGTACCATGCGAGAACAAAACACATTGACGTCCGATATCATGGATTCGTGGCTTGTGGAGAACTAATCATTTCGTGTCAAGAAGATTCACACTAGTGAAATCTGCAGATATGTTGTTACTGTGTATCGAGAGACAAGTTCGAAGCGGTAGCGGAACTTGTCTTAATGCACTCAAACTAAAGCCGGTCTGTACCCTCCTTCAAAGGAACGGGTCCTGGAGTGGGAGATTTGTGGGGGTCCAGACCACCATTTAAAGGAAGTTGTCTTTCTTCCTTGATATGTATTTTTTCAAAGTACGGCAATTGTTTGAAAATGGCAAAGTCAAAAATGGTGGTCGTCATAGAACGCTTCAGAAATTGTAAGTAACCAAGAATTCTTATTGGTTGAAGTTTGCAGCAGTCCAACGCAAAGTCGAATGTAAGGGCAAGGATTTCAAATGAAATCTTTAGATGGGAATTTGGCACCGGCCAAACTAAATGCCAAGAGGAAAATCAGACACTCCATCCCTATAAATAGGGAGGCTCTCTTTCAGCTCAAGAACACACCAAACACCAAAATCATTTGCTATACACCAAAGTGAGAGCAAAAGTGAGAAAGATTCCATAGACCGAAAGAAAAAAGTACATAGAAAAATAGAGTGGTGACTTTCGTAGTAAGGTTTTAAAATCAAAAGTGTTTTCTTTTGTGGGTGTAGTGGTCTTAGAGTATTTATACTCGTTACTACACGCAGTAAAATTCCTTACTATAGTGATATCGAATGCTTCCCTCTTGGCCGTGGTTTTTCCCTTATTCAAGGGTTTCCACGTAAAATCTTGGTGTCATTATTGTCGCATTTTATTCTTAAGCGATTTAACCATAACTTAATTAATTTCCGCGTTTATCACTAATATCCGCGAATATTATTTTTGCGGGTCTATTTTATTCCCAACACAACATTCCTCTGAGATGCAGAAAGTGGAGAGGGGACCTTTCCATGGAAAAGTTTTAATTTCAAGTACCTATTACCTTTGAAAATAGAAAAGCATTACTTTTCTCCTTTGAACTTCTGATAACAAGACAGATGTTTTTAAAGTTGTATGGTTCTTCTCAATATTAAAGAAAGTCCAAAAAAACATGTGTTGTGACTACATGGTTCTTTCCAGTTTTATGACAGAGAGATATTTTGGAAGTTTATGACCATTTTCCTGGTAAATGGCCAAAAAATAACATGAATAAGTAAAAACCAAGAGATCTTTTAATCATTTTCATCTATTCAAATGTAATGGATCAATGTGATCATTTCCTCTATTATACGCCAATGTGCATAAAGTTCCACCAAGTATATGAACTTTTGAGGGGGTCTTAACACTTTTACCCCATATTTTATGACTGATCTTTAATTTTTGCTTAGCAAATAATTTTTTCCGATCATAAATGTATATTTATAATCCCTTGGTAATAGGGAGAGGTGATTATACGATACAATGCAAGCCTTTCAACACGAAGACATGACCATAAATAAAAGGTTATGGAAGGTACAACGCGATTAGGATAAAAAATTAATAGATAGTCGAGCGTCATTGCGTTTATCTTTTCATACTTATAGTCGTAGTATTACTCTTATAGTTTCTTGTTCTGGTGTTTTTTGTCCTTCGATTATCGTATGATTTTGTGATAATTATGCTATTGTTCCTTTTTGCAATTGTTTCTTTACTTTTGTTATTTCTTTTTCGACTTGTTTTTGGTTTCTTTTCAAAAAATTATTTCTTTACTTTTGTTATTTATTTTTCGAATTGTTTTTAGTTTCTCTTCTTTGAAAGGTCTGCATACACTCTACCCTTTTTAGACCCCGCTTGTAAAATTATGCTGAATATATTATTGTTATTATTATAATACCCCACAAGTTATATCTCCCACCTTAAAGAACTTATACCCTGCTAGGCATAAATTTAATTGCTAAAGGCAAAAAAAATAAATAGCAGCCCATTTAAAGGGCAAAAATTAAAGATCAGCCCCTTTCAAGGACAACAGTGCAATTATATCATTTTTAAGGCATCTTTCTCTCACGGATTCTTGAGCTTAAACCAGAAAACGTGTCTGAACATGTTTTACTCCTGATGGTTAATACAACTATCAAAAAAATGAACGATAGTTTATCCCATGACAAGGTAACAAGTCTAACTAGTCTAATATAAGATTATAAATGAGAAATTGCAACAAACTTGAGAATCAGACTATAGAAACATTGGCAAAACATACATGCTACACAGTAAGTTCAGTTGTATGCTGCTATAATATGCATTTTTTATCAAACGAAAAAAGAACCCCACTCCGGCAATGGTTAATCAGCTTGCTGCAAAATCTTCTTCTTCCGAAGACCAGCTCATGACGAAGGGCTTAATGAACAAAAAATAAGGAGCTACCTTGAAGCACTGGCTGTACATGTATTCCATATCTCAGTATTTTTCATTTCCACTAAAGTTAGTTCTATTTTTCACTTTGCTATAGGTTTCTGTCTGGTGTTGGAAAAATTGTACGTCCCCACTGAGAACGGAGCTAATGAAACTCTCTGCTTCTTCAGTAGTAACTTCCCCATTAAAACTGCAAACTTACCCTTCCGCGGCTTGTACGCAAGAAGGACCTTGTCTGATGATTTAAATCCTGATTTTTCAAACGCGTTCAAGAAAGACCGCTGCTTCGCTGCATCCAAAAGTGCGTACGAAACTGAATCTCTTGAGCTATAGGCTGTATTCCGTCGTCTTGACAATGATTTTTGAGAGACCTAAAAGATGGCAACATTTGAATCGCAAATCAGTTAAATCATTATTTTTCATACTAGATAGCAGAGTAAATCATAAATCACCGAACAAACTTCATGCAGTTGATGACTTACCGAGGATAGAACTTTTTCTAGCTTATCCTTTGCCTTAGATGACCAGAAAACACCAATCACACAAACAGGAGTTTTCTCCCCGCAAATATCATTGAAATTAGAGCCTGTAAGGACAGGTACTTGCTTAGCATCTGGTTCACTCTGCTCTCTTTTACTCTGTGCTGAAGCTGCCTCCTTATTTTTCTTTTCAAAATTGACCAGTAATCCACTTAGATCCTGAATTGCTGACTTTAGAACTTTCACAGAAATTCCTGTTCGCAAAATCTGCTTCTCCCCATTGGATAACCAGCCAACAATGGCAGGAAGAGCATCAACTCCCAACCTTTGGACAGCAGGATCAGATGCATCACGAACCTATTAAACAAGACACCGGCTTTAGTGAAAAAATTACAAAGAATAAAGTGCAATTAAGTTCAAACTGAAATTCAAGCAACAATATTTGACTATTCATATAGAGAAAGTTTAGTCATATATCCTAACAAAGTTAAGAGAACCAACCTGTGCATCGTAGAAGACAAAACGATTTTGATACAAGCCACTAAGAGCACGCCAAATAACTGGTGTATCTTTTCTTTGTAGAGAGAAGCATCACTTTAGGTAAACCTCCAACAGTCTGGGAAACAAAATCAAAGTGGCCCAAATCTACTCGCTTTGAGAATCTAGGAAGATGTTCATGGCAAAAACTTTTCACCCTTTTCACATCTAAATCATCACTGTACTCCACTAAAGCACCATTCCCACTTGATTTTAATGAATACACGAACAATATTGGCGCATTGCGAGGATATATGCCAAGACTCTTGTAAAAAGATGCATCAGTTTCACAGTTTATGCTCCCCACCTGTCACACGTAAAAGCACACACATCAGTGGAAATACAGGTAATGCCTAAAAGAACTATGATGTAAGCAAAATTATGCATACCTTCATTGCCCCATCCAGTGAGTTTGCAACTTCTCCAATGACAGATTCATAATATTGGATACCTCTTGATGTAGATGTGTGAGATAGTAACAGCCAAGTCATTCCTTTATCAGAAATTTCTTTCTTATACATTTGTAGAGTTTATGGAAGGATGCTCTTGGCAGAGTTCCTGGTTCTAGACTGAGACCTGCCTGAACCACCAAAGCCACCAAAACCCCCAAATTGACTCCACTTCCCATACCACCCCCAAACATGTTGGAAAATATATCATCTAAACCAAAGCACAAAAAAGAGCTTTGGCTGCCAGGACCACCAAAGGAAAATGAAAATGATTTTGAACACTCCTTGTCCACCACCCATACCACCTGGCCCGAAGTTAAACCCACTTGTCCTGGTCCACCACTTGTGAAGTATGTATATCCACCATGATCTCCAGCACCACCAGCATCAAATCCAGGAGCTCCTTCTCATCTCCATATAGGTCGTAGTTTTTCCTCTTGTCCTCGTCAGACAGGATATCATAAGCTGAAAATTGATAGACATATTATACGGCTAGTTAAAAATATTGATCATCAATGCAAGCAAACACCCAGAGAATGAAAGTGCATGCTATAACTAGTTACATCAAGATAACTCAGATTGTATGGAATTTAACCTTTAATCAAGACAGCATATGAAATCAAAACCTACCAAGCACCACAAAAAAGAAAAGTAAAACAATGCATCATTGAATCTCAGAATCTAGTGATAAATTTAGCAAGAAGTTCAGAGAAAATAACAAAAGCAATTCTCTTAGCTTCCTCAACTAAATTTCTTTCGTTATTTCTTTCTTTCCTTTTCCTTTAATTGGTAGAGAGTGCTGAAAGGAAGATAGGGATCAGAAGTTGCTATACCGTTATTAATCTCAGCAAATTTCTCTTGTGCACTCTTATTTTTGTTCTTGTCTGGATGGTATTGGAGTGAGAGCCTGAAAGGGAAGAGGATAAAGGAGGAAGATTAAGGGCAGAACGTTAATTGCCAGAAAACTAATGTAGAGAAGTTCAGCAATTGAAAAATCAGCAAAATAAATACAAGCAAATAAGCGTACCAAAATTACAATAAATAAAAATGAAAAGAGGAAATACTGTCCAACATCTACGCCCAAAGTATTTTATATTTGAGCAACCCCTTGAGAAATTCACTTATCCCTTAAGTACCATATATTTTCACTAAATTGCCCTTCATCAAGTTTACATCTTTCTAAGAAAGATGACGTAATGAGTACTGGAAAAATAAAGTATAGATCATCAAAATCAGCGGTTAACAAAGCATTGGAAACATATGTCCCTTGAATAAATAATACTTAATTACTCCTTTGCTCATTTTTTTTCTTGTGGCTATATTAAAAAAAAAAAAAATTTATCATTTATTTTGAAGATATCTTTTTTTCTTGGCTTTACACTCAACATTAATTCTCACAAAACATTTCACAAGTCTATTGAGCCTACACACCACCGATATGAATATTAGGTAAAATATACATTTCATTATTCTTTAAAGGCGTCAAAATCATTAAGAACAAGAAAAAATAAGCAGAAAGATTAATATAATTTCTTGAATTTCGAAAACTCACTAATCTAAATAAGAGTAAATTGGAAAAGAAACTAATATCTTCTCGAATCTTGATTATATGTAAAAAATTATTTATGTTAAATAATTTGCAAAATCTAAAACACCATATAATATGAATCGAAGGAAGTAATATCCAGGCGAATTTACGTATAAAATACGTCACGCAACACGCGTTCCTTACTAAACTCGATATATTATGTATAATTAAAAGAAATATATATACTATTAGCCGAAGGAACAATTGGCCAAAGCTGTAGGAGTGGAGAACTAGTTAAGGTCTGTGTTTATTTACTCAAGGTCTCGGATCAAACCCTAAGCTCCTGCGTGACGTTTTTTTTTTTTTTTTTTCTTTCTAAAGTTAAATTTTTAACTTTCCTTTTTATATTATTCTAAACCTTTTTTACGCTATAATTAATTACCCAAAAGCAAAAAACATGTTTCTTTTTTATATTACATTAATGACTTTCTTCCTTTAATTCTAATTACCTAAGTCCCAAAAGGCAAAAGAAATAAAAAAACATTATAGCTAAGATGAGTTGATATCTCCTCCTCTTTTGTAACTATGCATCTCTTTGATGCCATTATAATTATAAAACAATTTACTCCATAAAAATGTAACTAATTAATCTTTTAGTTCATGTTGATGCCACTATAAAATTTTATATCTTTTTTAAAATGAATACCCTCTTAAAATCACGGATTTGTCTCCGTAATATCAGGTTTATCTTAAAGATAAATTTTAAAAAGAAATATATTGTAAACTTAGTGTTCAATTAAATAAAAAAAGATTTTAGATATGTTGTTATCGTTGTTGTGTTCCATTAAATACCTCATGCCAGATTGATACAGAGAAAATATTAATTTGGACATAAGTTAGATTGTTAGGAAAGTTGATACAACCTACACGTAAAAACGATAGTATTTTGTGTTTGGAATAAATGAGAATTCTGGATACTTTTCGCGGCGAACAACTAAGAAATTGATTGCTATCAGAAAATCGAATCCTACTCCAAACATTAATCCTGTAGAAACTAAATCAACATTCCTCTGAGATGCAGAAAGTGGAGAGGACCTTTCCATGGAAAGTTTTAATTTCAAGTACCTATTACCTTTGAAAATAGAAAAGCATTATTTTCTCCTTTGAACTTCTGATAACAAGACAGATGTTTTTAAAGTTGTATGGTTCTTCTCAATATTAGAAAGTCCCAAAAAACATGTGTTGTGACTACATGGATCTTTCCAGTTTTATGACAGAGAGATATTTTGAAAGTTTATGACCATTTTCATGGTAAATGGCCAAAAAATAACATGAATAAGTAAAACCAAGAGATCTTTTAATCATTTTCATCTATTCAAATTGTAATGAATCAATTCATTCAAATTATAATGGATCAATAGGATCATTTCCTCTATTATACGCCAATGTGCATAAGTCTCCACCAGATATGAACTTTTGAGGGGGTCAGTATAACACTTTTACCCCATATTTTATGACTGATCTTTAATTTTTGTAGGCAAATAATTTTTCGCTGATCATAAATTTATATTTATAATCCCACAAAGTATCGGGGAGAGGTGATTATACGAACGCGATCTACGTTTCGGCTCATCAAGACATGACCATAAATAAAAGGTTATGGAAGACCTGAGTCGTGATAAAAATTAGTAGATAGTTGCGCGTTGTCATCTTTATCTTTTCATACTTATAGTCGTAGTATTACTCTTATAGTTTCTTGTTCGATATTTTTGTCCTTCGATTATCGTATGATTTTGTGATAATTATGCTATTATGCTATTGTTCCTTTTTGCAATTGTTTCTTTACTTTTGTTATTTTTTTTTTGAATTGTTTTTGGTTTCTTTTCAAAAAAATTATTTCTTTACTTTGTTATTTCTTTTTCAATTGTTTTTGGTTTCTACATACACTCTACCCTTTTAAAACCCCACTTCAAAATTACTTACTTAATATATTATTATTATTATTTTTTAATACCCAGTTTATTATTTGGGAAAAAACATTGCACA
>NC_081346.1:54515469-54527255 GCF_029784015.1 Lycium ferocissimum
CATCTTCCAAAATAACTACACCAAGTTGTAGAGGACCCTTAAATTAGCAGAATACCACAAGAAAATAATTTTTTTGGAACAATATTCAAAGGGGCAAAAATCATAGACATGGCCGAATGGCCTCTTTTTTTGCTCTTCTTTCTTTTGTTTTTCTCCTTCTAAGTTTGTCTTGAAAATTCCATGGGATTATGACTAATATATATCCCTCTTTATTAATTCATCACATGGATGAATTATGTTGAATCGGGTCCTTTATAATGGACCATGGCTTGGGCCTCTTCTACTTTTTTTTTTTTTTTTGAGCCCAAACAATTATGGATCCCATTTTTTTTTGTAATTCCCGAAACTAATTCCCAAAATTCATTCGCCCTTACCTTCCCCGACGCTTCGCGTCCACATTCTCATAAGCAACAACATGTATCAAATAGAATCAAAATATGGCCTTATTCCTTATAAGTCACAATTATTCCAAAATTTCCGAATATGTGAAAATACGGGATATAACATGCGGATTCTCTTGAATGTAGAATTGTGAGCTCAGAAGGAGAACGTTTGGCCCTTAAGAGTACGCAAATGTTGATGATCCTATTTCTAGAAATTCCGAAAATTATGAGATGATGTTATTATGAGCTTGATAATCTTATTGTCATGATTTCATTGATGTTATTTCTTGTTGTTGTCCCACCTCACGAGATTAGCTCCTTCAAGGTGAGACATAGCGATGATGATGATTCCACAATGTAATGGGAGGTTACCGACCTTACGTCACTCCGATAGAATTGTAGCTTTCACTTGGGCTCTCATGCATGCTTTATGTTATGTATACGTATGATTACACTGGGCCTAGTTGGCCGGGCAGACACCACTACACCGGGTGTAGTGGGTGGCTATGATGATGATTACACCATGCCTATATGGCCGGGCAGACACCACTAGTGGGCGGCTTGAGATGAGTACCCCGGATGTGGGCTAATGATGATCACACCGTACCTATATGGTCGGGAAACTTATATATATGCACATATGCTAGGATGTTATTTAATATAAAAACTAGCATGCATGATTCCGCCTTAAGAGACCATCAGTACAGGTTATCCCGTCACTTTATGTTCTCTCATTTCGTTATTATGTTTGATATGCATGCTTTACATACTCAGTACATTGTTTGCACTGACGTCTTTTTCTTTTATGGACGCTGTGTTGATGCCCACAGGTAGGCCGGGAGATGGACCGGATTCCTAGGAGCATTCTTAGCAGAGACACAGGAGCATTCCACTACACCGGAGTTGCCACTACTTGGTATATTTTTTTGTGTATATATTGGGGCATGGCAGGGTTCTGTCCCGTCCTTATGATCACAGTGTTCCAGTTGGAGGCTCGTAGATACTTATGTGTGGGTAATAGATGTTATGTGACCTCCTTAGTGTATGTCTTGTACATCATTTTTGTAGCCTTATGGGCCTATGTTTATACATATGTTTCGGGAGGTATGTGGTGATCATTCATAGTAAGTCGTGATTTGAGAAATTTCATATATATGTTCAGGTTGGGTATGATAGTTAGCATGATGAGTGGTGCTCGGTAGCCAGCTTCGAGTACTCGTCATGGCCCACTAGTTGGGTTGTGACACTGTTCCACCACCACGGATGGCCTAAAATAGGTCCTCTCCCATGCTTCTCCTATCGAGAAACATGCCATTAATGTTAAGGATCATGGCATCGAGCAAGTTATCCGCTGCAAGGCCGTGTTTTATCATCAATGGTCCTTGACCGCCTCCACTAATATGTCCTCCAACACCTACAGAGGGACAAATTCCAGTTGGGAAAGCTAGGGGTTTGCTCTTATTTGCAATGTTGTAGTAAAGTTCCCCTAGTGTCGCTCCAGCTTCTACCCATGTAGTCTTTTCTTACAGGTTAATATCGATCTTCCGGAGGCTCGTCAACTAGGCAATAGGGTTTGTAAGAAATGTAAGAAAGGCCTTCATAGTCATGTCCACCACTTCTAATTCTAGTTTCAAATCCAAATTTTTTGCAACAAATCATGGCTGCTCGCGCTTGTTCTTTATTTTCTGGCACAATTATGTACTATGGTTTTGGGACATTTGTATTGTTTAACCTAGCGTTGTGTATCGATGATTCGAGGATAGATTTGTAGCATTTTGACCATATAGAATGGACAATGTTGTAAATGTGTGGTTGATTGCCAGATTCATAGGAGAGGCAACCATAGAAGTCGGCATTGGCATCTTCAAGGTGACGATGATGTATAGAGGTTACTAAGAAAGGAAGAAAAAATACGGCAAGAAATATTGTACCAAGAGTGACCATTTTCTGGTCACTTTAATTAATTTCTTAGGTTTATGATTCACAAAATAGAAAATTGTTTCTCGTTTCCTATTTATAGTTGAAATTTATTCACATTGTGTAACTGATAAGTCAATTAAAGAAAATTTAATACATTCATTGAATCTAATACAATTACCATTAATAACCTTATTAATTCAAACACGTTCTAGTTAATGTTGTGCTAGTCTTTTTTGGAGCTTTTGATTTGGGGTAATAATAAAAGAGCCTTCAATTCCGTTAATTTACTTGTGTGTGTTGTGTGCATGAATGAATTAATAGTATCTTGTTAAAGGATGACATATCAATCAATGTACCATTGCCATTATATCATATATATAGTTCTTTTATATGTTTATTTTTCTTTGGCAAAATAAAAGCTTATCAAGTAAAGTTCCATTTCTTGTATGTTTTCTCCTCTGCCGAGTGCTAGAGTTTTAAGGCTAGGAAATAGGAAATAGCTTAGGCTAAACAAAAGGTGAAATTTTAAAATCTATTATGATAAGCCTAATTAATTCTATTAACTACTGAACACATAGAATTTTCATCAGAAACTCTTTTCTTCTTTTCGGTTTATTGGTCTTTGGAAGAGTCTACTACATCTTTAATTTTCATATCAGTAAAGGATTTAACTTTTATACATTGACAATATAAATAATTTGTGACAATATAAATAATTTCTAGTGTTATTTAACATATCATAATTGGTTGCCCACCTAACTTTTCAAATTTTTTATTCAACTTATAATAGATAGTTAGTTACATTTATCTTTTAATTAACCGTATAGTGTAGGACTACGTGTGCATTGTCAGGATATAAATGTTAAACTCATCAATAAAATGAGTTGCAGATTAAGATTGAAGTTGAGAGAAAATGTTATTTTCAATTCAAATTCCTTGAAACGTTGTTATTATCTCACTCATAATTATTTACAACTATAATAAATATGCACATGAGTTGTCAAATAAAATAAGTGGCTAAAGGAAATAATGAAGCATGGGTCTTGGGAGATATCCTAACTAGGGCCGTTCAAAACTTAATCGTAGCCGATAATCCAATTGCAAAATAGATTTATTATCTTATTGGTATCACGTTATCGGATTAACGGTTGCAGAACGGTTTGGAATTTGCTTATCGGTGCGGGGTATGGATTGCTCAATTTCCTTATCGGTTTAGCCTTTAACCCGTTAAGAACTAGTATAAAATTCCATTTCTACCCTATGTATATAAAGTTATCTTCAGAAACCCTAAAGTACTTTAGATGTTTGTTGTTGGAACCAAGCCATGTCAAGGGTTCGCCCAACTTTTAAATATTGCCTTTAAGAGTTCACACAACAAAGAGATGGCCTAACCATAATTTCTCATGAAGATAGAGCAGGGCCGCATTCTACTCACTGGTCTAAACATAATGTTAACATCAGAAGGTGAAATTATATCACACAAAATGACAGAGGTAGGTGTCATTTTTATTCAAGATGGTGAATATTTGTTCGTGCAAGTATATGTTCTTCTGTTCTGCTCCAGCACTTCTATTTATTGGAAAAAAAAATTCAATTTATAGTGGGGTGAAATACAAATTTATTTGTGAAGGTATTATTAATTTAACCGATAAATCATCCGATAATTGCTAACCCGATACATTTAAAAGCATATAACCGATAAGCCAAACCGTTAAGCATAATTGTCCGCCCGATAAGCAACCCTAATCCTAACCTTCCATTTTAAATTTTGAACAAGTCCAAGAGCAAATGCACTCACCTAGATGATTCTTGTCTAATTTAATTTAACTTTATAATAAGTGTGAGCCTACATGTACGACGAATGGCATTTCTGTTAATATAACCTAAACGAGGCTCTTTTTTCTTCCCAAATATATGTACGTGTGTATTGCTAAGAGAACCACGTGTACCTTTTCAACTACTTCATTTGTCTTATTTTCTCTCTCTCCGTCCTTTTGTCTTCCTCCAGGGTTACTTTCTAGTGAGTTCTTCTTCCCTCTAGGGTTTTTGATTTTTCTGTTGATTTTTTAGCTTCTACTTCTTTCACTACATTTGATAAGTTTTCTCCTGTTCGTTCCCTTTCTTGAAGCATTTCTGCCCATCACTTTTGGATTCCCTTGAAATTTGTTCATTTTTTGTTCAACTTTTGTAATTATATCTAATCCACACATGCATGGTTGAAATAGATGACTGGTACATGTAATTGTGTATTATTTTGGATTACTGTGTCTTTTCGAATATTCACATTAATTAATTACTGCAAATTGAATCGTTTGTACAAATTCTGTAATATTAAACTTGATGTTGGAATATTGGGTCTTTGGTACTTAATATTTTTTAGCTATTGATAGTATGGTAATACTGGTAAACATACTTTCCTGGTGTTCTTTCTTTATATTTTACGGTTTGTGACTAATTCCATTTTGATGGCTTTTTCTCTATTTCTACTTTTTTCTTATCTTCATTCTTTACTGTGATGAAATTTTAAGCTACAAAGACTAATGAACCCAATGTGTTCGGTGATATACCTGAAACAACTTAACTACCATTTGGTAAGGATTTCTATTGTTTCTCTTTTGCTATTAGCGAGTAAATTAGGACTGCATTCAACGATGTAAAGTTGTACATTCCTTTATATTGGTTTGTTTGGGGGGGGGGGGGGGGTGAATTTCATAAATATAGAAAAATTTATTGATGCAATTAGAGCAATATTAGAATTACATGTTACACAAAAAAAAAATGTAGGGTGATTTATATATCCTAGGTGTGGATTAAGATTATATGTGGGATTTGTTCTATTGTCGAGCTGATTATACTTGAGTCTTATTATGACATATGCTAGGGTGACTTGTACATTATTTGTAAGTTGATTTCATTGATTTTTTGTGCTATTGTTGAGTTGATTTGTCTAATCTTGTTATGACGTGTGGCATGATGACTCGTATGCATTGAAACTGGTATCATTGATTATTCATGCTTAGTATTTGGGTTCTGGACTTGAACCACATTGAAATTCATCTTGTGATTTATATAATATATATATATATATATATATATATATATATATAGGCACATTTGATAGGGGGGTTAAGATGTGGCTTAGCTATGGGCTCGTGATCGGAGCTTAGTTCTAGAGCGAGTGGTACATGGACACCATGGGTCCCCTGCAGGTCATGACTATTATGCGAACAATGCCCTTAGCATGTGTGTACGGTTGTGTTACTTATCATTGGTTGCATTGTACTGGACAATATTATACTTTTGATATTATTATTATTGATTGGTCGTAGTTGATTTACTTGTTGTTGTTGTGTGGTGTCATGACCCAAATTAGAGGGCCATGACGGGCACTGGCCTTTCTTGTCGAGTACTACTAAACGTACATCCGTAACGTAATTGTTATATCCCGCATTTTTTCACATTATGATAGGTTGGAGACAAAACCATTCCGGGATACAAAGTCGAGACTTTGGACCTTCGATTTTATTTTGAGACATAAGTTGTACATGAATTTGTGTGGCATGGAAAACCTAGGAAATTTGGGACCAAAAGTGATATATTTGGAAGTTGAAAATCATGCAAAAATGAGGCCTTGGCCGTGTGGCACTCAAATGGCCCATGAACACATGGTGTGGGCCATGAACACATGTGCAAGTCTTGTGGGAGCTTAAAAGATGAAATCTAAGTCATCTTATTCATTCCAACACTTAGCCAAAAAAATAGAAGTTGAAGAACAATAGAGAGAGGCTCTCGGCCAAGCTCTCCCAAAAACCAACTTCCATTCAAGCCTTTCTAAAAATATTTTGTCGATGCAAACCCACTATTTTGAGGTTCCTAAGTAGCGTGGAAGCGTTGTTCGGGTCATCCAACCATCCGTTGTATAGATCGCAAACCCTAGGCAAAGTGTGGAGTTGAAGAAGAAAGGTAAGAATTGATTATGTTTTATGTGTTATAAAGGTTGTATGTATGTTGTAGTATGTTAAAATGAAGGAAATTCATGAAATATGACATGTTGGAGTGGAGGTTGTGAATGTAGTGTTGAGCGTAGTGTGTGTGTGTGTGTTGTATTGTGTTGTGTTGTGTTGAAGCTATGAATTAATGTCTAGTTAGTATGTTGTGATTGTTGTGGAATGGAGGGATGAATAAGAATCATCAATATGTATATATGTTGTGTTGGCCGAAAATGGTCATGGTATATGACAAGGACGCATTAATGTCGCTTAATGTTTTAGTCGTCGTCGCTATGAATTCTATGTTGGAAATGAGCTTTTAATGACTCAAGATTGATGTTGTAATTGTATGGGCTGATTTGAAGGCTATTGTACATTTGATGTAATTTGTATATTTATGAGAATGATATTGTTAGAATGTGAATTGTTGGTGCAAATCATGATTTGGAAATGAGAAGTGTGTTATAGTGTGTCTCGGGTTTGGGGGCAGAGTTTTGGGCAAATTGGAGCCTTGTTGGATTGTTGGAATTATTGTATAAATTGTTTGAAATGTTCTTAAATTATGTTAGTATGGATTCGGATTGGTAATTAAATGTACAAGCGTTGATGTTGGCTTGAATGTAAGTCGTTGAATCGAATATGTTGAAAGTTGTTGAATGATGTAAAAGAGAGTTGTTAATGTTATATTGCCTTTCGGATTGGTTATAAATGTTGCTAGGTTGGTTGTTGTTGTTGTTGTTGTTGATTTTGGCCGAGTTAAATTCTCGGGGTGGCCTATTTACAGGGAAATCTTTGCCCAAATTTCCGTAGAATTAAGGGCTAAATTGGAATTAAATGCCCAAATATCTCTAGCTAATGTTTGGCATATTACGACTTGTTATGTAGACTTTGGGCAGCCCGAGACATAAGTTGAGTTGGACTAGCGTGAGTTGGATTAGCGTTGAAAGCGATCGAGGTATGTGAAGCTTACCCTTCTTTCCTTTTGGCATGTCCTAGACGCAAGTAAGTTATGACGTATTATGAGCTTCGGGGGAAATTCTATTTGAAAAATCTGAGCATGCTTACGATGCATATTTGCTTTTGATGTTGGCACCCTTATGTGGACAAGCTATGGTTTATGTGTCTTTGTATGATTGAATTTCAAAAGTCTTATAAGAAATTTTGCTACTAAAAGAGGTCCCGAACTTCAAACGCCCGTAACTTTCGCATACGAACTCGGATCGCCCTAAAACCTAATAGGTAACTTCATAAGGCATAAAATTCCCCTAACTCTCGTAGTCGGGCTCGGGTGAGATTGGCACTCGTCCGTGGGCCCCGCGACTTTCTTTATGTACTTTGACGTTTTTTTTGGAAAAAAAAAATATGATATAACTATTATTCTGATTTCAAGTACGATCAGTTTACTTATCTTTTGAGTTTGTAATAATGAATTGGTAACATATGATGACTGTGATTTTCGTAGGCGGGCCGGATAGAGTGACGCTCGTCCGTGGGTCCCGCGCCCTTTTTCTGTACAATTCTGATGGTTTTTGAAAGAATTCAATATGACTATCTTTTCGACTCCCGAGTATGATTACCTATACGTTGAGTCGAAATAAGGATTTTACGTATGTGATTTTGATATGTTCCGAGTGACGCTCGGCGAAAAATACGATTTGACTCTTGTTTTGGCCTATAAACGATGGTTCGTTTCGATTAACCTACTAAGTCTTTGTAAATGTTTTTTAAAGCTGTATTTGGCTACTTGTGATTCTCGTGCATTACGTTATTACATTTTTATTTGAGTCCGGGCAGTATGTGTGATAATGTCGTGGATACTTGACCGCGGTTTGTGATATTACCTATTTGGATTCTTGGCTACGGTATAGGTATATGTGACATTACATTGGATTCTTGCCGCGGTATGTGTATATGTGTGATATTGACATTTGGTGTGCTTGCATGGTATGTGTATATGTGATTTTGACAGCCTGGATTTTGATCAGTCGGTTAATGTCAGCTCATATGACAAGATATGATGTTATGATGTTCTTCGATATGTATATGTATGATCTGTATTTCAGAAGTAAGCGTGTTGGCATTATGATTATTATATTTGTCTTCTGCACCTTTGTTGCATGACTTACGTGTCAGATGACAACATTTTGGTAATCTGGTTATTATGTTCATTTTCTGTACCTCTATTTTGATTATGACTCGGATTTGTTACTATGTCTTCTGCTTTGCATACTCAGTACATATTTCGTACTGACCCCCTTTCTTCGGGGGCTGCGTTTCATGCCCGCAGGTACAGATTCGCGTTTTGGTGATCCACCGGCGTAGGATTTCCATTCTGCTGTTCGGAGTGCTCCCTTTGTTCTGGAGCTGATATTTTGGGTATATACTTGTCCTTTGTATATGTATGAGTTTGTTCAGGGGTACGGCGGGGCCCTGTCCCGTCATATAATTCCGTTTGTCTGTTTAGAGATCTGTGGACACAGATGTGGGTCATGTACAGTTTGGTTCGGATGCGTTGAGTAAGTGGTGTTTGGGCGGCCCATCCGCAGGTGCGACCTTGTCGGCGGCGTGTATGTATGCTTTCTTTGCGTATATATATATATTATGACAGCCTTACCGGCTATTGTGCAGTTTATATATTGTATGTGACAGTTCGGAACCACGTATGATTTCTATGTCGGTATAGATTGTTTGTATGTTGATTTCGGTTATTGAGTGCGTATGAGTGCCTAACTCGGGCACTAGTCACGGCCTACGGGGTTGGGTCGTGACAGAAATCATAAGCATAGGTGGGCCATTAGGGCCGCAATGAGATAACCTGCTGACTCACAGAAGTAATAAACTGAAATAAAATAGTTTGAAAGGACATAACTACATAACAAGCTGGACATACTGGATGAGCCAACAAGGCTGTCATATATATCTATGCAGTAATACATAAGCCGATAAGGCCATACAATATCTAACTGTATATAACTGTTTACAAGCCTCTCTTTGGAGTACATGACATAACGTGGTCGGAAAAGGGCCCCACCATACCCATACGTATGCATAGTTAACCATACTGACTCACAAGGCAACTCCAGAACAAGGGAAGTGCAACAACACTGTCTGCTGAGCTGATATCCTACTGAGTGGGCCGTCAATCTATATGTCAAGACTTGCCGGCATGAAACACAACGTCCCCCAGGTAAAAGAGGTGTCAGTACGAATAATGTACAGAGTATGTAAGGCATGAGAAATAACATAATAGAGACATGAAGGTAACATGAGATAAAAAAGAGTCAACCTGTACATCTGAATGCCTCTGTGGGCACATGACAAGCAAACTTTCTTTTAAAAACATATACGTATATATAAGCCACACTGTGGGGCTATAGCACCATCACTAAGTCACTCTTTGGGGCTATCATCATTATACTGTACCCAACTTTAGTGGTGTGGACAATAGGTGTCATACCCGACCAACTATAGCGTGGCTCGGTGTCATAAAATAGATACATAATGCACGAATGATAAGAAGACAATGTGAATCTATCAGAGTGACGTAAGGTCATTGCACCTCCAGTTAACATTATGGAACTAATGTCATCAACATAACTTACTTTCAAGGATCAATGAATCATAGGATAACATAAGAACCATCATATGGGAACAAGAACATAGTCTTCTAGCACTTTCTAAGGATAGAGCCATTATGGATATCGTTCGTCACATTTATTTCATTCTAATCATGCCAAGAGAAAGGAATAGCCTTAACATACCTTTGTTGTAGACGACTCAATATAGACTGCCTGTAGTACCTCAACCTACATCAAGGTATTTGAACTATGGTTAGTACCATGGAAGAACTCAAAACACATTTCTAAGCTAGTAGCTCTTTTACGGAAAACTGGGCAGCGCTTCCCCTACATTTCCTCACTTCCCCGTATTCAAAACAGCACCAAACAACAACATCAACAATATCAACAACCAATCCTATCCATTCATCCCCTCAACGATATAAGAACAATTCTAACAATTCAAACAATAGTACAACGAGCGGCAAGCTCGATTCGTGATTAATTAACTATAGTTTTAAACCCCTTTTTCCTTCCAGAATTTATCAACAACATTAACCAAAGCATATTAAATTATCCCTACTGATTTTCAGCCTCAATATAACTTTAAAACGACCCCATAATAGTCCCACAAGTTCAGTAGCTCAAAACTGATTTTTCAGATTAGTAAAACACGTTTTCGACTTGCCTTTTCTTTCAAATAGAGAAACACGGCCAACAGTACATAATTAAGAATCTTCTCATGTAAACCAGCCCTGAATTCAACTTAAAAATAAGTTCACAACACCCCAGCAAATACGCAATAAGAACAACATGCTTATCCTTTCGAAACTTACAAGTTCTAGTCTTTATGATCTAGCTACAACTCGTAGAAGCTTAGATAAGGTAAGGAGAAACATAAACTCAGCTTGCACTGATTAGAACCAGCTGAAACTTAGTCTCTCTTCACCTGGAATAACCTCCACGCAGCTACAAGACAGAGAAGGGGAAGCTAGAAAGCAGTCCGGGTTTTTCGGCACTCGAATCACTTTGTAAACTTAGATTTTACCTAGGGCTGAATGTTTTCCTTGGAGGTAAATTTCATGGCTAATTTAACTCATTAAAATAGAGAGATAGATGAGTAGAGAGCATTGGAAATATAAAGAGATAAGTAAGGGTGTGAATTAATAAAGCAAATCAGATTTTTGGCCTTATGAGGCATCTTTTTGCTTTTGTTTATTCTCAACAAATCTAATCATTTCCTTTTTAAGTTGGTAGGTGATGCACCTACTTGTCACCTACTTGCTTAATTAAATAAGTTTCAGTTGCTGGTCCGTTAAATTTAACATGTGTCTCGTCCTTACTTCGTAGTTAAGATATGTATCAAGTAGCTCAAAGCAAGTAGGACGGGAAGTAAGTTGGTGAAGCTGGAACGTTGGGTAAACAAGCAGCTCATTTTTATTTGCCAAAAATCTCATTTCTCATATTTAATTGCATTCGTCCAACTCAACTTAGTCGTGTATATGTTGAACGAAAATACGGGATGTAACATCCTCCTTCCATAGGACTAATCGTCCTCGAGTGTTAAGTCGGACAAAGGGTCTATTGATTTTGCGGCTCTTTATATCCCTTTGATGGAGCTTCCTGTATAATTCCAACATACGGGGACCTAGACCTAGTCCTGAAAACATACTGTAGGCCGTATAAGGTTAGGTACATCACGATACCGATCTTACCGGACCATAAACCATTTAACGCAACTCATTATCATCTATCTCCTACGCTCGAATAGACAGTAATTGTTACATCCGGCATTTTCGCGAATTTGAAAATTTGGAAATAACCTTGACTTATAAGGAATAAGGTCATGTTTGGATTATTTTTTTATATATGTGAATGTTGCTTATGGAAGTATGGATGCGGGGGTATCGAAAACAGATTAAGGACAAAATTGGAAT
>NC_081346.1:54527355-54536193 GCF_029784015.1 Lycium ferocissimum
TTAAAAAAAACCGCAATTCCTTTCATTCCGGAATTCCCCCTCCCCCCGACGAATAGTGTACAAAATTCAATTTTCAATACATCCAATAGTCTAAAATAAACGAAGGGATTTCTTCTTTATCATGTTGTTTCCTCACGAAGTTTATTTCTTGGTTCTCAATTTGCTGGCCCAATATAGTAATCAAGATGTAATGACCCGATAGGTCACTTTTGTTGCTTTCGTGTTTCTACCTATTTTTTCCCTTGTGAAACCGCCCTTTTGCTTATTTTGGGAATTTGCTAAGTTAAGTAACCTTTAAGTGTTAGGTTGACTTTAGGCATCTTCGGGGCTAATTGCATCTTTTGAGATTGTTGTTCATTCCATTAGCTTCAGGACGTCAAATATTGGCTGTTTGAGTGTTTTGGTTAGTCCGCGAGGGTCTTAGGGGCGTTTTGGTCATTTGGTTGGAAAATTGGTTTTTGCCCGTTTGGGGTTGACTTGTCAACGGGACCTATTTTGGAAATTCTGAGTGCGCGAGTGAGTTTGTAGAGCATTTTTACTTGCGTCTGCATATTTGGTTTGTCTCAGGGAGGTTCTGGGAGAGTCTCGTGATTTCGGGTGTTGAGAGTCAAAAACTAAATTTTTTACGGTTTCTGATATTCGTGTAGATGCGAATAGGGTCCCCCCTATAATTGCGCTCCTACGAGAGGAGGCCCGTAGGAGCGAAGGGCGTAGGGAATGTCCGGGGTTCGCCCGCTATGAAGCGGAATTCCGTTACGTGCGCGTGTACCGCGTGATGAGATCCGTCGCTGCGAGCTTAGGGTACTTTGGGGAAACGTGCCATGGCGAGGTCTCTTCCATCGGTGCGTGCTCGCCGGTGAGAGGTTAGGTGCTCAGGTGCGCAGATCGCTGAACAGAATGTGGGTTTTAGTATCTTCTTCCTTTAGACTTCCATTCGAAAACCCCTAAGTTTGAGAGCATTTTTGGAGGAGAATTAAAGGCAATTTAAGGAATAATCATTCGGTAAGTCTCCTAACATGGTTTTATGAAAATTTTTGTGATTTAGACCTATAACCCATGCTTAGAATGTTGATTTTAAGAGGTTAATTTGAAGGGTTTTGGAACCCAACTTGACAATTTGGGGTTTCAGAAATTGAGCATGATTTAGTGATTATTTTTGGATGATTTTCAGTTTATGGGTTGTATTGAGTATAAGGATGATGATTCTAGGTTCAATTTACTATTTTTCCCTTTTGAGTTTGAAATCCTAATTGTAGGGCTAAGTTTGGGGGTTTTAGATTATGTAGCAATATGGGTATTGATAGACTCATATTCTAATGAATAACCATTATTTGACTAGACTTTGTTTGTTTGGAGACTATTCGTAGTGGCAAAAGGGCGTCGTGACTTGAGATTCGGCATTCTAGGCATGTTGAGACATTGAACTCTTTCTTGAATGTGTGTTGGTTAAAATGAACCTAATACGAGGGATTTTGGGCGAATTAAGGGGGTTCCGATACTTGTGAGGTGACTAGCACTAGTATCAAATACCTATCATCATGTTATGGGTATTTGTATAATTTCAATTGTATAGTTGGTCTGAATCCATGCTTTGGGCACTAGGTGATAGAATAGTACGATATGTGTTTGTGGTATGATGCCCGTACTTTATGTCTCTTATTATTATTGCCTATCTTTTCTGTTATGAGTGCATATCCCTCATATATCCTCAGTGAATTGAAAGAAAGTAAAATGTGAAGCCTCTATGATATTGAGAACATAAGAATGGATTTCATGCTTTTGTACTTGTTATTGACTTGGTGCATGCCATATTCATGTTCTTCATGTATCCGTGCATACAATTTGAGGATATGATTGTGAGTTCGATGGGATCTTATTTTGGACGAGTGATGAGGTTTTGGCACGTTCTATTGGTATTTGAGCCCGATTGGCTATGAGACAGGTTATTAAGATATGATGCGATTGAGGCCGTGATCCGAGAAATTTACCAGAGCGGTGATATATGGGCCTCATGAGCCCCCCATGGGTCACGATTCGTTAATATTCGAACGTGTGTATATCGGGAAATGGAAACAAAGGTCGTGCATTGCATTTTCATATCATTCATCCATTTTCTATATTGTTGTTGTGATTATTGGTACCGTTTTGCCTTATCTTGAAAATCTATATGTTATGTGGGTTTAGCTGTTATTATGACTGTCCTGTATTTGGACTAACCGCGGACAAGTGTGATTGTGATGTCGAAGACCAACCCTCATCTCCATTCTAGAAAGGGTCGGTCAACGATGCATGCTGAGTACCCGTTATTTATTGTACTCACACTGCACTATATGCACTTTCTTTTTTGTGTGCAGACTCGATCCCTAGAACGAGTGGAGGACGCGACTACCAGGTTCCCCGATAGAGCGCTGCTTTAGAGGCCGGGGTGAGCTCCTCGGATTCGGGACGGCTCCGGATTCTTCTTATCCTCTATTTTCTGTCTGGCCGGGGTGAGCTTCTTGGATTCGGGATGGCTCCGGATTCTTCTTATCCTCTATTTTTTGTCTTCTTCATTTCAGACAGTTTCCTTATGTATTCAGACTATTTATACTCTTAGTAGTCCTTGTATTATGGTGACATCAGATTTTGGGGAAAGATTGTAATAATTACTTAAGTATTTCTATTTAATATTGTTAAGAGTTGAAAATGACTTGTATGCTTATTCCCTCTTTTAATATTTTTGCTTATTTTGGGCTGTTAATGGTTGGTGTTGGCTTATTAGTACGGTGGGACTAGTGCCACCACGACTTGGTAGATTGGGTCATGAGAAATTGGTATCAGAGCCCTAGGTTAATTGATCTCAACAATACATGGACAATGTCTATTCGAGTCTCGCGGATGGGTACGAAGAGCTCCATACTTATCCTCGAGAAGCTATAGGATATTTAGGAAAATTCTCATATTTTGTTTCTTATCGTGCGTGATTACTTCTAATGTGTTCTAAGACTTCTTTGTTTCATTCTCTCATAGATGGTGAGAACACGGTCGGCGAGCGATGAATGGTCGGGGTCCGCCCACTCGTAGTAGTTGCTTCACGAGCCGTTAGGAGTGAGGTGGCCTGGGTAGAGGTCGAGGCCAAGATGGAGCCCGTGGTTCTAAAGCGCCCAAAGCCGCTCATGATCCTACCCGTGAGGCATCATATGAGCTAGATGGCGGTGACCGTGTCGATGAGATGCAGCGGAGGTACCGAAGTTAGACTCCCGCATTTTTCGGGCTTATTTGCGAGTTTCCTTAGGATGCTATGGCTCACCTTTTGAGTTACTTTGATTGGATATCTCAGGTAGGCATGATCCCCACTGTTTCTAATGGATCCACGACTCGGTGTAGGAGCACGGACTCCGAAAGGTGTAGCGGGGTTTTAGGACTCAGAGAGAGGATAGCCGAGTTTGTCACGCCCTTAATCCGATGGGTGTGATGGGCACCGACTCTTACCTAGGGTCGAGCGAACCCGCGGACTTTCGTAATACTCATGCTGCCCGAAACATAACATAAGCACGTAACTAATTTTTTTTTTTTTCGAAAACAAACATGCCTTTCATTTTTTTTTTTTCAAACAAATAAAGCTAGCATCGTATGAAATCAGAACACATGAAGTTCGTAACATAATGCATAATAATACATCGGCTTACATAGCCGCTAATAAACCGACATATCACACACACGACACTTGTTCAAAGTCTCTACCAACATCTGTATACCATCCAGCACTCGGACTACGGCAAAGACCGAGGAAATGGAGCTCGCCAATCCGGGAACGTCCTCCGCTAACATCATCTCACTCACTCGTGGGCACGCGCGGGCATGAAACGCACCGTCGAAGAAAGGGGTCGTCGTACGAAAATATGTACCGAGTATGTATAGCATGGGATATCGTAAACGTAACCGTACCGAAACGAGGGAGAAGGAAAAGTAATACAATAACTTAACTCATAGCACTTGCTTTTGAACCATAAATTATACGTATCAATTCCATATTCACTATCATGGGACCGAGAAAAGAGTCGAGAAAATCATCTGTACATGTACATAGATATAACATGCCCCGGTCCTCTAGTGAGGGACGGGGGTAGGTAAAACCATTAGGTGCATATACATATATCGTGCCCCGGCCCTTTACTGAGGGACGCGGTAAGTAAAATCATTATATCATATACATATAACGCGCCCTGTCCCTTTAATGAGGGATGCGGTAAGTAAAATCATCATATGCATGTACATGTAATGTGCCCCGGCCCTCTAGTGAGGGACGCGGTAAAGGGAATCATCATATGCCATCCTGGCCACCTCTCCATCATCATATCATATAACGTGCCCCGGCCCGCTAGCAAGGGACGCGGTAAATATAACGTGCCCCGCCACAGTGAGGACGCGGTGAACAATGCGGTAAGTGCACGGAATACAATATTCCCGGCCCGGGACGCAAAGAAAGAGATAATAACAGCTCGCACGAGCAGAAAGTAGTGAAAAACTCATATGTACCTAAATCATCATATACATACCGTAACACATCATAACATCATAAGCTATCATATGAGCCGACATTAACCGATGGGATTGGCCTAAACCAATGTGGATTTACCCTAAACGAAGGTGGACCCATGCCTCACCACCGGGTTTGCCCCACCATTGGGTTTGCCCCCACCACCGTTCCGATTCCAACCGATCATATTCCGTATCACATACATATAACATATAACGTGTCAGCCCTCAATGTAGGACTCCGGTGAAAATGTAATAATAGAATGCACGGCAGAATCGTGCGTAACCAATTACGTTGAAACATTTTTCAAAGACTCAATAGGTTAATCAAAATGAACCATCATTCATAAGCCAAAACAGTAGTCAAATCAGATTTTCTTCCGAATATCATTCGGAAACATATTGAACCGAACTTCAGAAACCATAGTTACGTATCAAAATCATAAGTATACGAATCATTCTTTCGACCAACAGATAAACATATAATCATATACTCGGGGTCGGAAGAGATAGTCCATCACACCACGATCTTACTAGGGTGTGATGGGCACCCGACCCCATATTCGGAGCGAGCGAACCACGGCCGACTTATTGCACATATGAACTACGTCGTTTTTTTTTTTGACATTAACGTAAATAGCACAAATACGAATATAGGCTAATAAGCTTTACGATCATACTATACGGCCGACGGGGACAATCGGGAGTACAATACTGTCGTACATATCATCTACGAGCCTCTAAACATATTACACAGCATACATAGAAAGAGTAGATCTGCTGTGTCTTTTAATATATACAAAAGTAATACCGAGGGCAGGGCTCCGAAACAACCGGAGCGCTGCAAAAATCTTGCCGAGGAACTCCTAGGGAACCGTATCCGTGCTTCTATGACCGCGACTGCATGAACGCAACACGGCGCCACGAAGGGAAGAGACGTCGGTACGAATAATGTACCGAGTATGTAAGACATGGAAAATAACATAAACAGGAGTATAGATTATAAATAACAATATCGTGGGGTCATGGATATATATACGGAGGTAAGAAAGTAACCTGTGCGTAGGAACACCTTGAGGGCGAATACCATGCATCTCGTTTTTTTTTTTTTGAAAAACATTTCTTTTCATAGACATAGAAATAGAATTTATGTCATATCGTAGTATCATAGCATAGCATAGTATATGAGTGTCATAGCATAGCATAGTAGATCATAGTATCATAGTATACAATATATCATAGACCGAACTTTTAGGATCGTCGCCCGCATAGTATAATTCCCGCGTCCGGGCATCCCGCGTCGGGATGATATCAAGTCAAGCACGGATACATGCGCGTAGTAACCCCCATAGCGCTCTGCTTCTTTTTCCAGTTTTCCCCAAATATATTTTTAAACATATATGTATATATATACCATAGCATGCGGGGGAGCCCAAGGGAAATCATGTACTTATCGGGTGACGTAAGGTCGGGAACCTCCGATTATATTATAGAATAATTAAGAAACTTATCTCACCTTGAAGGGATGGTTAATATAAGGCGAGACTATTAGGAGAGCAATATCATGAGAAAGTATAACATAGGATCATAGGGCATCGTCCAGTATACTTAGAATCTTTAAAGGAAAACACTATTCATGAGTAGAGCGAGGATTCAAGAAATAGTTTAACGTTCTCATCTCGGCCTTTGGAATCATAGACTTGGAACCTTTAGTCATAGAATTATCATTTTTTCCATCATAGAGTCATAGTCGTCGTCTTAGTCATTAAGGCTCATAATATTGTAAAACTTAGTTTTTGGAGAAAAACGAGTATTTTGGAAAACATTTGTAAACTTTTTAGGAAGGAAAATCATGTTTTGGAATCGAGGGATTAGTCAAAACAACTATGATTTAGTAGTTGAAATAATAACCAAAAACTTGCCTTAACTATAGAATGAAAATAAGTCGGAGGGGACAATAGAAAGAATTCGGGAATAGTGGGCCCACCTCGAGTCAAATGAGGCAAGCATATCAATTTTACGTATTTTACAATTCATCGTCCTCTGGGAGGGTCTTAGGGTAATCGCAGTCCTATTTGGGTAAGTTCTGGATGTCCAAGAAGTTTTTCCAACATTTTATGCAAGTTCTAATTCAATTCCTCTTTTGAATGAATAGTAGTTAATTTCAATCTCGGATTTCTAGAGTTAGGAAAGTCCCCGAGGCGCGAAATCAAGCCTACACGTCTAAGACATGCCAAAGAAAAGGAAATAAAGTCTACATACCTCTCTTTTCGCTCCTTATGGCACTCAAATTCAAACTCCACTTCGCCCAAAATCTACAAATTGGTCATGTTTACCAAACATGATTAGTGCCTTTTAGAATTGAATTCGTAAAACAACACTTGGCCACCGAAATTTCGTGCAGCACTTCTCCGTAAATACATCGTTTCCCAAGAATCATCTTAGCCAATTCTCATCAACAACAATCGAATTCAACGCCAAACTATCAATCATAATATCGCAACCATATTAACAATTTCAATTTCCATCCAAGATACATTCTAACAACTTAGTCAATATACTACTTCCATCAAGACCTTCCAACTCCAATGAAAACAATAACAACCTACTAATTCATATACCAACAATATCATACAAGTCTCATTAGCTTCCACAAATGCAAGAACATTATATTCAATTCAAGTACTTCAATCACAAGTCTCCAACTCTACAACTCACAAGATTGTTATGCATTCATTAGCAACATAGTATCCTAACAACAACAACCAAAACACTAAATAATATTAGCTCCTCTTTCTTTCATCATTCAACACATACACCTCTACACATACTCTATACCACACGGCCACATCATATATGCACACAACTACAAACCTTTCCAAAATCATTCAATTTTCATTATCCACTTAGCATTCAACAACAACAACCATATATTAGATAGAATAGTTAAATCATCATTCCTACACACACACCATAGGTACACCCATACACGCTACACATTACAATTTCCAACTTCCACTAATTCATTCAACTTTCACTTCTAATACAAATTCCCACAACTACAACTAGATTACCACATAAAATTCAATTCATATTTCCTACACCTATACATATATACTGCGGCCAAGTACTATATTTCTCTCCTTCATAAATTTCATCCATTTTAGCATACCACAACACATATAAGCCATATATAATACACAAAACAAGATTAATTCTCACCCTTTCTTCTTCACTTCTCACTTGGCTACAACTTGGCAACTTGTATGATTGTGAGTTCTCTTGCTTCAACAACAACTCCACCTTGTTAAGGACCTCTACTTGGTAGAAAATAATTTTTGAAGGAATTTTTTTTCAATTTTCCTTGAATTTCTCTCTTGGCCGAAGGCCCTATAGGTTTTCTTCTTCTTTCTCTTCTTCTTATTTCATGAAATTCTAGAGAATTATGGAGCAAGGATGACTTGGTCATCCATTTATTGAACAAATTTTATTCAAGGTGGGCTTGGACCCTACGCAGCCGGTTGGGCCTTCAAATTTTCTTAAAAAAATTCCAAGCCCAATCATCAAGCTAGTTCTTGTCATTCATGAAAACAAATTTTTTCCCGTTTCCAAATTTGCCCTTCGTCTTTCTCCATATTTCCACGGGTCATATTGCGAATTTTCCTTTCATGCCCTTGGCCTTTCTTAATAATCCCGCTTCTAAATGCTTCATAAGCCATTCATATACTTAACAAAATAAAAATAAAGCCTTGCTTGTCGTCCTCCCGCAATTGTCTTGAATTATCCGATTGCACAAAAATGCGGGATATAACATAGTCGTATTAAGTTCTCTTCAAAAAGTCGTTAGTACTACACAAAGAAAAGTCGCGGGACCCACGGACGAGCGTCAACCCAATCCGGGCCCGCCTATGGAAATCATAGTCATTATACGTCATAGAGTCATTTCTGAGCATATCAAAGCCATCCGGTTAAATGCCGTGAAAGTTACGGACGTTCGTAGTTACAAACCTTTTTGAAAACAAAACTTTTTTTGAAAACAAAACTTTTTTGAAAACAAAACTTTTTATCAACATTTGAAAACCAATCATACAAGGTCATATAAGCCATAGCTTGACCATATAAGGATACCAACATCAAGCAAAGAAAAGCATATAAATGGCGTTCTAACTTCAACGAGAATGGAATTACCCCAAGTCATAAGATCATAGCTTAGCCATATCAAGGCATGCCAAAAGAAGGAAAGGTAAGCTTTACATACCTTGATCGCTTCCTAAGCTAATCCAAATTTAAGTCTTGACTTCTCGAGATCTACAACACATC
>NC_081346.1:54536293-54681897 GCF_029784015.1 Lycium ferocissimum
ATATATTTTTATGTACTTCATTCATTTCTTCATGCTACAATATATACCATCATCCGCAACACATAAGAGAAGGGATTTAAGCCGTACCTTTTCCACTTGTTCTTCAACCTTCCACTTGGCTTGGGATTACGAATTGCATACAATTGAGCGATTTTCTTGCTCCAACGAGTACTTCACTTTGCTAGGGACCTTCCAATTAGTAGGAAAATAATTTTTGAATTTTTTTTTTCAAGGTTCTCCTTTTCTTCAAGCTTGGCCGAACCTAGCTCCTCTTTCTCTTCTTTTTTTTTTTCTTTCTTCATGACTCAAAAGAAATGTCTTATTTTGTTCCACCACTCACTTATATATATATACTTAAGCCCTCTAAATAAAAATATGAACACATGTCCTCCTCCTCATCTTTCTAGATTTTCTTCTCTTTTCCTTGAATTTTTCAAAAAATTAAAGATGAATACTTGAGTCTTGCCATGCAAGCTTTGGTCCATATATTTTGTAATTTACACTTAGCCCCCTTTTCTTCATTTCTCTAGAATTCTCCTTCCTTTTCTTGAAATTTAATAAAGAAGACCAATTCCTTCTTATGCAAACTTTGACCTTTCAAAGATTTTCTTGGACTTTGTGAAATTGCCATTTTGCCCTTGCCTTCCGCATTATTCCCATAATGCCACTTTGCAAATTTTCCTTTTTACCCTTAACCCTTTTTCAACATTTCCACGACACCAATGTTCATAAATAATATTCCTAATAACTCATACATTAAAATTATTTTTAGAACATAGTCTTGTCCTTAATTTCTCACCATTGTCTCACAACATCCGAACGTATGAAATACGGGCTATAACAAAACCGATTGAATCGACTCGTACTGACAACTATATTTTTCTTTATAAAATCATCGATTTATATATAAATTCATAACTGCACAGAAAAGTAGAATAGATTCTTAATTTTATAAAAATGAATCAAAACAAAACCGAACTACACCTTATAAATTTATATGTATAAAATATATTTTGTATATTAAATTTTAAAACAACAAGGAGTTACAGTTTTGCGTTGAGCTGGGGTGATAGAAATGGCTACAAGTCAACAGGTAATTAACATCTGAGGACCCAACTCCCAAGACTTATAATTATGCCACTCCTATTCAAACAATATTAGTTCTATCATCTTGAGTAGAAAACTACAAAGTATATTTGATCTTAAATAGCAAGGCACAATGTATTGGATATTCTCTTATTGGATACTTGATCTTTGCATACTTAGTCCCTGAGTTTCATCATGATTAATATTCTTCTACTAGGATGCGTTTGATTTCTTGTCTTACGTAATTTGTTTTACATTACTGTACAATATAATAATGAGATGAATCTGCATCGTGACTGTCTTTCGTATTCCTTTGATTCATCACCTTTTAAACAATAAAATATCTAGAGAATTTTTGGTCAAGTCCTACACAAGTATATATGTATGGTATCGTGCTCTAATTTCTATAGATCACTCTTACATGACGTACGTATATAAAATATCAACAATTAACAGAACAGTACCGATATTGGAGAGAAACCTAGATGATTGGGACAGTTTCAAAAAAATTTCTAATTTTAATTATATAAATTAATATAATTGAAAAATTTGTATGGTAATAATTTTTTAAAACAATTAACCGGTTGAATTAAACCCTCAACACCTTTATTCTTTGACACAAGCAAAGGAGTATAATCGTCAAAGAGGACAAATTCTTTCAACCAAGTTACAGTAAATAAATTCATTTATAATCACTAGAATCATTTTATTTTGTCGCAATTACAAAACAACCCTCGAGGTAGATCTTAACTCTTCCTTATTAATAGTAAGAATATAATAAAATAAAATAATAGTAGTGAAAGTACTTTAATACTTTCTCTGCCCCAAAAAGATTGTCCTAATTTGGTTTGGTACGAAATTTAAGAAATAAATGAAAAATTTTGAAATGTGTGATCCAAAATAAATTTTAGATATTTGTGTGGCTGTAAATCATCTCATAAAATTAAATTATTTTTAAATATAAAAAGATGTTAATTTTTTTGAGATAAACTAATAAGGAAAGTAGAATAATTTTTTTGGGACAGAAGGAGGAACGACCAAAAGAAAAAATGAGTACTTAACCTTTCCCTCCATTTCTCTGACTGCCAAAGTCAAAATTTCAATGGCCGATGCTCTCTTGATCTAAGCAACTGCTTGGGGTGGTGCAATACAAATTAAAGTAATGGTCCAAGTACACTTCAGCCTTCTCCCCAACTACCCAAATGTTACGTGCAAAACCCCAAAGTCTTACATCACTCCCCATATTTATCAACCGATACATGCCTTATTAACACTATAACCCAAAAATCTTCCTCACTTCTCAAAACACAATTTCAAAAAAAAAAATAAAAAAAAATGGAACAACAAATTCTACTAGCACTTGTATCTTTCATCATTGCCACCTTTCTCTTTTACACCATGATCCAACGTCATCGTCGCCCACCATTATCAACTCTATCACCATCTCCACCTTCGCTCCCTATAATCGGTCACCTCCATCTCTTAACTGACATGCCACATCACACCTTGACTCAACTAGCTCAAAAACTCGGCCCAATCATACACCTTCAACTCGGTCAAGTCCCTACAGTGATCATCTCGTCACCTCAACTCGCTGAACTTGTTCTAAAAACCCATGACCATGTTTTCGCGAGCCGCCCACAAATCATTGCAGCTCAATACCTCTCCTTTGGCTGCTCTGATGTCACCTTTTCGCCTTATGGCCCTTACTGGCGCCAAGCTAGAAAAATCTGCGTAACCGAGTTGCTGAGTTCGAAACGAGTTAACTCGTTCCAGTTCGTAAGGAATGAGGAAATTAACCGCATGCTACGAGTTATCTCGGAACACTCCAATTGTGAACTCGATATGAGTCAGGTTTTTTTTTTTTTTTTTAATTATGCTTTAGAACCTATTGTAGTGACTTTGTTTTACTGCATTAATTTTTTGAATACATCCTAGTTAATATTCTCTTTGTTTCAATTTATATGACACAGTTGGAATTTCGAGAGTCAACCAATTTTATTTTTTTTACCGGAATTTCTTCATATGTCGTTAAATATTGTGATTTAATAGTACTCATGACGTAGTTTTCAAATATATAAATTTTATTTCGAAAATCTTAAAGCTTCTGTATGTTTGAATTCATGGTCAAAGTTTAGAAATTGATCTCAAAATTATAATTGTGGCACATAAATTGAGACAGGAGAAATATTTATTAGCTAGCTATCCCTAATTTTTAGTAATCAGTTAGTTTAAGATATGATCTGTTGTAGAGATATTCTAGGCTAGATTTATCAACTTCTTACTGTTTTCGGTTAATACAACTCTGCAAGTTTCCTATAAATGCAGAGCTCAAAAAAGCGGAGTAAATAAAAGAATTTTTCTCTTTGACTGTATTTCATTATTTTTCTCTAAGTATTTCTCTCTGTTATTTTCCTAATTTCATTGTTCAAAACCAACAGGTTTTCTTCGTGGTCGCGAACGATATTTTGTGCAGGGTGGCATTTGGGAAGAGATTTATTGATCATAATTTGAAAGAGAAGAAAGAGAAGGATTTAGTGAGCGTATTAACGGAGACACAAGCTCTATTAGCAGGGTTTTGTGTAGGTGATTTTTTTCCAAAGTGGGAATGGGTTAACTCATTGAGTGGGATGAAGAAGAGATTAATGAATAATTTCAAGGATTTGAGGGAAGTGTGTGATGAGGTAATAAAAGAGCATGTGAAAAAGAGAGATGAAAATGGTGATGTTTTAGGAAAGGAAGACTTTGTTGACGTATTGCTTAGAGTCCAGAAAAGAGATGATCTTGAAGTGCCTATTACTGACGACAACCTTAAAGCTCTTATTCTGGTATTTACGTATTCCTCTTTGACTTTATTTATGTTCAATTTGATTAGTTCATCTGCTGCAATTTATGTGTCATAGTTCCGATTTTGAGAGTTAAATCTTTTAATTTTGATCGTGAATTTAAATATATAATCTTTAAATTTTTAAAAATAAAATTTATATATTTAAAAACTATATAAAAAATATTATAAGTCACAATGTTTGAAAATTCAAATATTTATAAAGCATAAGAAAAGATTATGGTAAAAAATGAAAATAGTTTGAATCTCGAGTTTGGAAAAGTGTCAAGTAAATTAAAACGGATGGATGGAGTATAACTTTTACAGTAATGATTTGGTACGGATTAGTTAATTTTAACATTGGGTTGCAAACTCATCAGATGACCACATCCTGCCTTCACCAAATAACTAAGCACTGCTATTCCAAGTAACTTTAATAAATCCTACAATTTCATTTTATGTCTAATATTCAAGTTCATTCAAAACAATGATTTAAAGAAATTTTCAAGTTCTTACAAAACAATATAATAATCATAATATCTATTACTCCGATGACGGATGTGCACCGATAGTATATATGTTTCTTACACTAGCAACTAAAATTGACTTACATATTTTATCCGAAAAGGACAGTCTAGGCTGATTAATAGATAGATCTTTCTCTTGAGTAATTCAAGTATAACTTAATATGAGTGACTTCTTTTTTCCGCCGGACCAGAGTCTCGACCTCCGATCAACCTACTGACACGAGTAGGTAGCTAGGCGGTTAGGGGGTAGAATTTAGGTTGAGCTTGCCTTTTCAATCAATCTAGCTTGCTCAATGTTATTATTAGTTGAGTTGTAAGGAGACTTTTAGGCTGTTCGGCCAAATTAATTTTTTTCCAAAAATGCTTATTTTAAAAAAGTGAGGTGCTTAGCCAAGTTTTTTGGAAGAAAATAAGTGTTTTTAGTGAGTAGTAGAATCAATTTTTCAGTAGTTAAAAAAAATAGTTTTTACCCAAGAGCACTTTTGAAAAAAATACACTTAGAAGCACTTTTTTAAAGCTTAGTCAAACACTAATTGCTGCTCAAAAGTGTTTTCTTAATCAATTAGCCAAACATAATCTGTTTTTTTGTCAAAAATACTTTTTTGAAAAGCATTTTTCAAAATAAACTGACTAAATACAAACAGTTAATACTTGAATTGCAATAATAGTGTTGAAATAATTGTACTACCAGCGTATATAGCTTAAGCTTATTTTAATCGTACATAATGCGCAATAAGAACAAATAAAAAGGAGACAGATTTCTATAGTCGTAGTTTGGTTTCAGAGATTAAAAAATGACATTATGGAAGAAAATAAGGGAAGAAAAGGTCCAGCTGGAAAGAATTTCCTTACTCTTTTTGTTTTGCAGTTAAAAAAAGTTAAGGAAAGAAAAAGAAAATTTCCCTTTTCCTATCTCTTGTGTTTGTCAAATAGAGAAAGAAGAAGCATTTAATTCCCTACTCTATTATTTCTGTCCAAACAAATAGCAATACAAAGACAAAGAGTGACAGAGAAGAAGGATAAAAACATTAATTCATTCATTTATCTTTCCACTTTTTTTTATTACTCTCCCCTATTCATATTAAGCGGTGTTTTTACTTTTTTATTTTAGTTCAAAATAAGTGGTGTACTTTCAGATATCAAGAAAATATTGTTTCTTTTCAAATCTACCTAGATAAGTGTTTTACATAACGAAAAAACTCGTATTAAATAGATACCTTATTCAAGGGTAAATTATTAAAATATTCTTATATTCTAGGAGTGAGTAAATTTTTTATATGCCCAAATTAAAAGCACCACATAATATGATCAGTAGAGAGTTACTTTTACAAACTATATCGAACAAAAGTAAATATATGTTCAAATTAAAATTTAGATATTTCAAAACTTCAAAAGCAGTATAAGGAATAATTTGCCTCCTGTCAAAATGGTGAGAAAACACATTTTAAATATCTGGTTAACTTTATTCACTTAATTTGGATATACTTTAGAAGCAAAAAGTGCCTATTTATTTAGATTAAGTTATTTAAAAGATAATTAAAAATAACTATCTATAACATATTAAATTATAGTATATAAATATTTGTAACAAGTGGAACTAATTACCTTAAAAATAAGGCAAGCCACCTTTTACGACATATTCCCTTTGTCTCAATTTATGAGTCATAGTTCGGATTTCGAGACTGAATTTTTTTTGACCTTGAATTCAAGCATAGAATATTTAAGTCTCTTGAAATAAAACTTATATATATGAAATTATGTAAAAGTTACTATAAGTTACAATAAGTAACAATTTAAAATATTTAAAAGAAATTCATTTGACTCTCGAAACTCGAAATTGAGTGGAGGGAGTAGTAAATTACGGAAAAGGCTCAGATATGCCATCGAACTATCGGAAATGGGTCATTTATGTCACACGTCAATAGTTTAGCTCATTTATGTCACTCGTCAATAGTTTGGCTCATATATGCCATCGAACTATTGGAAATGGCTCATTTATGCCACTCATACATAGTTTGGCTCATTTATGCCATCGCCGTTACCAAAATGACTCATTCATGGTATTTTTCATTAACACCGGTTTTACAAATACCAGATATGACACATGGCCTCCAACTAGATTATGGTTGTGGGTTAGGCAGGTGTATGGGTCGGATTTTTTATTAATTTGGGATTTAAAATTGGGCTGGTTTAATTAAACGATGTAGACATCTAATTGGAGGCTACGTGTCATATCAGGTATTATAAAATCAGGGTTAATGAAAAATGCCATGGATGAGTCATTTTGGTAACGGGTGATGGCATAAATGAGCCAAACTATTGATAAGTGACATAAATGAGGCATTTCTAATAGGTCGATGGCATATTTGAGCTTTTTTCGATTAAATTATGCTATCTATGGTGTAAAATTATTTACATGGCTATTCATTTTTTTCCGGGTGGGCATAACACTACTTAACTCTCAAACTATACTTGCTAACCATTTAAATAAGACTGCCATCATTTTGTAGTAAGCTAATTATCCTGTGTTGAAACGACAAATACTTCACTGATATCAGTGTTTTTGTTGTTTTTCACTTTTCAATAGTTGACTTGACCAAATAAGATTGGATACACTTGTAGTTTTGAATAAGATTGGATACATCTGAAATCTGAAGTTAGTGTTTGGAGGAATGAAATCACATGAAATAGTCCAAAATCAAAATAAATAAATACTGTCTCATAATATTAAACAAGTGTTTAAATATCTTTATTGTTTGATACCATTGACTCCTAAAATGTAAGGGTGACAATTTAAAAGGAAGGAAAAGCGGGAGGAACGAATCATGGGAATTAATGGCACTGGGTAAATATGGGTCAATTAACAGTTAAGTCTTCTGACAAAGTTAGTAATATATTCTAAAGGCATAATACGTAATTCAGCTCTCAAATTTGGCTTCAGCTGGCAAGTATGCCCTCCAATTTTGGATGTGCACAAGTAGACACCTCAATTTGTCTCCTTTTTATCAGTTGAACACTCCAACTTACAAAATGATCGTCTAGAAACCTCCAAAATTTATGTGTCACGTCAGCATCTGTGTTTACATGTTCAACTTTATATAAATTGATGTGTCTACTTGTGCACACCAAAATTGGAGGATATACTTGCCAGCAGAGACCAAGTTTGAGGGCCTGTTTATGTATTACGTCTATTCTAAAAGACGAGGAAGATGATGTGTTAACAGGTCCAAACACTAAATGATGGTAAGATTTACTTGGCTATTGGATTCTAAAATATATCTATATACTTGAGCTGTTCAAGGTTTGTCGAAGGAGCGCAAGAATCATCGTGACAATTTCTTTTTCCTTCTTCCCAAAATGAACAATATTTTTTTATATCTAAAAATAATTAAACTTTAAACTTGTAATTTCACAGGTAATGAGATGACTTATAGCCAATTATGATTTGTTTTAGGTCTTAAGTTTCAAAAGTCTATATTTTTTAATAAAAACCGGAACAGAAGCATTACCAAATAGGAAAAAGAATCTACTAATATTTAGGCAGGAAATTGCTGTATAGTTGAAAATCATTCAACAGTTGAAACTTAAACGCAATCTATAGGTTGCTAAAGTCCAACTTCTCATTGGTTTATCGAAATGCTTCTCACAATTTGACATCATAATTTTGGAGGCAACCATGTTGGATTTGGTATCATAGCGACAGATTAACGTTATAAACTTTATGAGTTCACCATTAAATTCTTAGATTGTACTCATTGTAATTTAGCAATTATGAATTTAAAATTCTTATATTTATCAAAAAATTCAATGTGTACCACCTTTATAAGCCTCCCTACCTACATGCTTTAATCAATAATTAGTGCTCTACATATAGAAAAAGAAATGTTTGAACTTCATAGAGCATTTTGGAGCGCATGACTTTTCTACTACTAACACATTTATACTTGTCTCTATAGGACATGTTTGTTGCTGGAACAGATACGTCAGCAGCTACACTGGAATGGACAATGACAGAATTAGCTAGGCATCCAAGTGTTTTGGAAAGGGCACAAGATGAAGTAAGGCAAATTACAGCTAATAGAGGAAAGGTAGAAGAATCTGATCTTCAACGCCTTCACTACATGAAAGCAGTAATAAAGGAGACAATGCGATTGCACCCCCCTGTCCCTCTTCTTGTACCTCGAGAATCCATGGAGAAATGCATTCTTAATGACTACGAAATACCAGCAAAAACTAGGATCCTAATCAACACGTACGCCATTGGAAGGGATCCAAAGTCATGGAAGAGTCCGTTGGACTACAATCCCGAGAGGTTTATGGAGAATGATATCGATTTTAGGGGACAAGATTTCAGGTTCTTGCCATTTGGAGGAGGGAGAAGAGGTTGTCCAGGTTACGCTCTTGGATTAGCGACTATTGAGCTTTCATTGGCTCGTTTGTTGTATCACTTTGATTGGAAATTGCCTCCTGGAGTAGCAGATCAAGATGTTGATTTGTCTGAGATTTTTGGACTGGCTACTAGAAAAAAAGTGGCTCTAAAACTTGTTCCAACCATCAACAGGCTTTATGCGTCCGGATAAGAGGAGGATCTGCAGTTTGCTACTCTCTGATTAATTTATTTTCCTTTTCAGAATCTTAGGTAATCTGTTAATGAATAATAAGGCTAGCCTGTGATTCGACATACATGTACTGTTTTTCAAGGTCGATTGTACTTTGTAACACTTATAGCAAGAGTTCCTACAAATAATTTTGATACAAATAAATCCAAAGTACAAAAGTAGAATTAAACACCAGTGCTCACGGACGTGCCAATGTTGACATTCCTTTTTTATAGTACCATGACATCTACATATGTGAATAGTCGTATTACTTTATGTTTTGGAGTTAATTGATCCCTCAATCAAGTCTTAACTAAACAATAAAAAATTCTTAAAGGAAGAGGAGAAATCATTTGAATTCGAAGAAAAAGAGAAATCAGTTGGATTCGAGGCAAAACTCTTTGCTATCGTGGTGGAATATTAGAGCTAGCTCACAACTAACTACATAACCTTAAAGATATTTGTAGATATGTGTGATTATATGCATGAACATATTGAGGAAAGAGAAAGGGAAAGAGCAGTTGAAACTCAACAAAAACTTCGGACAAATCGAAGTCTCTTATTTGGTCTAAAGAAGAAAAATGGGCCAGTCCGTCCAGATCAAATGAAGAAAGAAATTTGGGCGACTTATTAGCCCAACACAAGCATAAGAAACGAATTGGTTGATCCAGATGTAATAACTAGACAGATGTCACAGAATAGGAATATGCTTCAGTTAATTTGTTATAGCTACAACAAATAGGGAGTATACAAATTGTATAGGATTCATAATTTATTTTTTAATTCATTATTCATGGACTTGTATAAATTACACAGTCCTTGTACAAAAATATACACAGAGAAAATTTTTCAAAACTGCTCTTGAGTATTTCTACATGGTATCAGAGCAGTAATCACTATCCTTCTCTATTCTACTTTTCAATTAATTGTTTTCTTCATCTCAGAACAATGGCCGAAGTAACTAATGTTACTGACGCACCTGCAAACACTACAGAAAGAGCTGGAAATGTTTCAACCATTGATTCTAACCATCCTTATCGTCTTCATTCCTCTGATTCTCTCATAATGGCTCTGGTGAATAATCTCTTTGATGGTAGAGGTTACCAGGATTGGAAAAGATCAATCCTCATTGTTTTGTCAACAAAGAATAAACTAGGTGTAACGACAACTTAGGTCGTTATGTGCCTTTTGACCATTTTTCCCCTGTTGACCAATTCTTGAGATTACAAAGCGTTTTTAATGAAAAAAACAAGGATTTAGAATCTTTAAGTGAAAGCGTTAGAACTAAAGTTGACTTTTGGATAAACGGATTTTTTTTGGATTTCCGTCAATTCCGTGAGGTCCGGAGGGTAGCGCTTTTTTATATGTGTGTGCATATCTAGTTTGTGTGTACGGGGGGGGGGGGGGGGGGATCGATTGATGTCGGGATATCGGGATAGACTTGCAAAAAAATAGATTTTTGCTGGTTCTAGTGTGACCGCCATGCGAACTTGGTGCCACTGTAGAGGGACCGCTATGGCGGGGTTTTGACCGCTATAGGGGTGGTATGGACTTCTTTGACTCCACCATGGCTGATGGTCTGACCGCCATAGCGGGATTGCTATGGCGCAGTCCTGGAGGCTACGGCGAGGGATGGCCTTTTAATGATTTTCGCTATAGCGGAAGGCTTGACTGCTACGACAGGATCGCCATAGTGACTGCTGTAGAGGATCGACGGGACTAGAAACTCATTTTATATTCCTAAATTCGAACCATTAGTCCAAACACTTCTAGAACCTAATTCTAGGAGCTTGGGGAGGCGAATATTGAAGAAACTTGGTGGTATCATCTTTGGGGGTAAGTTCCAACCCATTATCTTGCTATTTTACCTTTCTTCTTTGAGTTTCATGGTGGTTTAAGGTCCTACAGTGGTGGGTGATGAGACCTAGGCTCCTAGTCATGAAACCCTTAGTATAAATTGATTATTGTTGATTAACTTACTGTTTATATCATCTAGAAGTGTAGATTAGCACACTCTAGGATTGAATTGCTTGATAGTCCAAGCATCTAATTAGAGACTTAGGGTTTCACCCAAATATGGGAGTTTTGACTAATTGATGAAATTGAAGGGTCTAATGTGATTAGAAACCCAAAAATTTAAGGATTATGATTGTTGGGACTATGGGTAAGGTAATTTCACCCTTAATTTCTCGTTTTGCCCTCGTGACTCGTTAGGGGTATTTTGAGTAACCTTTCCCGAATTGATTTCTCGTTTGATTAGTTGGTTGTCGTGGTCATTTACTTACTTGCGATGTTATTTACTAGACTACCATCATGCTGAGGAGCTTCGAAAATAGAAGGCGCGTGTGGAGTAGTTTATGGCTCCTGTTTTGCGATCGAGATAGGTTACGGCTTACTTTAGTTAGACTTTGATTAGCGAAATGTATATATTATATAGATATGAGGGGGGGAAAAGCATGATTAGGTCTTCGAACATGATGTCTGGTCGGATATTACCTAGGTTGGTATGACTTCTGACTGTGTGGGCTTGTTGCCGTTATTTACGCATTGTGATGGTCTATTTGTATTCATACTGTGGTGATTTGGGATGGTATTCTATTAGGTTGGTTGATTGTGGCTTGTTTCCCTATTATTGTGAATAGTCTTATTGCCTTAATTGCTCTATTGTGATACATGTTGCACTCATTTCTCTCTTGTGGTGTCATTTATCATCGGAGAAAGGAAGGATAATGAGATTAGGCGTGAAACGTGTTGTATAATTATGATGATACATGCATGGCATACATTCTAATTTCATATGTATATTGATATCGAATTATGACTTGGTACTGATGATGATACATGAGTAAATAGAGCAGTTTGGTGATACAAGACTTAGTTATGAGGTGTACCTGTTATATTTGGAAGTAAATAGTTTGTATGATTCATTCCATGGTTGAGATGATTTATCTGAGTCCTGATATGGCTTATGGCATTGTGACTCGTACTTTCATTGGCATTTGATTTCATTGATTTATTATGCTTACTTTTGAGTTGGTGTTTCATATTGGGGTTCTAGACTTGAACCATATTTTGAATACTCATCTTGTATACAATATATGTATATAAGAACATCTGACAGGGGTGAGGATGTGGCCTATACATATATATATATATAAGGTACATTTTACAGAAGGTGAACATGTGGCCTATTTGTGAACTCGTGATCCGAGGTCTGCTCTGGAATGAGTGGACTACTGATCTGAGGTATAGTTCGGAGCGAGGGGTACATGGACTTCGCGAGTCCCCCAGGGGTCATGACTATTGAGCAAATAATACCTTTAACATGTGTGTACATGTTTGAGATATTTGGCCAGTACATTGCATTGCACAACATAGCATTTTATTCTGCATCATCATATGGCTCTTCACGTCTTTGATATGGTCGTATCATTGTGGTGGCATAGATTGAATTATGGACTGGGTCAGATTGCGGAGTAGTGACTCTGCCTAAAGTTTCATCTTAGGTTTCGAATATTGGATATTTTGTGACCTTGATTTGGGTATTATGTGTCTATATGCTTATCTTGTTGATTTTATGCTTAGATGCATGAACTAATCTTAGTCGGCCTATGATGCTTACTCAGTACTTGTTGTTTGTACTGATGCTACTCTTGATGCACTCTTCTTTTGAGTGTAGAGTCTGTTACAGGTTCTATTTCTGATCCTCGAGACTGCTTCTCGAGACAGTGTTGTTGGAGATTTAAGGTGAGCTACTGTCGGATCTGCAGCCTGAGTTTCCATTCTTCGTATACTTGTAATCTGTATCCAGACAATATTCCTTTTGATGTTATGAGCCTGGTATGGCAACATTTAGATAGTTCTTGTTACATATTTAGACCTATGTGTTTATCAGTAGCTCTTGTGCTGACTTAGACCAGATGCCTTGGGTAGAAGATGTATTCCACACTTATTCTCTTTTAATTCATATTGAGATTTATTATTATTACATTTTTCTTCCGCATTGATAGATTACATGTTGGTTAAGGGAAGGGTTCGCCTACCCAAGTGGGAAATGGTAGGTGCCGGCACGACTAAGCGAGTTTGGGTCGTGACACTAGGATTCATAACTGGTGCACACTCTACTCCAGCTGAAGGTTCAGCAGATCTACAACCTTGGAGCAGATGTAATGACATGGTTACAACTTGGCTCCTAAATTCTCTTTCCAAAGAGATTGCTGACAGTGTCATCTATTCAAGGATTGCTAAGGAGCTTTGGGTAAGCCTGGAGCATAGATTTGGGCAATCAAATGGTGCCAAACTCTTCCATCTGCAAAAGGAACTGAGCAAGTTAATTCAAGGTACTAATAATATTGTTGGTTACTTCAAAAAACTTAAGAGGTTATGGGATGAGTTGGAATCTATGAATTCCATCAAATTCACTTGTGTGTGTGTTTGTGAGGGAAAACAAAAACTGGAAAAATCTTTGGAAGGTGAAAGACTTATGCAGTTTCTCATGGGACTCAATGATACATATGCACAAGCCCGGGGAAACAAATTGATGATGAGCCCCTTGCCTGACATAAATGTTGCATATTCACTAATATTGCATGATGAAAACCAAAGGGAAACTTATATGAGTCCACACATTCCCTTTGATTCATCTTCATTCATGGTTGGTAATCTCAATCAGTACAAAGGAAAATAGGCTCAAATGTTTGATAGACCTACACAAAGGATTGGGAACACATGTCCAAAACCAACAACACTAAGAAAATTCATAAACGGCCCCAGAAATTCAAAGTAAAAAGGGATAAGTACAACCCTGCACATTGTGGCAGGACTGGTCACGTGATGGATGACTGTGACAGGCTAATAGGGTTCCCAGAAGATTTTCAGTTCACAAATAACAGGAATTATCAGGGACCATTCAGGGGTAATGGAGTTGTGACCATGGAGGAAAATGAAGGCAAGACTAATAACTATATTGATCTTAACAACAAGGATAAGTTCAATCATCTCATTCATATGGTCAAGCAACAAATAAAACTGGATGACACAACAACTGCAAGTGCAAGATCTGAAATTAATGCAAATGCAGTGGCTGGTACTATTTTCAAGTATCTTGGTTCGTGTTTTTCTGTTTTTAACTCCAGTACCTGGATCATTGATTCAGGTGCATCAAAACACATGTTTTTTAATTCACACTTTTTCACTTTATTATCCCTTCTTGAATTCCTTGTGAGTATTAATCTTCCTAATTCTCATACTATTATGGTCACTCATGTAGGAACTGTTGTTGTATTCTCTGATGTTATCTTACAAAATGTTTTATATGTCCCATCTTAAAAGTATAATCTCATGTTTGTCCACAGATTCTATTATCAATTTCAATGTCATCTTCTTTTCAGCACTAATTCATGTCTGTTGCAAGACCCTTTAATGAGGAAGCCTCAAGCTTTTGGTGAATCAAGAGAGGGTCTCTACTTGCTTCAACCCAGTCTTAATAAGACTAGTTTACATGTTAGCAACAAATTTATATGTTATCTAAGGAAGTTTCTAGTAATTCAAGTTCAACTTTTTTTCCAGTTTCAGTTTCCTTTCCACTTTGTAATAATGCAACTTCTAATGCAAGGTTATGGCACATTAGATTGGGGCATTTGCCTTTCTCATCAATGAAAAATGGCAGTTTCATTTCAATTATCATTGATTGTAATTGTTTCTGTAATATATGCCCTAGAGCAAGGCAGTCTAGGCTGCCTTTTCCAAACAGTCAAATCTCCACCAAGTCTATTTTTTATTTAATTTTTGTTGATACGTGGGGACCTTACAAAGGTCCTACTTATAATAACTAGAGATATTTTCTGACTATAGTTGATGATTATAGTAGGGGCAGTTGGACCTATTGTTGATAACTAAGAGCAATGCATTTCCACTTTTGCAATGCTTCTTACAGATGGTTGACAGACAATTCAATACTAAAGTGAAGGTTATCATATCAGACAATGCATTAGAATTGGGTTAAAGTGCAGTAGCCATTGATTTTTCAGTTCACAGGGCATCATTCATCAGACCTCACGTGTTGCTACCCCTCAACAAAATGGGGTAGTTAAGAGGAAACACAGTCATTTGCTAGAAATAGCAAGCGCACTATTATTTCAATCTCAAGTTCCTATTTCCTATTGGGGAGAATGTCTTTTGATAGCTACTTATTTAATTAATAGACTACCTTCTAGGGTACTTCATGGTAAAACTCCTTATGAAATTATTTTTGGCAAATCACCTTCTTATAAACTCTTAAAATATTTTGGTTGTTTGTGTTACGCCAACACTTTAGCACAAGGAAGGGGAAAGTTTGCCCCAAGAGCTAAACCTTTATATTTCTTAGATACTCTGTGATCAAAAGGGATACAAGTTGTTAAAATTAAGCACCAGGAAAATATTTGTGTCCAGAGATGTTCACTTTTATGAAGATATTTTTCCTTTCATCAATTAGTCATTCTCTTCTACTCCTCCTATTTTTCCTGCCCCGTCTCCTGATACCTTCACTAACTCTTTTACACTTCCTCCAACTACACATTGAGTTCCTAATACATCAACCTCAAACGCTCCATCATCCACAACTCTAATTTCAGATTTATCTGATTGCTCACCTATACCTTGTTCATCTCCTACCCCATCTTCAAACTAATCTTGACGAGTCATTTATTAATACACCACCCTCACCTCCTTATTCTACCCCTACTGTAGATGTCAGAGGATCTACTAGAACTAATAAAGGGGTCTTACCTACACATTTGAAAGACTATTTTTGCAACATTATCTTTTTCAGTCCTGTCACTGAATCTTGTTTTGCCACACCTACCAATCCCACAAGCCTTTCCTTCCAAGGTTTCTCTTTACCTAGTCAAGTCATCTTACGCTCTATTTCTAATATAACAGAACCAACAAATTATTTTCAGGAATATATTCATCCAGGGTGGAAATAAGCAATAGACAGTGAAATTGAGGCTCTACAATCAAATCACACATGGGATGTTGTTGCTCTTCCTTAAGGTAGAAAGACTCTCTATGTAGATGGGTCTATAAAGTCAAACAACATACAGACAGTACAATTGAAAGGCTGAAGGCAAGGTTGGCCATAAGGGGTGGTATTCAAAAAGAGGGAATTGATTTCAATGAAACATTTTCCTCAGTTGTGAAAATGACCACCATCAGATGTTTACTTGCTATTGCAGCTAAGAAGAAGTGGCCTATTTTTAAATTTGTTGTAAACAATGCTTTCTTGCAAGGTGAATTGTAAGAAAAGGTTTACATGAAATTTCCAGCTAGTATGACTACATATGGTTCTAATTTGGTTTGCAAATTGAGAAAATCTCTCTATGGTTTGAAGCAAGCATCTACGCAGTAGTATGCCAGGCTTGCAGGTGCTTTGAGGTTCAAAGGTTTTGTTGCTTTACTTAATCACTATTCCCTATTTTTTTAAAAGATCAACCAATTCTATTTCCATAATTGCTGTCTATATGGATGTTATTCTTATCACAGGGGGTAATCAAGTTGAAATTCAAGCTCTTAAGGTTTTTCTTAAGTCTGAGTTCAAAATCAAAGACATTGGCCTTCTTCACTATTTCTTAGGCATGGAAGTACTACGTGAAGATCATGTAATTATTATTACTCAAAGAAAGTATACCTCAGATTTATTATTAGAATTTGATGCATCTCATTTTTCTCCAGTTTTTTTTTTTTTTTAATCCTAAGTCCAATCCATACTGATATCTAAGTTTTGTAGACATGTTTTGAACCCTCAAGTATTGATCCAAAAAATTCTACCCAAAGTAATCATAAACTAGTCTACCACAAATCTATCAAAATAACTGACAGAGAGTTGGAAGCCTTCCAATCCTTTACCATGCATTCGCTTAACAAATCGTTCAAATTCCATGTAGTTCTGTCCATCCATGAGAAGGGGACTGAGCCTAAGGTAGGTAAAAGCAAAAAATATGCTTCCCATCCGGATCATTCAAGGGTTTTGCTTTTTCCAGTAAACAATTGTAGGCTCTTCTATCTTGACACAGAAGTGCATTGTCACTGCAACCTGGCAGAGAAACATCCCAAGCCGCATTTAGCACATGCCAAGCTAATCCTTCAGGATCACCTGAAGCCTCAGAGAAGTCCACTGCCTGCTCTAACATGCTCATTTCAAAGACACTTGAAGTTCAATACAGCTTCATGCTTCTTCAGCATTGCCGCGATGACAACATAACCATCTCGATTGCTCGGGTTATAAAACCCAGTTGTTAATTCAACAACATGGCTAGCTGTCTTATACCACCAATGAATTCCTGATAGCTTTGCAGCAATGCAGGTCCCATCAAAAGCTAACTTGGCTAAAGAAAGCACGCGATCTGCATGGTCAACCAGAACTTGAGAGTACCAATTGAAGAAAAACCTACCATAATACCCATCATAATTAGCCCGGTCACAAAAAAATCTAGTCTTTTGTGGCTGTGAAATGTAGGAACCAGCATTATCGGGTCCTCGTGCCCAAAATGAGTGTCTTCTTTCTTCAGTCGCCTTCCGTAGGCTTTTCAGCAAATACTGGTCATAACACTGGAATTCACTAACTGGGGGATACCTCCAGTCATGCTTTATAGGATTAGAGGTCTTAGCTCCCCACATGGGCCTAGTCTAACTTCAACCAGGGAATAATACCATCCTCAAAGAACTCATCAAATTCAACTCGAAAGCTTCTTATATAATCAAAATAGACCTCTACAGCAGTGCAGCCTCTCAAAACTCACTCTTCGTCAATTCTCCACGAGAGACATTTAGGGTTTCGTCATCCTGCTCTGTCCGTGAATATATATATCAAGATTGTTGGACTAGGCCCATGTAGGGAGCTAAGATATCCCTCTAATCCTGTAAAGCATGGCTGGAGGTATCCCCGAGTTGGTGAATTATAGTGTTATGGCCAGTATTTGGTTAAAAGCCTACAAAAGACGGCTGAAGCAAGAGGACACTCATTCTGGGCACGAGGACCCGATAATGCTGATTCCTACATTTCACGGCCACAAGATCCTTCACACAAATTGATTGCAGAATCAGGAAATTTAATGTCAGATCCTGCTTTATATCGGCATCTCATCGAAAAATTTAACTATTTAACCCACACAAGGCCGGATTTATATTTTGTTGTTTTGACATTAAGTCAATACATGCAACGACCTTGTGTGGATCATTTTATAGCAGCTATTCGATTACTAAGATACATCAAAGGAAACCCTCATCAAGGTTTGATCTTGTCTGCTTCTCTATTATATTCCCTCCAAGCTTTATGCGATGCTGACTGGGCTTCATGCCGGGACTCTCGTCATTTCATTAGTGGTTTTGTAATCAGCCTAAGCGGTTCCCCTATCTTGTGGAAGTCGAAAAAAGAGGCATATGTCTCACTTTCTTTAGCAGAGGCTAAATATAGATCGATGAGACGTTTGGTGGCAGAGTTAACATGGTTAACTCAATTACTTTCAGATCTGTCCTATTTTCAGTCGTTGATGGTCCTTATTCATTCCAATAGTCATGTGGCGATCCATATTTCTCGGAATCCCGTGTTTCATGAAAGGATGAAACACGTGGAACTTGACCATCATTTTGTTTGACAGCAACTCCTCTCCGGTCTCATCTCTCTTTCGTTTGTTCCTCAAGAGATCAGCTCATCGATGTTTTTATGAAACCCTTGTCGGGACCTTCTCATCATCTTATTCTCAACAAGTTGGGGCTCACTTCACTCCCCTCCACCTTGAGGAGGGATATTGAGAATAATAAATCATCAACAATTGTAGAAAGGGTTTTGAGCAAAGAGAAAGGGAAAGAGGAATTCAAATCAGTTGAAACTCAATAAAAGTGTTACACCCCTCGCTTTCGTAGTAGTAGAACCTATGGTTTGCTAGCTGGGTATGCCTTGGAATAGAGACCCGATCTCGAGTTTGGAGGTAGAAAGTGTCCTATCCCATGTACAAGGGTACCAGCAAAATATTCCGGGCAATTTATAGAGTTAGAAATTGAACGAATCGAATCGACGCGATCTGAACTGAATCAAAAAAAATCTGCAGACACCAGTCATTAATAACGGGTAGTCGACATGGTCGATGGACCATCAATGTACGGCATCGACAGGGTCCCGCAGCTTTGCATCTGCAGGCGCAGGTCGACGGAGCAAGTCAACGGGCCGTCGACCCGCTCGTCGAACCAGACCACTGTAGCTTTTTGGCTTCCAAGTATAAATATAGGAGCCACGACCTTATTTCTTATTTTCCTCCATTCCAATTTAGAAAAACCCTAATATTTTCTCCCCCAATATTTTTCATCATATTAGTGAAGATTTGACAAGACCCGAACCCCGTAAACCCGAGCTTGTGAAGAACAAGGTTGCTTCTAGGGTTTCTTGAAGGTTGTGAAGCTTAGGGGGTTGAAGTTGAAGTGATTCTTGGGATCTTAGACCCCTCAAGGTATGTAAATGATTTCTACCCTTATATTTACGTTGATTATCAAGAATTTTAGTGATTCTAGGTAAAAAGAAGGTATTTGTGAAAGTGGTAAGTTGATGAAGGGTAATGTAGTGACTTAAGGCTATTTTAAGAGATGATTGGGGATAAATTTGAGTATATATATTTATATATAAGTGTTGTTATTGTTGTTGTGGTTAAGGTTGAATCAATTGTGAAGTTGAAGAGTTATTGAGCTTACAAGGAAAATATTGTCTACAAGTCGTTAAGCTTTATATGTATTTGAGGATGGTCAGTAAGCGAAGTAAATAGTCTAATTGAAGCCTATGTTATCTTAATTGTAGAGTTACAAGTTCAAGGGGTAGAGGTTGGGCGATTTGATATACGTTAAGGTATGTTAAGGCTATCCTTTCTTTCTTTTGGCATGATCCTATGATATGAGCCAACGAGCGAGTAAGCGAGCTCCTATATTATTCTATTCTTAGAAGCATTAGGAGTACTTCAGTCTTTGATGTTCATGTACCCCGTTTATGATGATCCCTTCTATTTATGGGTCCAGGTGTAGATATCCAGTTGTATGCATACAGTTTATTCTTGCATTACATTCATTATATATCCATGTACATTGACCCGTGACCAAAAGGCGTTATATACGCGAATATATATATATATATATATATATATATATATATATATATATATATATATATATATATATATGGGAAGAGAGATAGGCGTTATATATGCATTACCACCGATTGGCGGGTGCACATTGATGATATTGATTATGGCCGCGGAGGAGCCGATATGATACGATGAGATGCCATAGAGGCTTTACAGGCGTTATACACACACATATATCGAGCATTATATACGCGCGCTTATATAGATGTATGACCTTCGTTGATAGGCATGAGCATGTATATTATACGCCCACAATGGCATGGTCGGTTACACGAGATTTATGCGTACTGAGCGAGATACTAGTTCATACACACATACGAGATAGTCATTTCAGCTTATGAGTTCAGATCTTATTCATGATTCTTGTATATATATATATGTTGTTCTTATGCCTTACATACTCAGTACATTATCCGTACTGACTCCCCGTTGCTCGGGGGGCTGCGTTCATGCTGCGGTACGGAGTGCGGACGAACGGTGGTCCGGCTCGGTAGACCTCGAATCTAGCGGTGGTCGATGCGCTCCATTTGATTCGGAGGCTGGCGTCGGTTTTTTGGTATGCCACCCTTTTGAGATGTGTATGTATATAGGTATGACGGGGCCCTGTCCCATCCCTTCTACAGCTTTCATTCCAGTAGAGGTCTGTAGGAAGTTGTATGTAGTAGCCCGATGATGTAGCCTTGTCGGTTTCTATTCTTTTGTGTACAGTATATGTAGTGACCTGGGCTTGCTTGCCCTTCTTTTTGCATGTCGTGTATATATATGTCATTGTGCGAGTTTTGATGTTTCCCTTTTATGAGATCGGTTTATGCCATTATGGGCCCTCGATGTTTAGTAAGATTCGAGATATAAGTGTAGGGGTGTTTGGTCGCTAGAGTCGAGACGCTCACTCGACTCATCGGTTGGGTTGTGACGAGTATCGAGCGATTCACTTAGGGTTGTCTCTGCGACCGTGTCTAGTAGAGTCTTGTTTATGGGCGTGTTGTGCACCACACTTTTAAATAAGAGGCTACAGGACATTTAGGATGATGTCATTCTTTCTCTCTTAGATTGTGCGATAGAGATCTGTGTTAAGCGTTCGCTTTCTGATAAATTGTTATGATTTTAGTAATACCCCGCAAGAATGCTACAACTGCCCAGAAGGGCAAGAGAGCGGTCGGTGAGGCCACTAGTCGTATTCGGCAGGCCACGAGGGCCCAGGATAATATTCAGAGTGAGGGGCCATCTGAGACATCGCATACCCCGCCTCCCGCACCTGCCCCAGTTCCTCAGCCGGATGCACAGTGCCAGGATGTGCGAGACGCCCTGTACGGTTGTTGACCCGTTTAGTAGCCGCCGGGCTCGGCGGCGAGAGTTGGTGTTGACCAGGCAGACAGGGCCGGTAGTTCGAGGGTTAAGACCTTCCTTGGGTTAGGTCCTCCCGAGTTTTCTGTGGTAAAGCAAAATATGGACCCTCAGGATTTCATTGATGGTATGCAGAGGACCTTAAGGGTTATGCACGCGGATGAGGTTGAGTCAGTAGAGTTGGCTTCATATAGACTCCGAGATATTGCGATACAGTGGTATCAGGCATAGGAGTTATCTAGGGGAGAAAATGCCTCTCCTGCTGTGTGGCGAGAGTTCTCAGATGCTTTTCTTCGCCATTATTTACCACCAAAGGTCCGACGGGCCCGAGTAGACAGGTTCCTTCGTATTGAGTAGGGCAGTATGAATGTTCAAGAGTATTGTGTACACTTCAATTCCTTAGCTAGATATGCCCCAGCCATAGTGGTTGAGATGGAGGATAGAGTTCATCGCTTTGTTGCTAGTCTAGGGCCACACTTGATAGATGGTGTCTGCTCTTTGCGCTTCCACCCGAGCATGGATATCTCCCATATACAGGCGTATGCACAGAATTTGGAGGATCGCAACTCCAACGAAGGATAGAGCGCGTGCATGACAGAGGCCGTGGTAAGAGGGCTAGATCTTTTGATATGGTTGGTGAGTTCAGGGGAGGACAGAGACAACAACATTCCAGATATTCTTATCAACCGGTAGGGAGTGCACCCCCGCGGTTTTCAGGTCCGAGGTTTAACCGATCTTCTTATTCCGGAGCGAGCCAGAGTTCTAGAGCGTCAGGCTCTCAGTACCGACCAGAGTCAGGCCAGATGAGGCCCCCTTTGCCGCGGTGTACCCAGTGTGGCAAGTTACATGCAGAGTCGGTGTCGGTGAGCTCGGATGGTTTCTATGCTTGTGGGCGTAGGCCATAGGATGAGGGGGTGCCCGATGGGGGTTTTAGTACGAGGTATGGTTCGGCCTACGGGGGTACGTTGGGCGCTCTCGCTGTACACGGTGCACCGCCAGGGCAAGTTTTTCAAACTCCAGCAAGGCGAGGTAGAGGGATGAGTGGAGCATCCAGCTCGAGCGGTCCTCAGCACCGCGTGTATGCATTGGCTGGTAGACAGGACCGCAAGACGTCTCCTAATATTGTTACAGGTATATTATCAGTTTCCTTCCACGATGTTTATGCACTGATTGATCCGGGTTCCACTTTATCCTATGTTACGCCCTTTGTTGCTGGCAAGTTTGGGATAGAACCCGAGTTGATTAAACCTTTTGAGGTGTCTACGTCAGTCGGTGATCCGGTTATAGCTAGGCGAATATACCAAGATTGTGTTGTTATAGTTTGTAACCGCCATACCGTAGCAGACCTGATTGAGTTAGATATGGTTGATTTTGATGTTATTATGGGCATGGACTGGTTGGCTTCTTGTTATGCTAATGTTGATTGTAGAGCAAAGATGGTTCGATTCCGGTTCCGGGCGAGCCGATCCCTAGATTGGAAGGGCAATGTTTATTTGCCTAGAGGTAGGTTTTATTTCTACCTTAAGACGAAGAAGATGGTCGAAAAAGGGTATATTTTTCACCTAGTTCGAGTTCGAGATGTCTTTGGCGGAGTCGCCGACTCTTCGGTCATTCTGTGGTTGTGAGTTCCCGGTGTTTCTGAATGAGCTTCCGAGCATTCCCCAAAGAGAGAGATTGAAGTTTTGCTATCGATCTATTTCGAGACACTCGACCAATATCTATCCTTAGCATAGGATGGCACGCAACGGAGTTGAAAGAGTTGAAGGAGCAATTGAAAGATTTACTCGAGAAGGGCTTTATTAGGCCTATTACATCGCCGTGGGGAGCGCCAGTGTTGTTTATAAGAAAGAAGGATGGCTCTTTGCGAATGTGTATTGATTATAGGCAATTGAATAAAGTGGCTGTAAAGAATAAGTATCCTCTCCCGAGGATCGATGATTTATTTGATCAGTTGCAAGGCGGTAAATACTTCTCGAAGATAGACTTAAGATTGGGGTACCACCAGGTTAGGATGAAGGAGGAGGATATTCCAAAGACGGCATTCCGAACTAGATATGGCCACTATAAGTTTCGTGTTATGTCGTTCGGGCTAACTAATGCCCCAGCCGTATTCATGGATTTGATAAATCGTGTATTCAGGCCCTTTCTAGATTTGTTCATGATTGTGTTCATAGATGATATTCTGATTTATTTGCTGTCAGAGGTTGATCATGCAGAACATCTACGGACAGTGCTTGGAATTATTTGAGGAAAAGAGTGGTATACTAAGTTTTCTAAGTGTGAGTTCTGGTTGAATTCTGTGGCTTTTCTGGGTCACATTATTTTAGACGAAGGAATTAGAGTGGATGTCCAAAAGATTAAAGCTATGAAGAATTGGCCAGGCCCCTTTGCGCTTTTGACGAGATATGTAGTTTCTTGGGCTTGGCCGAGTTCTATAGAAGTTTTGTAGAAGGATTTTCCTCTCTTTCGGCCCATTGACTAAGTTGACTCGAAATCGGCTAAGTTCCAATGGACGGATGCTTGTGACGAGTTTTCATCGTTGAAGTATAAGTTGACTTGGCCCGGAGTTTTACTCTTCCGAAGGAAAGCGATGGCTATGTGGTATGCTGTGATACTTCGGGTGTTGGATTGGGGCAATGGCTGTCTATTGACACGGTAAGGTTGTCGCTTATGCTTCCGGGCGGTTGAAAAGAAACACGAGAAGGATTATCCAACCCGTGATCTTGAGTTAGCGGCGGTGATTCATGCCTTGAAGATATGGAGGCACTACTTATACGGTGTCCGTGTTGATATCTATACTGATCTTAAGATTCTCACAGAATATATCTTTAAGCGAAGGACTTGAAATTGCGTCGGGCGATGGTTAGAGTGGTTAAAAGACTATGATGTGGATATTACGCACCATCCGGGAAGACGTGGCCCGATGCCCTCGGTTGTAAATCTATGGGTATCTTGTCACACGTGCGCCGAGAGAGAGAGAAATGGTACGTGAGGGTTCATGATTAGCTAGCCTCGGAGTTCGATTGATAGGTCGGGTAATGCGGGAGTTCTTGTTCAAGACACGGTGGTGTTATCCTTGGTAGTAGAGATAAGGAGCGTTAGTATGAGGATCACCGATTTTAATTCATTACCGAGATACAGCACCTCAGAAAGAAAAGACACCCTTTGTTATTACAGGTGATAGAGTACTCAGGTATCGAGGTAGGTTATGTGCTCTTCATATTGCAGGACTCCGTCAGTAGGTTATGGGGGAGGCGCATTACTCCCGCTATTTTATTCATCCAGGCTCAAAAAAGATGTACCATGATCTCAAACAAGTTTATTGGTAGGATGGTATGAAGAGAGATATAGCAGAATTTGTTGCACAGTGTCTAAATTGTCAGCAGGTCAAAATAGAGCACCAGAAGCCCGGAGATTTATTGCAATCTATGGAAATTCCGACATGGAAGTGGGAGGTAATTAATATGGACTTTATTACAGGGTTGCCCCGTACTCAGCAGAAGTGTGATTCGGTATGGGTCATAGTTGATAGGCTTACAAAGTCAGCCGCTTCCACTGGCCATCGAACTACTTTTGCGTAGCCGAGGATTATGCAAAGCTTTATCTTAAGGAGATTGTACGACTTCGTAGGTGTTCCTACGGCCATTATTTCGGATAGGGAGCACGAGTTCATAGCTAAATTTTGGAGTCTTTTCGAGCGGGGATTGGGGGACTCGAGTGAGTCTTAATCACTTGCGTTCACCCCCGAACGAGATAGACGGCAAGCGTCTTGTCTGGACCCTTGAGGATATTCTTAGAGCTTGTGTACTTAACTTTCAAGCGATTGGGATGATCATTTGCCTCTTGTCGAGTTTGCATATAACAACGATTACCATTCTAGTATTCGGATGGCTCTGCGAGGCCTTATATATGGGCGGAGATGCAGATCCCCCATAGGATGGTTCGATATCGGGGAGAATCAGTTAGTAGGCTTAATTCAGCAAGCAGTTGATAACGTGAAAGCGATTAGAGAGAGGTTGCTAACATCTCAGAGTCGACATAAATCCTATGCGGATAATCGGTGACGTAAGCTAGAGTTCGAGATAGACGATTAGGTGTTCCTGAAAGTTTCGCCCATGAAGGGAGTGATGAGGTTTGTCAAGAAGGGTAAGTTGAGCCCTCGATATATTGGGCCATATAAGATCGTTAAATGGTGGGCACGGTGGCATATGAGCTAGAATTGCCTTCTGAATTAGAGTCGGTAAATCCAGTATTTCATGTATCTATGCTTCGTAAATGTATCGAAGATCCTTCAAGAGTTGTACCAGTAGATGATATCCAAGTGACCGAGCAGTTATCATACGAAGAGGTTCCAGTGGCTATATTGGACAGACAGGTCCGTCGGCTGCGGACCAAGGATGTAGCTTCAGTTAAAGTTTTATGGAGGAATAAGAATGTTGAGAAAGTGACTTGGGAAGCGGAAGAGGCAATGAAGACTGAGTACCCGCATTTGTTCCCAACGATGGGGGTTCGATTGAGGCATCATCGGCCCCAGGTATTATCTCCTTTCAGTTATCGTGATTGGTCATGTGAGGCCATGGTATTGTATGTTGCAATATGTGGCCCTATGTGGCATTATTCTGGGTTACTGTGTGCAGGATGGATTGGTATAAGTACAGGGGAAACTCTGTCGAAATGTTTATAACCCAGGATTGTTCAAACATTCGGGAACGAATGTTTGGGGGGAGTGGGGAGAGAGAATGTTACACCCCTTGCTTTCGTAGTAGTAGAACCTATAGTTTCCTAGTCGGGTATGCCCTTGAAATAGAGACCCGAGCGCAAGTTTGGAGGTAGAAGGTGTCCTATCCCGTGTATAAGGGTACCAACAGATATTCCTGGCAATTTATAGAGTTAGAAGTTGAACGAATCGAATCAACGTGATCTGAACTGAATCAGACAAAAATTTGCAGACACCAGTCATCGTCGACGGGTCATCGACATAGTCGACGGACAGTTGATGTGCGGCGTCGACAGGGTCCCGCAGCCTTGCATCTGCAGGCGCAGGTCGACGGAGTAAGTCAATGGACCGTCGACACATCGACGGGCCATCGACCAGCTCGTCGAACCGGACCGCTGTAGCTTTTTGACTTTCAAGTATAAATATAGGAGCCACGACATTATTTCTCATTTTCCTCCATTCCAAATTTAAAAAAAAAAAAAAAAACCTAATATTTTCTCTCCCAATATTTTCCATCATATTAGTGAAGATTTGACAAGGTTGCTTCTAGGGTTTCTTCAAGGTTGTGAAGCTTAGGGGGTTGAAGTTGAAGTGATTCTTTTTTTAGACCCCTCAAGGTATGTAAATGATTTCTACCCTTATATTTAAGTTGATTATCAAGAATTTTAGTAATTCTAAGTAAAGAGAGGGCATTTGTGGAAGTGGTAAGTTGATGAAGGGTAATGTAGTGACTTGAGGCTATTTTAAGAGATGATTGGGGATAAATTTGAGTATATATATATTTATATATAAGTGTTGTTATTGTTGTTGTGGTTAAGGTTGAATCGATTGAAGTTGAAGAGTTATTGAGCTTACAAGAAAAATATTGTCTAGAGTCGTTAAAGCTTTATATGTATTTGAGGATGGTCGGTATGGCGAGGTTAATAGTCTAATTGAGGCCTATGTTATCTTAATTGTAGATTTACAAGTTCAAGGGGTAGAGGTTGGGCGATTTGATATACGTCGAGGTATGTTAAGGCTATCCTTTTTTCTTTCATGGCATGATCTATGATATGAGCCAACGAGCAAGTAAGCGAGCTCCCATATTATTCTACTCTTAGAAGCATTAGGAGTACTTGATCTTTGATGTTCATGTACCGTTTATGATGATTCCTTTGTTTATGGGTCCCGGTATAGATATCCGGTTTGTATGCATACGGTTTATTCTTGCATTACATTCATTATATATCCGTGTACATTGACCGAAGTGACCAAAAGGCGTTATACACGCGAATATATATATATATATATATATATATATATATATATATATATATATATATATATATATATATATATATATATGGGGTATGGGAAGAGAGATAGGCGTTATATACGCATTACCACAGTCGGTGGTGCACATTGATGATGATATTGATTATGGCCGCAGAGGAGCCGATATGATACGATGAGATGCCATAGAGGCTTTACAGGCGTTATACACGCACATATATTAGGCGTTATATACGCACACTTATATAGATGTATGACCTTCATTGATAGGCATGAGCATGCATATTATACGCCCACAGTGGCATTGTCAGTTATACGGTTTATGGATACGCGGATACTAGTTAAATACAGTACATGCAAATAGTCATTTCAGCTTATGAGTTCAGATCTTATTCACGATTCTTGTATATATTACATACTCAGTACATTATCCGTACTGACTCCCCGTTGCTCGGGGGGCTGCGTTCATGCTGCGTAGTACGGGTAGACGGAACGGGTGGTCCCGGTTCGGTAGGACCTCTAGATCTAGCGGTGGTCGGCACGCTCCATTTGATCATTTGCGAGTCGGTTTTTGGTATGCCACCACTTTGAGATGTGTATGCATATGGGTATTACGGGGCCACTGTCCCGTCCGCTTCTCATTTTCATTCCGGTAGAGGTCGTAGCCGGTTGTATGTAGTAGCCGATGATGTAGCCTTGTTTCAGCTTCTATTCTTTTGTGTACGATATATGTAGCGACCTAGGCCGGCTTTTCGTTCTTCCTCGTATTGTGTATATATGCGAGATTGTGCGAGTTTTGATGTTCCCTTTTATGAGATCAGTTTATGCCATTATGGGCCCTTGATGTTTAGTAAGATTCAGCTATGAGTGTAGGGGTGTTTGGTCGCTAGAGGTCAGACGCTCGTCACGACTCATCGGTTTGGGTGGTGACAAAAAGACTTCGGATAAATCGAAGTCTCTTATTTGGTTTAAAGAAGGGAAATAGGCCTATCCGTCCGAATCAATGAAAAAAGAAATTTGGGCCACTTATTAGCCCTACACAAGCATAAGCAACGAATTGGCCCATCCAGATGAAATAACTAGATTTTTGTACTAGACAGCTGTGATTTTCATAGAAGGTTTTAAGTATAGAATAGGAATATGCTTCAGTTAAGTTGTTATAGGTACAACCAATAAAGAGTAGACAAATTGTATAGGATTTATGATTTATTTTTTAGTTCATTATTCATGTAATTGTATAAATTACATAGTCCTTGTACATATACACAAAGAAAATTTCCAAAACTGTTCTTGAATATTTCTCCAGAACATGTTGTTTATTTCTCGTGTTCATTTTAATTTATGAAAAATGTAATTAAAATTTTGTTGTTAATTTTGATTACTGTTTATTGGATCATGCCCAAGCATGATGATTTAACATGTATTAAAGTGATAAAATTAGAAGGGGAAAAAAAAAAAAAAAAACTAAGCACTAAAAACTACTAAAACAGTTTTATTCCAAGTTTGATATGGATTTAAGGTCATGATTTTAACCAACTCCGATTGACCTGAGGTTTGAACGACCCCATGAGCAATACTCATAATGCCTAACGTTATTTTTCAGCATTCCAGGATTGTTTAGATAGGTTTTGGGCATTTTTCAATTTTAAAATCTTGATTTCTGAAAGCTCTTACACGGTTTAGATTAAATGGTGATTCAATTCGTATGGTCTTCACTACTGATTATTAGGGTTATCAGCTGAGTCTATCACTTCACCTTAATTAGTTCGGTTTAGTGTAAATACTTGGTGCGGATAAATTTTTACCTTCGACTCTATCCTATCATTTAACTTACTTGTAGAAAATTAAATTATGCTACTTGTTAATATAATTTGAAAAAAAAAATCATACTTGCAGAAAATTATATTGTGATATTCAATTGTTTGCACATACGCATAAAACACTAATAAGAGATATTTTAACCCGCCATTTATTTTGTACAAGAAGGTGTTTACATCCAACAACAAAAACAACAACAATATATTCAATGTAATTCCACAAGTGGGGTCTGGAGAGGGTAGTGTACGCAGACCTTACCTCTACCTTAGTAGGTAGAGAGGTTGTTTCCAATAGACCCTCGGCTCAAGTAAAGCAGAAATACGGGAATAGAGAAACATAAGCAGGATAGTGAGAAAACTAAAGTAGAAGCAACAACAAGTAGTAATAAAAAACTAAGAATAAGAAATACGAGAATATTAAAATAAAAATGACGAAAATAATACTAATCCTAGTGCTAGCCTTCTATCCTAATCCTCAATCTCCACACCCTCCTATCTAGGGTCGTATGTCCCCGATGGCGAAGACTTGTCATGTCTGCACGATCACCTGCTCCCCAACACTTCTTTGGCTCATACCTCTGCCTCTTCCCAAGCCTGTCTCCACGACCTCTCACATCTCCTCACCGGAGCATCAGTGTCTCTCCGATGGACATGTCCGAACCATCTCAGTCTCACCTTTTGCATCTTGTCTGCCACGAAGGCTACTCCCACCCTATCCCAAGTATCTTCATTTCTGACCATATCTCTCCGAGTAAGCCCACACATCTATCTCAACATCCTCATTTCCGCAACTTTTATCTTTTGGACATGAGAGTTCTTGACTGCACAACACTCTGCTCCATAGAAAAGCGCCGGTCTAACCACTACTCATAGAACTTCCCTTTAAGTCTTGGTGGCACCTTTTTCTCACACAGGACACCAGATGCAAGCCTCCATCTCAACCACCCCGCTCCAATACGATGTGTAACATCCTCGTCAATCTCCCCATTATTTTGGATTATAGCCCCAAGGTACTTGAAACTCCTCCTCTTTGGGACGACATGCCAATCCAACTTCACTGCCACGTCAGCCTCACTTGTCACCGTACTGAACTTGCACTCCACGTACATTATCTTCGTCTTACTCAACTTGAACCCTTTAGACTTCAGGGTCTGTCTCCGAACCTCCAACCTGGCGTTCACCTTGCTCCGCATCTCGTGAATCAATACAATGTCATCTGCAAATAACATGCGCCTTGGCACCTCCCCTTGAATGTGGCTCGTCAATACATCCAACACCAAAGCAAATAAAACGGGCTAAGGGCTGAGCCCTGATGTATGCTACCGACACCCCTCTAATCTCCAAATATCTCCATAGGGCTTCTCTCGGGACTTTATCGTAAGCTTTCTCTAAATCAATGAATGCAAGGCCCTCTTCCTTTCCATTTACTTTTTTTTAATCAAATGTGTTCAGATTCAAATGCATTTTCGCTTATTAACTAGAGAAATTTCATCTGATGATGTCTGGCTGCTTTCTTAAAAAGACAAAAGACAATCACATCAACCGAGTGTACAATTTGAAAAGTTAACTTTACTCTCATCGAGCCAAAGTCAAAATCATAGTTGTTGCCCTCTGGATGTTCAAGCACATGCAACTGTCATTTTTGTCTAAACTTCAAACCTATATTGCTAAAGTTCAACAATTTTTGGCTGAATTTCAATCATATGTGATTGAATTCAATTATTTTTGCCAAAACTTGATAGCCGCATTTTGAATTTTTTCGAAGTGGGAAGACGTTCAAATACTTTAAAAATCTAAGAACAAGTAAAACACCGATGTGCGAATAAAATACCCAAATTGACATTTGTAACGCCTTCATCTTACGGCTCTTAGGTGTTGGTTTTGTTGCATGAATCATACAATGACAATTAACGTGTTGAGCTTAGAGAGTAACTATGACGATCAAAATATGAAAAGCCATTTAACCAAATACAATCATGAGGTTTCTGAAAATTTAAAACTTGATTTCCTCCACATATTTTTGGTCTAAATGATAGAAGTTCTACATATTTATACTTTCTGTTGTTACCCAGGACATGATACCTTATAACTTCACATTACAAGTTTTTGTTGGGGTCATTCGCACAAATGTCCCTATTTCGGGCTGGCCTTTAATTTTTACCCCACAAATTTGTGATCTTAAATTTTTTCCCTTCAACATTTTTGGCGCGAATAAATTAGATTTCACTCGGCATAGTTTACGTTTAGCTTCAGCATATGTATCATAACATCCCACAAGTTATGCCGGGCAAAACTTTCAACATTCAACATAATCCGAAAAACCGCATAAGTTTAAATTTCGCTCGGCACAATTTACATTTATCTTATGTATCATAACATCCACATACATTATGCCGGGACAAAATTTTAAACACTCGACATAATCTAAATTATACTACACAACTTATGCCACATAACTTAATTCCTACAGAACTTGTGCCCAAGCAAGGCAAAAGTTTATTTTTCGAAGATAAAAATGTTACAGAACTTATGCCGAGCGAAGCAGGTCTGGATATTTTCATCAAAACAGTAGCAAAGGCAAAAATTAAAGACCACATATATGAGGAGCCAAAATTAAAGACCAATATGTTTGAAGGGCAATCCGTGCAAAAACTTCTTTTGTTGTACATTGGACCCCCTCTCAAAAATTTGGTACAGAAATAAATATGAAACCCGAAAGGGAGAATAACCTTACATTAGCAACAGCTCAACCACAGATTTTTTGGAGTGTTTTTTATTTTACATGCTATTTTGATAATGGAAAATAGTACATTTCCTGCCGGATACTAAAACTCTACAGGATGTAGCAGCAAAAAATCACCCTGCTATCAAAAGTGAAACAAAGCTCTAGTTTATGTCAGCTCTACTGTCAAGAAAAGCTTGTATTGATGGTTCCCTCCCAAGAAAATCTGATAACATTTCAAGGGGGTCTTTTACACCTCCAGGGGCCAATACCTATCACAAAGTGAAAATAAATTATTTTTGAAGTGCCAAAAAAGGAGAGTTTTCTCATGTCATTACATCAGAAAATGCATTAGCAATTCAGCAAGGAACTTAGGATGAGATCTTCCTGATACTTTCCAGAAACTGCACTCAAAAGACTTCCTCAGATTGAGTCTCATCATGAACTTTAATAATAAGTGAAACTCAATACTCGTAGCCGGAAAGGCCCTGATCTTTCTAGAAGCAGGGGTATATACTGCAAACATAATCAGAGAATGGAGGAGTTGTTCTCTAGTGTTCAGTGAAATTTTAAGTTTCAACTTTACTGGACCTTGGGGAGGGGCGTCAAGTTGATAGAAACATAGCCGAATGTGGATGAGACAACAATCCTAGTGAGAGGGATTCAGTCAGTTAGATGTGGAATTTGGAAATTGAAGTTACATAGTTGGAAAACATAGATTAATGTTGACATGTGCCTCCGATTCTTTTTAATCGGATGTCCCCAAAGGAACACTTGCGGCTCAGATAATCACAAAAAGAAAAGGCAAAATTAAATCTCTTATTGCAAAAGAGAAAAAGTGATCTATCCATGATAAGTTATTTGCTGGGATCACGCAGTAATAATCACTCAGGTTATAAGAAAACAAACCAATCCTCGCGGAATTAGACATCTATATGTGTCAAGTGGATTACAATTAGTTACTGACAAGGCAGCCAAAATATTGTCAATCTGAACATGAAATCCAAAGTATAGCAAATGGAGAGTAATCTCAGGGGTGTACTTGGTACCTTATTCCTAAATTGCAAGCCTGCTTGTAGGTTGAAAATATCATCATGAAACTTCATGGCAAATATATCAGCAGCAAAGACCTACGAGGAATTGATAAATTTATCAAAAATCGTATATCAAACAGAACATCTATATTCCAAACTCTGCAGCAATTCTGGAAAATTAATGAGAGAGCATGACATGAGGTAGCTTGTGATGCATTTAGCAAATATGACACTCCCACTGTGTCATTTTATAGGGCGATGTTTGGCTAGACATGAGTTTAATTTACCAAAGAAAAAAGGACTTTTAGCACATACCAAAAGTTTCCTTGGAACTTGTGGTCTTAAATATGCCATAATATTACTATGGCTGTAAGAGCATGTCATTAAGGGTAAAATAGAAATTCAAAGTTAGAGAGTTTCAAAATATATAATGGTGTCATTCCTTTTGGAACAGACAAAAAAAAAAGAATGAGTCATATAAAAGAAACAGAGGGAGTAAACAACAACATACCCAGTGAAATCCCACGGAGTGGGGTCTGGGAAGGGTAGAGTGTACGCAGACCTTACCCCTACCTTGGGAGGTAGAGAGGCTGTTTCCGGTAGGTCCTCGGCACAAGGACAAGTAGTACAAAAGCAGTATGAAAAAGAAATAATGGAAGCAAATAAGCCATGGCAAACAGAGGGAGTAAATGAAGGGGAAAAAGAAATAAACATGTACCAAAAGCTATTAGCCTTTGGGAACGTCCATTAATGACAAACTTGTTATGTAAATGGATACGAGCAAGGATGAGCAGGACCTCACTCCAGATGTGACTGTAGCAAGTGGCCTCGTAGCCAATAGCAGTTCGAGGAAAACATGAAGCTGGATTTATTCCTCCTAGAAGCGGTAATCCTACCATAACCTGAAGAAACAAAGAAGAGTTTAAGCACACAAATATTATTTTTCCTTCCAATAAACAAGAGTGACAATTCATACCTTTGGATAGAGATGCTTGAACAGCCCATTAATATCAACATTCTCAGTTGAATGGATAATTTGATCAAATAGACCTGAAAAGATGAAAATCAACTTCTGATAGGTGGCTCTCTCAAATATAAAGCGACAGAGTCTTAGAGGTTTGTGCTTCTATGTAGTGCATTAACCAACTTTCAACTGTCTAAAACATTTGTTTAGTATATTCTCAGCTAATCTAGTTTAAACACAATAACAGTGACTGGTCCAACATCTTCATTCTGAGTGGTAGGTTCAGCAGACCCCCCCCCCCCCCACCCAAAAACAACCCAAACACGGGGAACACAAAGGGAGTGCAGAATAATTATCTTCCACCAATCAGTGTTGTGAAACTAGATGGAGCTTGCTTGGTCAAGTTCTTGTTTGCTCTCTATTAAATCTAGAAAATTGCTTGGTTGTATTAATGGAGAGAATAAACAACCTACTGCATCTAGAAAATTTCGAGAAATTCACTTGTTATGACATGACTTTTAAATACTACACCCCCCCCCCCCCCCACCCCCGGATCTCTAAGCAATATTTATTGCTTGATACTGCTGAAAAGATCTGGAATTCAACGAAGCGCACTTACTCTCACAAGGGAAATGATGCCCGGATCTTTGAGATTCAAAGTAAAATTCATGCACTAAGCAAGGTGAGTTGACTATCATTGATTATTATTCTGAGTTAATGGGTTATTGAAGGAGATTGACTATTATCAGCATCCCCAAGAAAAGCGTATCGATAATTTAGTCCTTTTTTAGCAATTGGTTAAAAAGGAAAGGGTAGGGTCTATAATTTTTTTGGCAGTTTGAAGAGGATGATCAGATCAAGGTTCAAGTTCTTAGCAAAGTTCCTTTTCCTTCTCTCTTGAGGATGCATACTCCTATGTTTAACAGGAAGAGAGCCAACGAGGTTTCATGTTGTATCAGGTTTCAATTAAAATGTCTGGGTTAATTATCCGTTGGTTTTTTAAAAGATGGTGCAGCAAAAAGAAGATTAAAAACTGGTTGAAAATTGTCTCTCAATAATTTTGTCAAGCAATGGGGCTTTAAATAGCCAACTTGAGAAAAGAAAATTTGCACAACTAAAATATCTCAGCAAACTAATCTATCCAATGAAATTTAAAATTCAAAAAAGTAAATTCATCCTAAACCTAATTAAGCGATTACTTATGCTAAAAAAAAAAAAAAATGCAGAAACTGAAAGCAATTTTCAACACTCCTTCATTTCAGTTGCTGCAATCTAAAAAACGTTGCTCCTCCTCAATTCTACTTTGGCAGTTGGTGCTGAATTCTGACTGCTTTTGAACTTGCACACTTTTTTAATATGACTCTTTCTTCTTTTTCTTCTGATTTTGTGCATAAAAAGAACCCTCAATAAACTTGTTTTGTTTAAAAGCTCTTTTGATAGTGCTTTAATCTGGACAATTGAAGGATTTGCAAAAAAAGTGTTGCACAGATTTTTCTTCCATCACAACATTCTATAAAACACAGGTTTCAAAAGACGATTTCATTTTCACTGACCAATTCAGATAATTTTCATCAGTGAAAATTTGTGGGGCATTCAAAGAGAGATTGTTGCTTGTCATATTTTAAAAAATAGGTTTGGAAGTAGTACGCCCTTCGGCTCAAAATATGTCTCCACTTAGTCTTTGGCACACCCTTTAAGAAAATGCTAACTCCCAGAAGAACATAGGTATTTTGAGAGTGAATAACTTAAAAGGTCATTGAACTATAGCAAATGTCTCACTAAAGTCATTTATGTTTGTTTTGTATCAAAAAAGTCATTCAAGTTGGACTACTTTACCTATAAAGTCATTATATCCAAAAAAGCTAAACAATAATTATATAAACCTTCCCCAAATTTGATTTTGTAACACTTACTTCCTTTGTGGTTTACTTGCCCCTCTTATTTTTTTAACCTAATTATTATTAATATAAAGAAGAATTAATTTAAGGTATTTTCTTTTGTGTTTGATGAATTATGCGAGTTATAATTTATTCTTTGATTAATTGAGAATTCTAAAGAATCTTAAAACCTGGACTCCTTTTTTTTTTTTTTTTTTTTTGTGATGGAACATTATGAGTTTGTGAAGAATTTAGGTTGTGGTAATTTTGGAGTACCTAAGCTTGTACGAGAAAATAAGATCAAAAAGTGTTTTTTGTTGTGAACGTTACATATTGAACCATATGATAATATCTCTTAGAAATTTTGCTAATAAGATTCAAAATATTAAATAAACAAAAAAAAAAAAGTGAAAAAATATAAGAAGTATTAACCTTTCGTCATGATTGATAAATAAATTCTGACATGTCCCCAAAGTTAATTTAGTAATTTCTCTAAAGAATATGTATTCCTCAATTAATTTAATTAAATAAGATTAAATTATCAAGTTTCACATACAGAAGTACTAATTAATATGGCATTCCTACGTATGTACCTTAAATTTGTATAAAATTCAAATAGCAAAAAAAAAAAAAAAAGATGCTTACAAAGTTAATAGAGAAAAAAGAAAATTATCGTAAAGGTACAACATAATGTTTACAATTAATTAGTTGAAATAGAAATATTCACGAACTATAATCTAATTAATTATGCATCAATTAATAATCGTACGATATGCGTCTAAAATATTCCTATTCCAAAAATGCTGGGATAACGGTTGGGAAAACAAGATCGATCGATAGTTCTATATTAATATGAAAAGTAACGTACAGTATTTGAGCATTCTTTTGTTAAAATTTTGATTATTGATTGCAAAGTCCTGTCATCCCACATATATAAACTAGAGCTAATTAAGTGCAGAATGTTTACAAAGTTGATTAAAAAAAAATATATATATCCTAAAGGACAAATTGGTTAATCTTATTTTCTTATATTAATAATAATTAAGTTTAAAAAATTATCATAAAAAATTTAAAATAAGAGAGGCAAGTAAATCAGAAAGGAAGTAAGTGTTACAAAATCAAACTTGGGGGAGGTTTATGTAATTATTTCTTTAGTTTTTGGGTATAATGACTTTATAGGTAAAGTAGTCTAACTTGAATGGCCTTTTTGATACAAAACAAACATAAGTGACTTTACTGATACTTTTGCTATAGTTCAATGACCTTTTAAGTTATTCACTCGTATTTTGACTAACTACCCTTTAATTAAATACTACCTAGTTAATATAGTTTCTTGATTACACAAAAACTCAATTATCTAAATAAGGGTAAATCTGTAAGAAAATAATTGATTCCTTCTTGATTTTGTAAGTGGACACTTATTTTGAATCAAAATTAAAAGGCTAAGTAGACTGTAGACACTTATTATAAACCGGAAGGAGTATGAGTTAGAGGGTAGTTAAAATTGATATTGGTTGAAATAGTCTTGCACGTCAAAAATAAGCACGAGTTAAAAATAGGTTTAAAACAGTTTCTGAAAATGATTTTTTAGATGAACTCACAGATTCCGTAAGACTAATGAGGCTTTTATACCACTGTTGGTTTTTTAAAAGATGATGCAGCAAAAAGAAGATTAAAAATGGGTTGAAAATTGCCTCTCAATAATTTCATTAAGTATTGGGTGCTTTAAATAGCAAACTTGAACACATTTAAATTCAAAAGAACTAAACTATCCCAACAAACTAATCTATCCAATGGAACTTTAAAATTCAAAAAAGTATATTCATCCTAAACCTAATTAAGCAACTTATTATGCTAAAAAGTTACAGCAGTAACTGAAAGCAATTTTCAACATTATCTCTCATGAACAACCAAAGGCAGTCACTTCTAATAAAGATCACTTGCACTGTGACTATTGTGAAAAGCCAAGGCATACAAAGGTGACATGTTACTACATGGAAAACCAACAAGAGGTCTGGAGGAATATGTGTAATCCATTAAGGGGTCTGGCTAATACTGTAGAAAATGTGGAGACATCCAGGGAAACGGCTTCGGGTAAACTGTCTTCAGATGAAATTCAGCATCTTCGCAATTCCTGACCATATTTGACTCACCTTTTGTTGCCACATCTAATTAAGTGCAATCAGGTACTGCCTTTACTGTGCACCGTAATAATTGAATTATTGATTCCGGTGCAAATAGACACATGACAAGCTTCTCTAAAGGCTTACAAAACTACTCTCCAAGTCTCAAAGGGAATTATGTGATAATAACCAATGACTCTCTAACCCCGATCTCTGGAACAGGTTTTATTGTCTGTACACCAGATATTACATAATCATCTATTCGTCATGTACCAGAGTTTCTTGTTAACCTGTTATTTGTTAGTTCATCGCCAAAGAACTAAGTTGTAATACCGAGTTCTTCCCCGATCATAATGCTTTTCAGAATCTTCAAACAAAGAAGAGGACTGACAGTGGTAAATTGCATGATGGCTATACATGTTGGATGAGACTCGAGACTCTGGTCAAGCATGTTTTGGAGGAAATAAAGATATCAACCAAGAAATAATCCAGTGGCATAGGCGGTTGAGGCACCCATCCTTTTTTTTTGTTTTACGGAAGTTATATCCTAGTTTGTTCTCTAAAACTGAATTTGACTCTTTATTTTGTGATGCTTGTGCCAAGCATACTAGAAGCTCTTACCCTTTGGGTGATAATAAGAGTACTACTATTTTTATGATTATCCATTATGATGTATAGGGCCCTACTCAAATTATTCCTTTGCCGGGAAATCAATGGTTTGTTACATTTATAGATTCTTGCACTAGGATAACTTGGGTGTATCTGTTGAAGACCAAAAGTGAGGTTTTCTTTTGTTTTCAGTCATTTCATAAGATGATATTGTTACACCCTGTATCATAGAACTAAGGTTAGACTCGTACCGTTAGTTTTAGTGGAAAATCTGAAGGTTTGAACGTTTTGCGAAAATGGTTGACATGCTACTTCGGGCAGTCATAACCTCTTTGATTAGTTGGGAATTTGGAAAAGGTCTCTTAATGAAAGTTGTAGTACGTAGAAATACCTTTTCAGGCATATAAGAATCAGGCCAATCGGAGTTCGGATCAAGGAGATATGATCGTCGCAAGATGGCTAATAGTAAGATGCTTAAGATTCGTTAGAATCGGCTAAGTATACGATAGGTCTGCCTTCCAGCCCAATTTCGTGAAAGTCTGCTGCGTATTTGAGAAAACTTAAATCATGAAAGTTGTAGATCATTGAAATACCTTTCCAACGATATGTTGTGGAGGCTGAACGGAGCTCTGTACAAGAAGCTATGCAAATTTTACCGAACACTGCGTAGAACCAACACAGGCAGCGCGTTAGGGCGCGTGCGAAGGCCCCGCGTTGCTGGCCGATCGTACAAAAACACCCTCTATGACCAGGGACCTGCAGTGGGTCCTGTGTTGGACGTGCGATGCGGGCCCAACGCGGATGGGTCGGGTTTTAGGGTCAAAACCTCATATTTTCGTGTTTTTCTTATATTTAAGCTTGGGGTTCATTCCCTAACTAAGTTACTCGGACTTTTCGAAACCTCGCCATTCTCCAAAAATACACTTAAGGATCCGCAAGAGAGAACATAGTCCCTAAGCCTCATCCTAAGGCAACAAGTCCTCGAAACCCTCCAAGATGAGTTTTCCAATGATTCTAGGTTGATTTCAAGTCTCTAATCCCTTTCTAACTTGAGTATACCCTTCTAATCCATAGAGTTGTGATTGGAACATCATTGTTGGACATGGAAACCCTAACATCCGAATTCAAGGAGATAGAACTTCAAAAAGGTAATACTTCTACTCTCTAATAACTATAGTTGTGAATTGATGAGTTATTGGGAGAATAGTAAATGGGTTTGATAGAGAGTATCATATGAACTATACTAGGGTTTTGGATTGTTGACTTGAGATTGTTGTAACCATATGAGTGATGAAGAATGATGTTAATTACACTAGAAGTAATAGAATAGCGATTTTTTTTTTTTTTTTGAGAATCACACAGAAGTAATAGAATGGGAATTGGGTGAAGGAAACACCATTAAATAAGGTTGTGGAGCTTTATGTTCACCATGTGTTTGATAAAATGCTTAGATGACCAAAGCAAGGATATTATTGCTAATATGAAATCCCTTTGTCTTGTGTTGCTGTAGATTAAAATTTGAAAGGATTAACGAGCATTGTACTACGCTCAAATGCCTGAATTAAGGTGTGAGGCAAACTCTCTACGTTTGGGAATGTTAATGATTCTCCCCACGCCACGTTCTTTTACAGCGTTACGAATTGCCTCAGAAATATAGTTCAGCTTAGTTCCTTGAATAATTGCAGAACTTCTATTCTCTAGTTTCGTAATTCGTTTGTGTCTTTCATTCTGAACGTTGTGAGCTCAGTACGTAATCAAAATAGACTCATGTTTGATACCCATGAGTCTCAGTCTAGAATATACTCAGCATGTTTATAAATAGTAAAGCTTCATCAGTTCATGAATGCATGTCTCAGTATAGTGATGTTCAGTATTCCAGAGTTATGCATTACAGCATGATCCTTAGTTCCTTAATACAAATTGTTGAATGTTGAATACCTGTAAATGGGCATAAGGCCACAGATTTTGCAGGCTTATACTTAGGCACAAGGCCACAGATTTAGCATGCTTATACTTGGGCACAAGGCCACATGCAGCATACTTATACTTGGGCACAAGGTCACAGATTTTGCATGCACATATATATTGCGCCTAAGGCCACAAACTATGATTTTCAGCTAAACATGTGATTCTCTATTCAGAAGAGGGAGTATTCATATCTTTATTTCTTTTGTTCATTTCAGTTATCAGCTATCAGATATCAGTTTCAGTTTCAGTTTCAGTTTCAGCACTCATTACATGTTTATTGATTTGGGCTGCCCTTTCCCCGAGCACCCCACTTACAGTTTTTTCTTTCAGTTGCTTTACATACCAGTGCAATTCAAATGCACTGACGTCCCTTTCGCCCGGGGCCTGCTTTGCAATGCAGGTAACGATTTACAGGTTGACGATTCTGCTTGGTAGGACATCTCGTATTAGCTATTGGTGAGCCCCAGTCTTTCGGGGCATTATCCCTTTTTCAGTCTTTACAGTATTTCAGTTAGTAAGATATGTCGGGGGCCTTGTCCTGGTAAACAGTTAGCATTCTTAGTATTCTTTAGAGGCTTCATAGACTATAGTGCATTCAGTTAGATGTTTAGTAGGCTTTTGTGTTAGCCTTGTCAGCTACTTATTCAGACTTTCAGGCTTATTCGGTATTTCCGCATTTATGATATTTCAGTCAGACTTTCAGTAGATCAACATGTGTTAGTATTATTTCCACATTTAGTATGTTTTGGTATCACATGTTGATTCAACCAGCCAGTTGGTTCGCCCGGTCACATGCAGCCATGCGCCGAGTGCTGTGTTACGCTCAGGCCATGGTTCGGGGCGTGACAGATATGTACTCAATTTGATGATAAGATAAAAATCTTGCGAACTAACAATGGCACAGAATATATGGATAAAAGATTTGGTGCTTATCCAGAGTTCAATGGGATAATCCATCAAACTAGTCGTCCCTACATTAGTGCACAAAATGGGATTGCTGAAATGAAAAATCGGCATTTGATAGAAGTAGTAAGATCTCTTATGTCTACCATGAATTTAACAAAAACTTATTAGGGGTTGTCATTCTAGTTGTTGCCTATCTTATCAATCGAATGCCACTTAAAATCCTCAATTTTCTGAGTCCTCTAGATGCTATAAAGAGTGAGAATAGATATACTGTTCCTCCGAAGGTGTCTGGGTCCGTCTACTTCGTTCACACTAGAAATTTTGGGAAACTTGATCCTAGAGCAATATCTCTTTATTCGTATTCTCCTACACAGACTGGATAAAGGTTTTCATAGCACAAGGTAATGGACTCAGTTTCAGAAGCAGGACAAATCTAGACTGGAGCAAGTACAGATAACATAATTATTTGATTCTTTTTATCAGATGACATGATATTATTTCTGATTATTTAACATGTAACATCGTACATCCCAAGAATATATCATAGAAAAATTGGAAAGGACTAAGTCTTTCATTGAAATAGCGGCAAATTAATAACGCATGCATGACAAGCATGCATGCAGCAGCAAGTATATCTGTCGGATTTCTTATATTACCTAAGAAATCACGTTATACATGCTTGAGTTGAAGAATAACAATTTAAGCATCTAATGGACCCAAAAAACAGAATAAGTTAGCCTTTCATGGATTAGAAGAAGAGCCAGTAAATTGCTATGTTTTAGCAAGTCAATAGAAAGGCTTACAATAAAAGATCTCCTGTTTCAGTTTCAGTGCTGAGAAGGAGCATCGCCATTTCTTAAGTGATTTACAAAGCTCATCCTTAATGGGTTTCGTAATATCCTACAAAATGCATGCGACTCAAGAGTATTAACATAATTGAACTATCTGACATAGAACAATTACCAAACTAGTTTGCAATAACTTTCACGTCAAGCATGATTCCTGATTTGAAGCCCCGATGTATCAAACATGATGTCTATGGTTCAACTCGTGAAGGTTAAGATGAGCAAGTAAAAAAGCAAATGCACAAGGTGAAATTTTCCTTTTTGTCTTCCTCAAAGTAACTTTTTAATGGGAGATACTTCTCAAAAGAACATTTCTTGCAGCAGATATCATGGATGGAAGAGCAAGGAAAAAAAAGAATAGTAGCAAGTCTGAGTATCTGACATATTTTAAGTGTCTCTTCCGACTGAAATAGTGGAAGTATGCATCACCTGATGAAAGCCAGAGATCAGTCTCAAGGAGAGGCTTTCGTAGCACCTGGAACAAGTATTTCAAACTTATAAGACCATAAGCTAACAATACAGAAGCTCAATGTAGAGGGGAACCTATTAAAAACACACCAATTCTCCATCAAAAGGCCAGGGATCTCCACAAAATCAGGATCCAGACGCAGCCCTGAGAATTTGGAAAATGATGCACAGTTGCAAATGTGATGCACCTGAAGTAAATACATGAGTAAGAATAGGCGTAGCTGTTCCAATAATTAACCTGGAAGTGTGGATGAGATTTTACATAGAGAAGTATAATTAAGGTAAAAGTTTATCAATATGAGTACCACAGCGTCATGATAACTGTATCTACAAAGTGGGGAATGGACTGGTGGTCTGCTTATATGGACTTAGGTAATCCTCCCCTTACGGGCTAGCTTTTGGAAATGAGTTAAAATGAGTTAGGTCGAAGTGTCATATTTTTACATGTTGAGAGCATAATTAAGTAAATAAAAGTGTGCTTTCTCTAACAGCTTAAGCTTCACACACTTCAACATAGTATCAGAGCAGGCAGAGGTCCTGGGATCAATTCTCACCGCCACCCATTATCAAAAAGATACGTGTTTGGCCCATAAAAAAATAATCAGGCCTGCACGTGAGGGGCGTGTTGAGAATATAATTAAATAAATAAAAGTGTGCTCTCTAATAGCTTAAGCTTTTAGATGAGATGGTCACACACCACAAAATATTATAACTTGACAGGAGAGACAACTTGAATCCAGACTAGTTTTCTGATTTTGCACTAGGCTTCAAAGGAAAGTCACATACCACATGACCAAATTCATGAAAAAGATTAACCACTTCCGAGAACTGCAACAACCCAGGGTGAGCATCAACTTCCTTTTCAAATTGAGAAACAAGCAGCGCCACAGGAATCTGGATTGAAGAAAATGTCGCTAAGTGAAAATCTAAGCAATGGAACCAAGCAAGTGATACATTCAGCAGTTACCTGTGTAGAACCATTATTTAGTAAACCGTTCTGAAGCGCTATGACACAGGTGTGAGCATATTTGCCTACTCTGTTCAGATTGTAACAGATTTTCAGTATTCTACCATATAGCTGATAAAGCAAGCACATTGAACCTATAGAAGAACAATCAAGCTTAACCTGGAGTACAGATCTAGGTAAAAATAACCAACAAGTTCTTTAGAACTTAGATCTGAAACTGAAAAAAGCTGAACATCTGGATGCCAAACCGCAGCACCTTCAACTTCTTTGAAACTTAAACCTAATATTGAACAAACAATTACAAGTATTTACATTCTTGCACGATGTGTTAAAGAAGGATCAAAGCCGCACCAAATACTATTCGCGGTGATTACCAAATAAGTCTTGGCAGATTTTGAAGATGCCGGACAAAACCAAATTGATAGGGAAGTACTGTCTAATTGCTCCGAAATTCGTATGGAATTGTTGATCTTTGATTCTTTTGACATAGTATGAGAGATCCTCCATGCCAAAAGGAGATTCACCTTCCTCTTTCTTCTATATTACCAGAACAGTAAAATCCTCAGAGGTGAAGCATATAGGTGAAACAGACCAAGCATTAAGCTGAACTCTGAAGTGTTGACATATAGTAAATTTGAAGTTACCTTTAATTCTTTAAGCATCGAAAGTTCCCTGTGGGCTAAATCATTCAAGCTGGCAGAGAGACTCTCCAAGAACTCAAACACCTAAGAGGTTTCAAAATCATGAGAATGGAAGAACAAATCCATTTCGCAAACTTGAAATAGACTTTCCAATCTACGAGATAATTCGTTAGTCTTGGCATATAGCGGGAAAAAAAAAAGATATTCACCAACTCTTAGCATATTGGGCAACGCCCTTCTCTTGTTTATATAGTAGTGGTCAGAACAGAACTCTTCAAATGAAAGAAAAGGTAGTTGTTAGAATCTTGTAGATATTCTAGGATCTTGTAAATATAGTAAAGGCATGATTTACTCCCCGTAATTATGTGTTTGATTCTCTTTCCTTTCTTAGAACATGTACATTTAGGGCTCGTTTGGTTGGAAACAACTTATCCCGGGATAACTAATCCCGGGATTAGTTATTCCACCCTCAAGGTGGGATAAAAAAACACTATAATCCCGGGATTAGTTATCCCGAGTTTTTATTCCAACCAAACGTGGGATAAGGCGGCACTAAATTTTATCCCAGGACTATTTTTTCACCAAACGAGCCCTTAGATATTTAAACCCCAATGGCTTGAGGGAATAATCAAGCAGTATTTTCTCTCAATTTTCTTCTTGTTTACATGATATTAGAGCTTAAGTGAGAAGTTAGTTGTTCTGCAGTAACCAGCAACATACAAGAGAGAAACTCCATTGCCGTGCAATTTTCAGGCCAGCGTGTTTACTGTCCGCCTAGTTTGTCACTCTCGGTCAGTACTGTGCACATACCAGTACTACCAGGAGACCCGACTTCATCGTGCGGCTCAACCCTAGAAAACTCACCGCAGGAAACCCTGTCACATGCCTCCATGAGCCACCGACACAGAACTCCGGCGTGTGCGACCTTTTCCAGTGAGCTTTCTCCACTGTTTTCAGTCTGTGGGGTCGCCTAATCGATCTAACCTCACCCGTCGAAGTTCCATCAGTTTTTGGTCGACAAAGAGCCTTTATCCGACAAGTTCTGATATTTTTTAAGGCTAAAATCTCATTGTTCAGCCACTTTTCACCATAATTGACCGACATCCTAATACCATCATAGTGATTTGAGAAGCTTGTCCAGCGAATAGGCTCGCTTTCCAGCACTGTCTATTTTATTCAGCTCCTTATTTAGTAAAACTCTATTCAACTTACTACTCCATTTACTTGACCCGGAGTGGAGGCTATTGGCACAAAATCCTCGGGATCCAATACTTTGAATGATCCGATGGTTTCTTTACCCGATTATATTGAGTTTCTTTAGCACAAAGCACACAAAGGCAAACACCTTTGAGATAGCTTTTGTTGTTCAAACAGGTAATGGTGTGGCTTGTGCCTCTCAATCTTCTTCTGGCAGTCTTTGGGTCATTGATTCAGGTGCATCAGACCACATTTCTAGTATAAATCTCTTTTCTCTTCTATTTCTGATTCTCAATCTCTTCCGACAGTCACAATGACCAATAGATCTCAAACCATGGCTACTGGAACAGGTCAAGCTAGCCCACTTACTTCCTTAACCTTGAATTCAGTTCTTTATGTTCCTGGTTACCCCTTCAATCTCATATCTGTTATTCGCTTATGACCAGCATTGTCAAAGGTGAAAAGTCTGAAAAGTGCTCCAACCCCCAGGTCTATTGGATCTTTAAGGCCATGAATAGATTGTTGGATATACAGACGCTGATTGGGGCAGGATCACCTTCTAATAGGCAGTCTTCTGTCTAAATGTTGTGTTCTGGTAGGAGGTAATTTGGTATCTTCGAAGAGCAAGAAACAAAACTTTGGTTGCTAGATCTAGTGCAACAACAACAACAACATACCCAGTAGAATCCCACAATGTGAGGTCTGGGGAGGGTAAAGTGTACGCAAACCTTAACCCCACCTTGAAAGGTAGGGAGGCTATTTCCGAAAGACCCTCGGCTCAAGAGAGAACAAGACAAAAAGGTCAGATACGGACAAGCATATCAAAACAATACGAAAACGAGAAATAACAAAAGCGAAAAAGTCATGATAAAACAGTCTGGAAAGAACGGAGCAGTCGCTATCATAGATAAATACAATAATCAAAGTACAAGACCCAACAAATATAAGCAGAAATCAAATGGCAACAAACGAATGAGCAAAACTACAACTACTAGGACGAAAGAATAAGCGAGATTACCTCCTAGCCTTCTATCCTAATCTGAGTCCTCCACAACCTCCCTATCTAAGATCATGTCCTTGGTAAAGCTTGAAACCGCGCCATGTCCCGTCTAATCACCTCTCCCAATACTTTTCGACCTACCTCTATCTCTCACCGAAAACCGTCCATAGCCAACCCTCTCTCACCTTTCGCACCGGGGAATCGTGTCTCTCCTATTCACGCCCAAACCATCTCGACCTCGCTTGCCGCATCTTGTCCTCTACCGATGTTACTCGCACCTGTCCGGATATCTTCATCTTAATCTATCCCTCCTAGTGTGCCCACGCATCTACCGCAACATTCACGTTTCCGCGACTTTCAACTTCTGAACGTGAGAGTTCTTGGGCCAACACTTCATCCCGTACAACAAAGTCGGTCTAACCACCACTTTGTAGAACTTGCCTTTAAGTTTTGGTGGCACTTTTCTTTGTCCTTGCTGACAAAGACTTCGGAAGCGAGCCTCCATTTCATCCACCCTGCACCAATACAATGTGAAACATCATCGTCAATATCCCCATCTCCCTGAATAATAGACTCAAGAAACTTCCTTTCTTTTAGATGGCCTGGGTACCAAGCCTCGCTCCTCGGCCCCGTAGTACGCCACCGAACCCGAACTCCAAATACCGTCTTGGTCCTACTCAACTTAAATCCTTTAGACTCCAACGTACGTCTCCAACCCTCCCGGCAAGCGTAAACTCGGCTGGCGAGTCTCGTCGATCAAGACTATGTCGTCGCGAACAACATACACCAAGGCACGCACCCTTTGCATTTTGTCGCGTCGATTCATCCATCACCAAGGCAAATAAAAACGGGTTGTAAGAGCCGATCCCCGATGCAAACAGCAGCGTCCGAGCCCCTCCTACCGTCCTTACCCTCGGTCTTAGCTCCATCATACATGTCCTTTATCGCTCTAACGTTGTGACGCAAGGTGCATGGTAAGCACACCGAACAATGATTGTGGCAATTTGCGAACTACTTTAGATCAACATTACTTAGAGAATTGAAGTTTGGAAAAATTAGTCACATGGAACTTGTATGTGATAACCAAGGTGCTATTCATATTGCATCAAATCCGGTGTTTCATGAGAGAACTAAACACATTTAAATCGATTGTCACTTCATCAAAGAAAAAATACTCTCAGGAGATACCGTTAACAAAATTCGTGATGTCAAATGATCAACTTGCAGATAGTTTAACCAAGTCCCTCATTGGTTTCGTATCAGTAACATTTGTAACAAGCTTGCCACATATGATTTCTATGCACCAGCTTAAGGGGGAGTGTTAGAGTCTTGTAGATATTCCAGATATTCTAGGTTCTTGTAAATATAGCATACCATGATTTACTTCCCGTAATTATGTATTTGATTCTCTGCCTTTCTTAGAACATGTACAGTTAGCTATTTAAACAGCGATGGCATGAGGAATTAAGCAGCGTTTTCTCTCAATTCTCTTTTCTCTCACAGTAGTGAAGGAATAGAGTTAAGAAAGACATATATTCCTAACAGGAACCAAGAGGAGTGTGCATTCTTCTTTGGGACAAATTGTCCATGTTCTGTAAAGATTATCAATCATCAATTAATTTGCACCAACCTTAGAGGAAGACTTTGCCATTCTAACATCAGTGGCATAGTCAGCATAATTTGCAAATCCAAGCAATCTAGCAAGTTTGTGACGCATCTGAATCTGAAATTGTACAGGAAACATGGACATTAAATGGAATTTGAATAGGAGGAGAAGACAGCACATCAGTACATTTTGGTCAGTTAATCTACAACCAGCAGGAACTTACGTTGACAATTTTAATCATCAACATTTTCAGTTAAAACAATGTTCTCCACAGACAACCAAATAAGTTAAACAAAAGCTCATAGAACATTCAGTTCTCAATAAAATAAAACTACTAAGATCAAGTATGAAGTCAAATGCTTTTCTTCACAAATGCTCAAAAACTGCAAACTTCTGGGTTTCTTACCAGCTGTTCAAGGATAGTAACATTGTCTTCACATCTGCGCCCATAGGAAATAGCAACAGCTCTTCTGGTTGATCCCACCTTCAAAGATAGACAGATAACTTTTAGAAGTAACAATTATGCATAAAATGTGACCCTATTTCAAGAGGTACTAAATAGGAGGAAAAGGGAGAGCTTTAGAGACTGAACCACAACTCAATTCAATCCCACATAAAAGAAGGTTCAGAGAAAAAAGCTGGAAAAGAAATTGACATCTTAGTTGCAAAAAGCTGAAAAAGAATATTGAACCAAAAAGCTGGAAAAGAAATTGCAAAAACTCTTCTTCAAAATTTTGAACCAAATGCCATCTTAGTTCTTAAATTTCAAAATTATTGAAATTAGAAAGTGTTGCCTGTATTTCTATGCTCAAATAGTAATGAAGAAAAAAGAATAATGACTTAGAAGATTTCAGAGGAATGAAAAAGGTCAATTATGTATAAATACTTAAAATTGAAAATTTTGCATGTGGATTTGGAACTTTCGACATTGTTTGGATATACATTTACATGTTGCATTCTATGCCAAAAACAAAATAAAAATATACAATTACACTTAATCTTGAGGAAAAAATTAGCAGTATCTTCTGTTTCTCTCAGGTGTCATATGATAATGGTACTTACCGATGTGAGTTAGTCGATAGGAATGGGTTACTTTTAAAAACACTTCCCAAAATTATGAAATAAATCATAAATAGTTTACGTTAGTTTTCATTTTTCAAAAAGATGTTTCTGTGTTAAGCTTTCACCAGCATTTAATTTTAAACAAACACAGAAGCTCCATACGTTCAACTAAATGAACCAGACTATGTTCGGATTACAAGTGTGAACAGTTCAACTGGTGATACACAAAGAAAAGTTACAATTTTAATACACGGAACCTAAAGGAAACAATGCATCAATTGCATCACATGAATACCTGGCTGGTCCCAAACAATCAACATGTACCGCGTAAAGTCTAAAAAGCAAACATTAGGTGCAATGCCATAAAATAGTCAACAACAACAACAACAACATACCCAGTGAATCCCACAAGATGGGGTCTGGGGAGGGTAGAGTGTACGCAGACCTTACCCCTACCTTAGGTAGGGAGGCAGCCATAAAATAGTCCTGTGACAAAAATTGCTTCAGCAAAAAAAAGGCACTCATATGTCATAACCTCAGCTTGACTCACCTTGCAAAGCTCTAGCACCGGTGAAATTTGATGGCTTCTCAAATTGATTTTTCTTTTACCATCTTCAGATCTTTCTAAGCTCTGCATGAATTCAACAATGAGAAGAGCTTCAGGAAATGCTCTTTGAAGGGATTTTTTGATTAATCACGTAAAATGCTCTTTGAAATGAATATCTTTGAAACTTGTGCAGCCAATATAAGCGCTTAACTATAAGTCACTTTGAAATGCATTTCATGAAGAATTTCGCTAAAAGATCTAGAATGTTATATGTTAGTGTTAGAATACTTTCTGCAAACAGAACTTTCCAGCAAGATCCCAGTGATTAGATCTTTTCCATTGACTTACTGCAGGTTCTCCGGGAACCATTGTGGTGATAGTTTGCTTTTTATGTTTTCAAAATCAACAAACTCTACATGATTCTATCATTTTAACTCTGAGTTGGCATGTTTGAATATTAGAGAATGTAAAGTATTAATGTTAGAATATTAAAACCAGAACCACAAGTGTCATGTTCTAAAGTAAAATATTTCCCAACTTGGACAAATATCATATTTGTAATATTGATACCTACAAATAGGTGTTTCGTATTCATTCTCATCAACTTGTCAATATATTTCTTCTCTTCTCTTATTTCTCACACAAGTCAAGCTAATTTTTGTTTAGGGTTTAAATACGTAAAATGTAGGGATAAGGCATCATTACCCCCCTAAACTATACCCGAAGTTGCTACGACACACCTTACCTTTTTCTGGGTTCTATTACCCCCCTAAACTTTTTAAAAACAGAATAATTACCCTCCTAAACGCTGATGTGGCAAGAGAGAGCGGTGACGTGGCAAGGAGAGTGTGTTTCACTCTCTTTGGGAGAGTGAGAAGCATAAAAATGTGGAAAACTTTTTTTTTTTGGGTGAAGAAATGTGGAAAACTTATTTTTTTCTTAAAAATCTGTATTTTCTTAAAATATGGAAAACTGAATTGTTTTTAAAAAAATATGAAAAATCCATTTTTTTTAAAATCTAGTTTTCCAAATTTAGTTTAAAAAACGGGTTTTCCACATTTTAAAAAAATAATTAATTTTTCCAAATTTTTATAAAATTCAGTTTTTTCACATTTTGACAAGAAAAACACTTTTTCAGTTTTTTTTTTTTTTTTAATAATCCAGATTTTATTTGAAAAATAAAATGTCCTAAGAAAATGAAATCATGAAAATCAAGAATTTTTAAGACATTTTAAAAAATAGTCAAGTTTTCCATATTTTAAAAAAATCCATTTTTCCATATTTTACAAAAATCCATGTTTTCAGTTTTTTTTTTTTTTTTTAAATGGGTTTTCAAAAAAAAAAATCAATTTTTCAGATCTTTTAAATATCCATTTTTCATTATTTATTTTTTTAAGAAAATTTAGTTTTTCATTTTAAAAAAAAAAAAAGAAATTGACACGTAATCGAAAAAAAAATTTAAAAAAAAAGGAAGGAAACAAATAAATATACGTGTGACAAGGAGAGTGTATCTCACTCTCCCATATGAGAGTGGACATCAGCGTTTAGGAGGGTAATTATGCCGTTTAAAAAGTTTAGGGGGGTAATAAGACCCAGGAAAAGGTAAGGTGTGTCGTAGCAACTTCGGGTATAGTTCAGGGGGGTAATGATGCCTTATCTATGCTACTGCAGGATGCCATATTATTATAACCATCCAAAATCAAATTTTGTCTGAGCGTAAAAGTTACACATCCCAATATGATAGTTGATTGCCCCCTGCAACAAGCAGTTATGATGATTGCAAAAGACAAATAGAAAAGGCAACAATTTTCCACTGTGCGTGCAGACTACTAAAAGTATCCAGTGGGAGATGGATGTGAAGACTAGTGTCTTACAATTTACCTTGAGAAATTCCGGGGGTAACCCTTCTAGCTCCATATCAGTGAAAAGTAGAAAACTACAATCATTATCCAGATTACGAATGTATTGCATGCTTAGCTCATCAATATTTGCTGTTAAACGCTGCAACTCCTCTTTCTTAGATAAGGTCAGATTCACACCATTCCTTTCAAATTCTCGAACCTGTCACTGAATCTTAACCCATAAAAATTTGAAAAGAATATCTTCAAATAAAAATCACAACCTCAACTAAGAAAAGCAAAATGAATAACTGCACGGAGAGAAGGGGTCTTTGGAAGTGTACACAGAGGCATGAGATAGAGAGACCCTGGGAAAATAGACCTTTTTAACACTTGAAAGTAAATTTATAAACATCTTATAAGAATGAAGAAAATTCGTCCTTATATAAGCACTGAGTATCAATATTGTGAAGAAAACAAAAGTATGCATTTCCAATAGCTTCCAATCAAATACATTTTTTGCAGAGAAAAAGAATTGAAATGTCTGTCCCTCCTGAGGTAGACAATTAAAACGTGCACCAGCAAACTTGTGCAATCTCCATGTATAGCAGAAGTGGGATGAGTAATTAGTTCTCTATCTTTTAATTGCATAAGACTGAAGGTTTCACTTCACAACAAAGGTAGCTCTGACTACTCAGACACATTTGTGTTTCTCAACCTTCAACAAAGTGAACCGCTTACATACCTTTGGAAAACCTATACAACAATTTTGAAAGGTACAAGCCTTGGTAATACCTCAACTAGAATGAAAGCACAGTAACGATCTACAAAGACTAAGCCACCAAAAGGTAGAGTGAATGCAGAAAAATGTATAACTCGTGGGTGATCAAATGCCAGTGCACATTAAAAATCAAATAAGGGAAGAAATCAGATCATGCCCCATACCAGGAACCGAGTAAAGCTTTTAGCATCAGTACTCAATCCGTCCCCTGTTACTGTCAAAGCTTTGACAACTCTGTACACATCCTCGCGCTTCCTGAACTCATATAAAGGAAAGTTCGGATTTTTAGTTAATTACAGCACAAATGCTTCTTGGCATAATTTGACAGAAAAGTAGTCCTAAGAATTTTAAATTAATGCACGACAAAATATTACTTATGATTTATCATCAGTAGATAAGTGACAGATGTCAGCTACAGACATACTTGTGCTTATTGATGGGAGTTTAGAAACGAGATTCTGCATGGCAAGTTGGGCATCCTAGATAAGAATGTTCCCTGAAGAGCTTGTCGAAGGATCTTCACCTTAGTTTTCTAGGCATGTCAGTAAGCTTTTGGACATAAAAAATCCACAGCAGACTCATATGATTTACATTTTGGAAATAAGTATTTCTACCAATGTTATTTTTGCAGCTATTATACAGTACAAGCCACTAGGGGTGGGCATGGCATGGTAGATACCGAAACCGAATTTTTTTTTATACCGCGGTTTTGGTATTATGGTATTTGGTATTCAGTATTCATAAAGAAAATATCGAAATATCAAATGTCGTACCGAAGTATATAGTTACATATACAATTCAAATATCTTAGTATCATAATACTAACAAATATATAAACTATTATTTACGAAGGGGATTCCTTGTACTTTCTGTTGTGTGGATACAATATAATTGAGACGTTTCTTGAGTACCCAAAGTCATAATTCTCTATAATATGAGTATATGTAAGTCGAAGTCGAACAAACTATGGTACCAATTTACCGTACCGCAAAATACTAAAACCAAACTTAAAAATACCGAAACCGAACTTAAAAATACCGAACCATACAGAATTAATTTGTTATGGTTATGGTATAGTATTTTTAAAACCGAAATTACCGCACTGAAATTTCAAATACCGTACCATGCCCACCCCTACAAGCCACTGAATTTCTGAATTTTGCATAAACATGTTAAGGAAGAAAAACTTAGTTTATATCATAATTCTAAGTTTTGAAGAGTCCCACATCGGATGAAAAAGGGACGGGTGGTCTCCTTATATGGACTTGGGCAATCCTCCATCATGAGCTAGCTTTTGGGATATGAGTTAGGGCCGGTCCATATTTAACACTAAGTTTCTGTTAATAATAGTTAAACACTAGAACAACGAATAGAGGATTCTGGGTAGTCTTGATGACAATGGAAGGTGGAAATTGAGATATTTAATAAGATACACATATATCATGTCCGCTTAATGACCATGAGAAAGGTCAATACGATTGTTATTTGAAAGGTCAAGCTGAAATGTCGATGATGATTCCTGATAATTTAATTCCATGCTAGTTGATTTCAAAGATTTCCAATCAGTCTATCACTACTTCACAATGACAAATTGCTCCATTTCAGCAGATCAAACTCGGAACCAAACAGATCTTCTTTCCTACTTCAAGATAACAGAAAGCAGAAGAGGAATTTGCAGTTAAAAGACATAAAAAAATAGAAGGGTTGAAACTTTGCAATGGCAGAACCTGCACATTGAAATGTGAGCATCTATTTTTCTCTCTGCTTCAGCACTAGCTTTGCGTACATCCTCAGAAGCTGATAACCATTTAGGAAAGACACATGACTGTATCAATGGGAACTGCTCTGCCTCCAACTCTGCCAATGGCGATATCACATTTACATAGCTAACCTACAAATTTAAAAATAAAGATCCAGCCACATCTTGAGTGCATATCAGATTAAAGCATAAAGCATAATACTTAATGAACAGGACAGTTCTAAAATAGCAATATTTGATAAGTTCCCAGGAAAACAAACCCCTGATTGACTCCAGAAAGGTAAGCAGAAGGCTAAAGACTGGTTTTCGACTACAAGACTGCAACCTAGCACCCAAGTTAGCCTAACGGTCAGCTAAATGAGACACTTCCCTCTTCACAAGATGAATTTGAACTCAAAAAATATTAACAAAGTTTTAGTCAGAATTAAACATAGGGTACCATACTTTGCATAGTATAGGTTTGCCACTTAATCCTCTATCATCTATCAAATATGGTGGTCTGGATGGGGCTTCACGCAGAAGCCACCTAAATATAATCACCCAAGATTCCATCAATTCTAGCTAGTGATTGTCCTCTGCCTAGATTACAGTTTTGTTGTTGCACTAACAAAACCGAGCAACAAACATATAAGCAATATATCAGCCATAGTCTGCATACTGCATTTTGTATCAGTTAGAAACATCTCCCTAATATGAAAGTTCCATTAGGTAAACATTTGATAAGTTCATGGATTTCACAACAAATGGTATGGTTAGAGAGTGTAATACTTCACTGTCAAATTTGGTATTGCAGAATGAACTAGCTCAGATTGAGCTAAGAGACAGAGAAAAAGAAGGTCGGGAGAGAACCATTGTCAGCTTTCAATATCAGAAGTTTATTGTATAAGACCCTACAATGCCTAATATACACGTACAACTGCTATCGTAAGTCGTAAGAAATCTCCTCATGAACAGCCCTTCCCATTAACCTTGTCACCCACAGTTTGGAGTTAGCCAGAGGCAAGATTCCGGCCAGGAATAACGTTAGATGTAATAGAATTTGAGTTCAGTCCCTTCTATTCATGTCTTACCTTTGAAACTTCTGAAAAAGTAAGAAAAGACTATATCGAGCTTCCTAACAGGCCTACAGACGCAACTTGTCCATTTTCTGGCGCTGGGGAGCACGCTGGTATAGATATCACCAAGACAGCACGCTGGATTATACGTAAGCTCATGGATTACACAACAGATAGAGTGGTCAGAGAGTCAGTAATAGTTCTCTAGCAACCGAGGTTGTAGAAACCTAAACAATTGAAGATTCCCCTCGACGCAACAGTCAAGACATAGAAAGCCTCTAATAAAAGATAGACGCAAGATGTGAGTCGCCTACAAGATTTAAAGAATAGATTTATGGTCATAGAAGGCAAAAGAGGAGATTGTCCCATGACTATTGGATATTGTACTTCCCCAAAATGTTTTTAATATTAGTGAATGATGTCATCATGCCCGCCCTCCAAGAATTTTGAATGTCAATTCTACAAGTCGCCAAACCAAACTTGACATTCAACCTACTTCTCAAAGTTGAGAATCATTTTTTATGACATTGGTGTCCCCACAAGCTTATGCGTCCTCGAGTAATCCACTAGACAGTTTGCTACAACCCACAAGCACGTGCTAGGTAAACCTAACCACCAAAGTTTTTTCTTTTTCTTTTTTTTTTTTTTTTTTTTTTTTGGATAAGGTAAAGTTCGATGTATATGTATCAGCATCAATAGTAGGTTGTCATGTAGAACAGAGTACAAACCTACCCACCAAAGTTGAAGCAGGACTCACACTAAGTATTTGCAGCAGAGATTCGAGTGTTAGATATTTACGTTGTTAATCTTGTACTTCAGCCACTCAGCCAGGACCTCAAACTTGAGAATCATTACAATACAAAGTCCATACATTTTGAGCCCAATATGTTTGTTTAGTGGCAAAAGTGGACTTCTCAATTTCATGACAACATGAGAGTCACCTTAGTATAGCTAGCCAAGAAAGATGATATAGCTAAAATATTACTCCCTCTGTTCCAATTTATGTGGCACCCTTTCCTTTTTAGTCTGTACCAAAAAGAATGTCACCTTTCTATAATTGGAAACATCTTAACTTTAAAATTTCCCTTTTACCCTTAAAGATGTCTAAAGTTTGTTTTAGACCGCAAATTTAAAAAGTCTTCCTTTCTTTCTTAAACTTTGTGTCAAGTCAAACGGTGCCACATAAATTGGGACGGAAGGAGTAGAATAAAATGGACAACCCATAATCTAACTAGGCACAGTTAAACACAAGAAGTACCTTGTCAAGTGGAACTGAAGCAACAGCTTCATGAACCTGATTCGATTTGTTAATTATGCTTTCTGCCAATTTCAAAATTTCAGAAGCAGATAGATTCACTCGAACTCTTGAACCTGGAACATCTGCAATTCACAAAAGAAGGAAAAGAAAGGAAAACCGACGGAATCAGTTAATAGCGGATCCTGACACGCGTATAACAAAGATAGACTCTGTATTCCCAAAGGAAAACAAGTTCCATAATTGACATTCCAAATTCATTGTCTCCTCCCCGCCCACCCAACGCAAACGCCTGAGGCGAATGTAGGATTTCTAGAACATGGGTGCACTACTAAAGAAACGAGGAAAATGCATTAAGTGAAAAGTGATCCTTGTTGCTCTTGGTAAATAACTCAGTTTTCAACCAAGTGCATCATTAAGCCTTTTTGTAGCATGAGTGCCAGTGGGTAATGTTAGATAAATTCTAGAAAATATGTACCTAAATACCTAGTTTTGCAGAAAAACCATGGATTCACGTGCCCATAAATTACACACTAAATTCGCCCCTGCCCATAAATTACACACTAAATTCGCCCCTTCCCGACGCCCATCCCTTGACTATCCCACTCCCATAGTTTTTGGCTACAATACATATAAATGCAATTTTTTTTGCTCACTTACCAAACACTAGAAAATAAGTAAGAAACCACTTGTTCTCCAAGAAAACATTTTCCTTTCATACCAAACACTCCCAAAAAATAACTATGAATTAGTTCCCGAATTTGCTTACAAATTCCTTTAATAATCAGCACATCAACTACTGACAATTTAAAAAATGCTTTTCATTATCTGTTATAATAAGGTTAGTCTGTCGCCAGTGCTTTTAAAAACTGCTTTCATGGTTTTCATTCCATACAACCCATAGACCACACTCTTGAGTTTTAAAAAAAGGTTGAATACATAGACAACCTTTACCCTTTAAACTTGCCAGCAAATTCCATTTAGATGCACGAACTAAGGCTTGTTCCAATTGAACAACAACACAAAATTAAGTGTTCCTATTACACTTCCGGTTCAAATTTTTTTTTTAAAAAAAAAAAACACTTTTGTGTGTGTTCTCAAGCGTCCATTACGTAAATAAGTTAAACACGTAAAATATGTCACCTCTTTTAATTATATGCATTCGCCTCAATAAGCCGTAAAACCTCAGGCCTACTCCAATTGAGGTTGATGTGTATACTTAAAAGGGAGATGATATATTTTATGTGGTTAACTTAGCTACCTAATAGACGCTTGAGAACCCGCGGAAAAGTTTTTTCAAATTATGAACCATAAGCGTCTAATAGGAAGACTTTATTATGTGTTCAAGTGCTCAATTAGAACAAGCTTCAGTTCAAGTATCTAAAGGAAATATACTAGCATGTTTAAGGGGTTGTCTATGTATTAAGCCTAAAAACAAGTTCCAATTCTTATATGAATAAACATAAATTGAAGTGTAAATAGAGCAGCAAAGCAAAGGGACCAACCTGTTTTATTGCGATATTTCTTGTTGAAAGCGAAGATAGCAAAGTTAACAGCAATAGCTACAATAGCAGCGCCACCCGTCAAAGCAATTAAATTGTTTCTGTCTCTCTTCTGCTTATTACCCATTTTAGAGAAGAGCTCTGCTAAAATCCAATTCTGTGTCCCCTTATTATTCTTGATTTTCCTCACCAAACATCAAATGGGAGGGAAAATTGTGAATTTCTATTTTTAGGTGGACTTAGATGTTGACCTTTTATACAAGTTTTGGCACGGATTGCCCTTCAAATGCACTAGTCTTCAATTTTTTGGCCCTCATATGTACGGTCTCTCATTTTTAATATTAATAACTGTTTGTTTGGCATAATTTCTATAGAATTTTTATATTCATATATTGAATTTTTATCTCACTCGGCACAAATTTTGTCGGAATTAAGTTATACGGCATAAGTTGTGTAATATTTTTTAAATTACGTTGAGTGTTGAAAGTTTTGCAGTGCCCGTACATAATTTGTGGGATGTGTTAAATGTATTTTTTTTTAAAATTAAACCATCATAATGATGGGGATTTATTAAAATAAAGAATCTGTACAAAAGAACTACTCCAAAATAGGAGTGTTTGAAAACAAAAAAGAAGCTAAGAAAACAAAAGAAACAAAAAAGAAGCTAATCAACCTAAGAAACTAAGCTAAAAACAGCAATGAAAAAGCACTTGGAAGTACTAATTCTGGTGCCTTGATCTTCCTCCATTTATCACACCTCCAAGCTCTCACCAGGTGATATGGTACAAGATCTAGATGAATATAATTCGGGCCTCCAAAATAGTTTCCAACTCACAATTCTTGCAGTTTTTAGCTTATGCAAATCAGCAAGTATTCCTTGTGTCATATGTCCCATTCCTGTTGTGTTTTGAAACTAAAACAGCTGCAAACTCTCTGTATGGGAATGAGCATGTGATCACACTACTACCACCCATACAAATAGCTTCCAACTGTATTAGATCAATTCAACAACAGTATGTCATATATGACAGTATAAAGCAGTAGCTATAGTTCATATGCTGAAGTTCTTTTCCTTCTCATGTTTGAAGCTGTATAGAATCTGTGGCATATCTGATTCTCAAATATGGTATCTGAGATTTATCTGAGTTAAGAATTCTTCTTGCCATAATTGGTAACTCCTGGAAGGTAGTGAACTGTTGTGTACCTGCAAAACCAAAAACAAAGTTAGCCAAAAAATCTGCTAGTCCATTGCCTTCTGTTAACTGTAAATTTTGTATTAAAGACCACATGTTTGAAGGGAAAAAATTAAAGACCACAATGAAAGTTTACATCGTCTCTATTCTGCTTATTAGCCATTTTCTCGTCCCTCCAATTCTGCTTGTTAGTAAGCTAATCCAATATTTTGGACTTTCTTTTGTCCCCTTTTTCTTCTAGATTTTCCTCAGCAAACATCAAATGGGAGGGAAAATTTGTGAGTTTTTTTTTCCATGTGGACTTAGATTGTTACACCCCTCGTTTTCGTAGTAGTAGAACCTATGGTTTCCTAGTCGGGTATGCCTTTGGAATAGAGACCCGAGCCCGAGTTTGGAGGTAGAAAATGTCTTACCCCGTGTACAGGAGTACCAGTATGTGTTCCGGGTAATTTACAGAGTTAGAAGTTGAGCGAATCAAGTTGACGCGATCAAAACTGAACTAGAAAAATCTGCAGGACACCAGTCAACGTCGACGGGTCGTCGACATGTTCGACGGACCGTCGACGTGCAGCGTCGATGGGATCCCGCAGCTATGCAATTGCAGGCATAGGTCAACGGGCAAGTCGACGTACCGTCTACATGTCGACAGGTCGTCAACCCGCTCGTCGAACCGGACCGCTGTAGCCTTTTTGGCATTCAAGTATAAATATGTGGGTCACGACTTCATTTCATATTTTCCTCCTTCCAAAAATCAGAAAACCCTAATATATTCTCTCCCAATATTTCCATCATATTAGTGAAGATTTGACAAGATCCGGACCCCGTAAACCCGAGATGGTGAAGAAGAAAGGTTGCTTCTAGGGTTTCTTCAAGTTGTGGAGTTTAGGGAGTTAAAGTGATTCTTGGGATCTTTACCCCTCAAGGTATGTAAATGATTTCTACCTTTGTATTTAAGTTGAGTATCAAGAGTTTTAGTGATTCTAAGTAAAGAGGGGGCAGTTGTGAAAGTGGTAAATTGATGAAAGACAAAATAGTGACTTAGGGTTGTTTTAAGGGATGATTGGGAATGGATTTGAATATATTTTGATATATAAGTATTGTTATTGTTGTTATGGCTGGTATTAAAGTGAATGAGAAGTTGAAGGGTTGTTAAGCTTATGAGAGAAATGTTGTCCATGATTGGTTAAGCTCTCTATGCATCTAAAGAAGGTTAGCAAGTGAAGTACCTAGTCTAATGAAGGTCTATGTTATCTTGATTGTAGATTTACAAGTTGAGAAGTAGGAGTTGGACGATTTGATATACGTCATATGTGAATAACGCTATTCTTTCCTTCTTTTGGCATGATCCTATGATATGATCTAATAAGCGAGTCCATATTACTACTACTTTCTTAGAAGCATTAGAAGTGTTTCGATTTTTGACATTCGTGCGCCTAGTTATGATTATTCCTTCCGGGTTATGGGTCCAGCTTTTATGTATACGATTATTCATACATTACATTCATTCATATATATACATATATATATATATATATATGTATGTTGACCCGTGACCAGAAGGCGTTCTATTCGCAAGTATTATGTGTATATGGGGTATGGAAAAAGTAGGTGTTATATACGCACACATCCGATTTGGTGCACTATGATGATGATATGAGAATCGGTAAAGTATCGCAGCAATGTATATGATGATGGCCGATATGATATGAGAAAAAACGGCGTTATATACGCGCGCGCATATATCGAGCGTTATATACACACATATACGAATGTATGACAACCATTGATAGGCATGAGCATGCACATGTGCGCCCGAATATTGGTAGATATGCGATTTATGCAGATACATGCAGATACTAGTTCATACAAGTACATGCAGTCAGTCATTTCAGCTTATGAGTTCAGATCTTATCCATGATTCCCATGTGTATATATATATATGATGTTGCTCTTATGCTTTACATGCTCAGTACATTATCCGTACTGACTCCCACGGGTGCTCGGGGGGGTTGCGTTCATGCCCGCGTGTACGAGGGAGAGACGGTGGTCCGGCTCGCAGACACCCAGATCTAGCTTGTGGTCGGTACGCTCCGTTCGATGGGAGCTACGGTCGGTTTGGTATGCCCCTTTTTAGATGTGTATGCATATGGGTATGACGGGGCCCTGTCCCGTCCTTTCTACAGCTTTCATTCCAGTAGAGGTCTGTAGATAGTTATATGTAATAGTCAGATGGTGTGGCCTTGTCGGCTTCTATTCTTTTGTGTACAGTATATGTAGTAGCCTAGCTGGCTTGCACTGTTCTTCCGCATGTTGTGTATGCAGATTGTACAGAGTTCTGATGATTCCTTTTTATGAGATTAGTTTGTGCCATTTATGGGCCTTTAATGTTCAGTATGTTTCAGATAAGTATTTAGGGGTGTTTGGTCGCTAGAGGTCAGACTCCGGAAGTCACGGCTCGGGTTGGGTCATGACGAAGTGGTATCGGAAGGCGATTTCGTCCTAGGGTTGTATACGAGCCGTGTCTGCAATGAAATCTTGTTTATGGGCGTGTTATACACTTTATAAACGAGGGGCTACGGGACGTTTAGGATAATGTCATTCTTTCTCCTAGATTGTGCGATAGAGCCATGTGTTGGCGTTCGCTTCGGTGAATTGTTATGATTTCGGCGATGCCTCCCAAGAAAGCTACGACGCCAAAAGGAGCGAAAGCCACGAGGTGGGGCCACTAGCGCGCACTCGACGGAGCCACGAGAGCCCGGGGGATGAGATTCGGATTGAGGGGCCGTGCGAGGACGTCGCATACGCGCCTCCCGGCCTGCCCGGTTCCTCGGCCGGATGCGCGGGGCCGGGATGTGCGGGATGCGTACGTTGTTGACCGAGATTACTAGCGCGAGCTCGGCGGCGAGGAGTTGGTGTTGACCAGGCAGATGGGACTGGTAGTTCGAGGGTTAAGACCTTCCTTAGGTTAGGTCCTCCAGAGTTTCCGTGGTAAAGCAGAATATGGACCCCCAGGATTTCATTGATGGTATGCAGAGGACTTTGAGGGTTATGCATGCAGATGAGGTCGAGTCCATAGATTTGGCTTCGTATAGGCTGCGTGATATTGCAGTACAGTGGTATCAGACTTGGGAGTTAATGTAGTAACTAAATATTAGAAAATAGATATAAAGTTAATAAAATAAAAATATTATTTGATTAAAAAAAATGAAACATTTGTGTTTGCTAGTAATCATGGAGATGGTTATAGTGGTGGCAGGTGGGGTTTATCGGGGTGGAGGCGGTTGGGGTTGTAACGACCCTTTCAGTCATTATACGTGTTTAAACCATATTACCCCACAGGCCCAATTCCCGAGGTTATCAGGTGATTCTAGCGAAAGTTGAAAGAATTAGAACTCTTAAGTGAAAACGCTTGACCAATAGTTAACTTTTGGGTAAACGGACCTTTTTCGAAATCTCGTCGATTCTGTGAGGTCTGGAGGTTTGTTTATGACTTGGTGGGGTGGCTGGTTCGATTCTCGAGGCTTTCGGGGTTGTTTTGGGTACTTGGTTGGAAACTTGATTTTAGCCGCCTGGGGGTTGACCAAGTCAAGGTGACCTCCGTTGGGAATTCTGAGATCACGGATGGGTTCGTAGTATGTTTTTACTTGTGGATGCATGTTTGGTTTGTATCCGGGAGGTCTCGCATGAATGCCGGGATTTGGGGTTGGAACTTGGTGAAATCAGAATTTTTCGGTTTCTGATGTCTCGCCCCAGTGGAAGGGATTCTCTCCTGCAGATCCGCCCAAGCGGGACCTAGCCCGTAAGAGCGGAAATTCGAGTCATTTAATGAAGTCCGCCCCAGCGGACGAGTATCCGCCGAGGCGGAATCTCGGAAGAGAGATGCCCTTCGCCCCAGTGATGATCGCTGTATCAGAAACTTTATTTCATTCCCCAACTTCGAATCATTATTCCCATTCACCAAAAACCTAATCCTAAGAAGTATTGTGGGCGATTTCTGAAGAAGTGTTGGTAGAATCATCTTGGGGTAAGTCTTTGTGCCTTAATCTTGTAGTAAATTCTTGATTTATTAACATTCATAGTGTTCATTAACTATTGGGAAGATGGGTATGGAAACCTAGACTTTGATATTAAAACCCCTTTTATCTAATTGAGTTTTGATTGATTTAATCACTATTTTCTACTATCTAATCATGAGGTAAATAGATTCTAAGCTTAAATCTCCCGTTGCTTCAAGAATTCAAATTATGGAATTAGGGTTCCTTTCCAATTTGGGGATTTTGGTGTAATTGATGAAATTGAGGAACAAATTGTGATTAGAACTCCACGAAATTAAGGATAATGACCAATTGGACTTTGGGTAGTGTAATTTCGCCCTTAATTTTCGATTTTGCCCTTGTAGTTCGTTAGGGGTATTTTGGGTAACTTTCCCAGCCTACTCTTTTTTCGAATAGTTGATTATGTTGTGATCATTTACTTACTTAGAATTGATATTATTAGACTTCGATCGTTACGGCGCTTCGAAAAAAAAAGGGCTCAGGTGGAGTAGTTTGTGGCTCCTGTTCGACAATTAAGGTAGGTTATAACTTACTTTAGTTAGACCTTGATTACTGAAACATATGTATGAATAGAATTGACGGGAGAAAGCATGATTAGGTCTTTGGACATGATGTTGGGATGGATATACAACTAGGTTGGTATGACTTCTGATTATGTGGGTTTGTCGTCGTTATTTTACACATTATGACATATGGTGTACTTGTTATGTGCGTAGAGTGATGTGATGTGATAGATTCAATATGGTGATTGAAACTCGATGTTGATTACATTTCCATGGGTGTTGTGATTTATTCAAGTCTTGATATGGCTTATGGTAATTGTGATTTCCATAGCATATTCATTGGCATTGACTACATTCGATTTAGCATTCTTGCATCCATACATTCATACATGATGGAAATAGTTTGGAAATGATTTTATGGAAGAAATATGGTACCGATGATGAAAGATTTATGGCAACTATGAAAGGAAATGTGACACTTTTGATGAAAGTAATTTTGTGAATTCGTGATCCGAGAATTGTTTTGGAGCGGAAGGTATGTGTGCTCGTGATCTGATGGGACATTCGGGAGCAAGCTGTCACACCCCAACTTTTGATAGGGTGTGATGGGCACCCGACCCTTACTTAGGGCAGAGTGAACCCGCTGACTCTCGTGATTCTCATAATCATACTGGGCCCTTAAATCATGACATGAGTGCATAATGAAAACTTTTCAAAGGACAACATGCTTTTCGTCTTTCTCAAATCAAGTAAAATCTGTAAACATATGAAAGGTGTAACATAATGCATAATAATACCCTTTCTTTTCTTACACTCGCTATCATTTCCGTTATTATCTAACCCTTATTCCAACTTCCCCTACAGAACTTGATAACCTTAAAGGATTCGTTCTAGTATCGCTTTTCCGTTTCACACTTGCCTTCGTATTCTAAAGCTCATAGATCACATCATAGCTTTGGCCACTTTCTCACTAGGCTTTACTTACTTTCATAACAATTCCCATTATATTCACATTATACCTTATTCGTAATCAATCCTATAATATAACACTTCTTAATCCTTTACCCTTCCTGATCAATTTTATCCTTAATATCTCACAAGCTGTCTTATCAATACATTCATATCCATCACAATTCTTTTCCGTACTCTTGTCTTAATCATACTATTACTTCTTTTAACTATAAGCTCGTCATAATTCATCCCTGCTTATCAATTCAGTCGGTACCTTAAATAACACTCCATCAAGATTTACCAGCCCTTTTCTGAATCATCTCTTAGGATTACAAGCCCTCTCCAAATTCTTTTTACCACATCGATATCGACCTTCTAGTTATTATTATCCTCAATTCAGCCATTAACTTCTTTCTCGATGTCAACCGTACTCATAGCTTAGTCAAATCTTATCATTACTGTCGGCACGACCTTTCAAGACATATTACAAACCTATATCTCATTCTTTCTTTATTTCCAGGAAAATTTTAGGGAAGTTTCCTGCGCGTAATTGTTACTATCTCAAAACACACGCGAAATACCAACAATGCCTCACAGGGCCAACATATGTATATATGTATATCATATCATATCACAGCCACACAGGGCTCCCAATATCAACAACAGTACGAGATGATGAACATACCTCGTATGCCCAACTCAAACTGCACTTGTTACACTTTCTTGTTTACTTTCCCTTTTAATCTTCAACTTGTATTTCACTCGTACTTCAATATCTCACCCGACATATATCTTTCATACCTTTGCTTACCAGCGTGCTTTGTAACTTCCAATATCGCTAGTCACTTTACTCGATGCCATTCTTCTGCTGAAATCAAGGTTAGTAGAAGGAATCTCATTCCTATGACTTGGCTCTATGGCACGATCTCGGACGTGAAAGAAGAGTAACCACCCTAGATGCCCGTAGCCTCCCGTTTATAAATGTGGCGCGCTTCCACCATAAACGGGACTGCTTGGACACGACTTTGCGAGACAACCCCTAGGACGAGGCGCACTATACCAATTTGTCACACCCCAACTTTTGATAGGGTGTGATGGGCACCCGACCCTTACTTAGGGCCGAGTGAACCCGCTGACTCTCGTGATTCTCATAATCATACTGGGCCCTTAAATCATGACATGAGTGCATAATGAAAACTTTTCAAAGGACAACATGCTTTTCGTCTTTCTCAAATTAAGTAAAATCTGTAAACATATGAAAGGTGTAACATAATGCATAATAATACATCGGCTTACAGAGCCGCTTACAAAACTGACATGCTATATACGTGACTCTGTCTGCAAAGTCTCTAACATAACTCAAGATGCCATAACATAGATACTCTGACTCGGCAGCACTCCGGGAGGAAATAGAGCTCGCCAATCCAGCTGGAACATCTTCAATATTCCCTGCATTTGTATACACTGCGTGACATGAAACGCGACCCACAAGAAAGGGGGTCGATACGGAATATGTACTGAGCATGTAAAGCATGAAATACAGTAAACAGGATCATACTGAAATAAGGAGTATAGAAAATTAGTACAGTAACCAGAAAATCGTAAGGCTTGCCTTTGAAACATAAATCATGCGTATCAATATCTTATCCCGCCCATTATGGGACTGAGTGACATAAGTAAATAATCATCATGTACATATGCATGCATAACGCGTCCCGGCCCTCTAGTGAGGGACTCGGTAAATAAAATCATCATATACATGTACATATAACGTGCCCCGCCCCCAGCGAGGGACGCGGTGAACGAACATATAACGTGCCCCGGCCCTCTAGTGAGGGACGCGGTGAATGAACATATAACGTGCCCCGGCCCTCTAGTGAGGGACGCGGTGAATGAAGTCATCATGTGCCATCCTGGCCGCCATCCCCATATCATCATATCATCATATATATATATATAACGTGCCCCGGCCCTCTAGTGAGGGACGCGGTGAATAATGCAGAGGAGTTGTGCACGAATACATGCCCTGGCCCGGGACGCAGTGAAAGAAGTAATAACGGGGCAAGCTCGCACGAGCAGAGTTGTGAGAAACCATATGCATATAAAATCATCTTTTCGGGACTCGATAGATAAGTAAAGACAAATCAATGCTCGAGGATCCGAATAATAGTCACACTCGAGGACTTGAAATATCATTACGAAATATGTCACATAACGTCTCGGGGGATCATAAACATGTATCAAGCCAATCCCGAGCCCGCCTATGAAAGTTACGGCATTATTCATTATAGAATTCTCTACGAACATATCATAGCAATCCGAGACCATATATGAAAGTTACGGACATTTTCATTATAGGACCTTTTGGGAATAGGATCTCTTTATGCAACATATGCTATTCAATCATACAAAAGACTCAAGGACGATAGCTCGACCATATTAAGGATGCCAAAATCAAGAAGTGAATAAGAATCGTACACATGCTCGGAAATTAAGAATGGAGTTACCCCAAGGCTCATATCATGTCATATCTTACTTACGTCTAAGACATGCCAAAAGAAAGAAAGTCCGCTTCCTAAGCTTTAATCCGAACTTAAGTCTCGGGCTTCCCAATATCTACAAGCGCGATTAGATACCAAACATTAGCCATAGGCACTTAGGAATCCAATTCTAAGCTACCTCATTTACGAAATCGGGCGGCATTCCCATAAATTCAACAAACCCCGAGAGAATCATTAGAACAACAATGCCAAACATATTAGCAACATCAACAATTAATTCAAAACGTATTCTAACATTAGTAACTCCTTCCTACGTAATTCGACAACATTTCACTTATATTCAAATCAACCTCATACAATCAAGCCAACACCAATGTCCACACGTTCAAATACTAACCCTAGAACATTCAACAAGACTCAAGAACACTTCTGACAATCCACACAATATTCAAAACGACCAAATCATATACAATGCAACAATAAGTTCAAGAAAACAACAACAACACATTTCTTTCTTCCAAATTCATAAACCACACCAACAATTCACACGTTGACAACATCATTCTCATAAATACCAGAAATTATATCAAAATCACGTTCGCTTCCAAAACACCCCACAACGATTACAACTTCAATTTGAACCATCAAACCTTCATTTTCATCATAGAATCTACAACAACAACAACCAAAAATACTAAATGAATTTAGTTCATTCCTTCTATACCAAAGCAGCAAAATTCCCCCTACAACAACAACACACATGACTTTATGAATTTCATCCATTTCTACATACTACAACACGCGCAACCCATCCATAACACATGTAAAGGAGGATTGAATCTTACCTTTTCCACTTAACTCCTCCCTCGGCTAGAGTTTGTGCCTTGCAAAAACGAATGCTTTGCTTGCTCCAACAACTACTCCACATTAAAAGGGCCTTCCAATTGGTTGAAATGCTAGAAGAAAATATTTTTTTTGATCACTATTCATGGTCATCAAATTTGCTAGCCATGGCCGAATGGTCTCTCTTCCTCTCCAAGTTTCTAGAGTTTGTGAAAAGATGAATAATATGTCTTGCTTGGTCATGGCTCATCTATATATATAGAGCTACATAGCCCATACAAAGTGGACACATGCCCCCCCCTCATGGCTTGACTCAATCAAAATTGGCCAAGCCATGGGTGGGGCCCACATAGCCACACGGCCACAAGTGGCCATTTCATGAAAAATAATTAACTTCTAACCCCCAATCTTTCTTAATATTCCATACCAATAAAATCATAAGCAACTTGTGCCTTAAAACAAATTCGGAGGCTAAAAGTCTCCACCTCGTATCCCGAAATAGTTTTGTCCTTAACTTATCACGACTAGCTCGGAATATCCCAACGTACAAAATACGGGATATAACACAAGTGGTACATGGACGACGTGGGTCCCTCGCGGGTCATGACTGCCGAAATGTCGATATTTCGTCCGGAGCATGTGTGTACTGGTTGAGATACTGGTCATTGCATTGCATGACGTCTATTTCATTGTATTGCACATATCATCATCACCGTTTACATCGATTGACTGGATTTGTCGGTTGTATTCGTGATTGTGGTTACTTTGAGACAGTATTGGAAACTTGGCAGGCTTGTGTTTAGGTGCTTCACCTTAAGCGATGATTCAGTTGTGTGTTCTTCTGTGATTTGAGTGGTTGTTTGTGTCTATCTGTTTATCCTGTTGATTTTTGTGCTTATATGCATGAACTAATCTTAGTCGGCCTATGATGCTTACCAGTACATGTGTGTACTGATACTACTCTTGCTGCACTTTTCCTGAGTGCAGATTTTGAGGCAGGACCTTCTTCCAGACCCCAATTCTAGCCTTGAGGCTATTGCTGCCAGGATCCCGAGGGTGAGCTACCTTCCTGCCATGCAGCTCTGGAGTTCCTTCCTATTTGTCTACTACTATCATGACCCAAACTACGGATCATGCGGGCACCTACCTGATTTCCTCCTAGTAGGCGAACCCTCACCAACCAACCCATTATTAAAACTCATTTTCCATTCAATAACTAATAAACATAAATTGAGAAAACATAAATGACACTCTTCATAAAATTCAAGCTTACAATTTTCCGGGACCTAGTCTAGACTTATATAAGAGCTTCTACAACACAGAAGAATAAACATAAAATAAAACGACACAACTTCTGCCTTGGAACGAGACACACAGAAGCTGTAGGAAGATCTCCGTCACCGCAACTAAGTGAAACCTTTAACCAATAACCTGAAACACATCTACACCCGAAAAGGATGTAGAAAGAGTAGTATCAATACACAACACATACCAGTAAGCATCATAGGCTGACTAAGATTAGTTCACGCAATACGATATATAGTCAAACAGAATAAACAAATAGGTACAGTCGTAACACCTTTTTAAATCCTACCCATACTTAAATAGTTCTGACATAAACATTCTCGTATCCCGTTACCATGTCAATGCGACGCTACAGTAGTAAGGACCCGGCAGAACTGACAACGATTTACGTTCAAGGCGGACTCTGGACCAATTAAACCACGGCAAATTATAAGGAAACGGACCCTCGACCTCACTATCGGCGACACTGCGGCAGGACCATGAATTCTTACCATTTTCCTCCTTACTTTAACATACTCGTAATTTAACAATTAGACATAACAACACGACAGCCCACATCAGACATTAGCCAAAAGTCACTTATCAATTACAAGCAAAACTAAGTAAAAGTAATACAACCCACAACTATATTTCAACCGTATTTTCAAACCTGGACCATGCTAAAAGAAATTACTCCAACATCACCTTCCCTTATTAGTCAACAGAGCCATGAAATTACACCTAAGCGCAACCGCTCAAAAATAAGGACAAACCAAGTATGAAATCACAAAAAGAGTCACGATTCAATGTAATACAACCAATACAAGTATCTCTATCCATCACGGCAATGGAAGTAAGTAATATGTAATGCAACCCAAGTTAGTATCATATCAGTACACACGTACTAGATGGTATTGTTTGCCCAAAATAACCATGACTTGCGGGGGACCCATGGTATCCGCGTACCTTTCGCTCGGGGGCTAACCTCGGATCACGAGCCCTCGAAACAGACCACCGCATCCTCACCCCCTGTCAAATGTGCCTTTTGTGTGTTTGTGTGTGTGTGTGTGTGTGTGTGTGTGTATATATATATATATATATATATATATATATATATATACCTTTCGTAAACGATGTATATTCAATTAAATCGGTAAATATAGTATGATCGATCGACGTCAAGATCACAAGGCATCACGCCACAAGTCATAACAAGACCCAATATAATTCCGCTCAGAAATTAGACAAATTGGACATCCACTAAATCACGACATGAATACTCTAATGAAGGCACATGTAAATTACCACACAAGTCACCTCGCTCAATAGTACAACATGAAGTCAATTATGTTCTAAGTACAAACCACTCTAGCACATGATAAAACGGGACTCCTTATTGGATAACTCATTAGTAAGAGAACTCCTATTCTTCGATTAAATCAACCCCAAGAGGATATACATACTCTACTACCTCCCCTTAGATATGAAAACTACACACCTGGTTCGACCACTTCTCTTAATGGCGACAAGCCTACATAATTCTATAACTAATGCCAAACTAGTATTCAACCGAACGTCGTGTCCGAAGATCGAATCATGCTTTCTCCTGTCAATTCTACACATATATACGAGTCACTAATCAAAGTCTAAGTAAAGTAAATCATATCCTACCTCGAGACCGATTAGGTGCCACGAACAATCATAGAGTCTTCATCCCTTGCTTCCAAATCCGGAGGCCACGACAGGGTAGTCTTGCTCAGGTCTTTATGCGTTTTGTCCAGAAATTGCCTAAGTGACAGCTTAGAGAAGGTTTGGTGGAAAAGTGGGAATTACTCCCGTAATAGGGTTTTTAACTGGGTCTGATCCGCTCGGATCGGCCATTTATGTGATCTCTTGTTTGCTATTACGGACGCTCATGGCGAAGTCTGGGAGCTGCCCGGCGGCTTGTCCTATCCGGGCCCACAATGTTTTAACTCCTACTAATTTGATCATGATAAAACAAATATACCCGAAAAACTTCTCTATGGGTTCATTTTACAACAAAAACGTGGTTTTCATACGCGAGCCGCGGAAAGTCCAATAACGACCAGGCTGGTCGTGACAACTACTATTCCATTAGACATTTTCATTTGTATTTCAAACCTATGTATTATTCTTAGACATCGTTAGTTAGTGGTTCTTGTACGGTGACTTCATTTGCGGGATTGTATTATGACTTAGTATCTTTCGCACTTTATATTTATAGTATGGACTTAGACTTATTATTATTGATCATGTTATTTAAGTCTTTTCATAATTGAATAATTAATGAATTAAGGGGATGGTTCGCCCACCAAGGGGGTTAGTGTGAGTGCCATCATGATGGCATTTTGGGTCGTGACAGGGGGTGTAATAACTCGTTTGGTCGTTTAGGCATTTTACCCTTTACCCCCGTTGACCCTTTTCCTAGCCTTGTTCGAGCGTGTTTGACTTGCGGGGGATGGGTATCACAGTTCCCGAGGTGATCGGGCGAGGCTGGTTTGATTTTTGAGGAAATTAGAAGTTTTAAGTTGAATATGTGAAAAACCTTTGATCAGTAGTTGACTTTTGGGTAAATAAACTTTTTTTGTGAATTCCGTTAGGTCAGGAAGGTCGATTATAACTTGGTAGGATGATTGGTTCGGTTCCCGAGGCATTTGAAAGCATTTTATTCCTTTGGTTGGGAATTTGTTTTTGGCCGTTTGGGGGTTGATCGAGTTAAGGTGACCTCCGTTGGGAATCCCAAGCCCATGGCTGAGTTTGTAGCGTTTTTCTACTTGTTTCTACATATCTGATTTGTATTCGGGAAGTCTCAGATGGATGTCGGGTTTTGGGGTTGAACTTGGTGAAAACCAGAAAAATCTGGTTTTCTGGTGAGTCGCGTACGTGGATGTTTGGCCGCATCTGCGGGGCCTGGTCTGCATCTGTGAGATTGTGTTGAGTGGGAAGACCCGCACCTGCGAAGTTTCATCCGCAAGCGCGGTGTAGCAATAGCAAGAGGTATTCTGCTTCGGCGGTATACCGCGTTATTTAATGAGTCTGCATCTGCGAACACCTCTCCGCAGATGCGGGATTGCGTAAGCGGACATGAGTTCCGCATAGGAAAGATCATTGAGCAGAAGCCTTAAATTCTCAATTCTGAATCCATTTGCCTCACTCACTAAATTGGAGACTTAGAGAGATATTGGGGGCGATTTCTGAAGCGCTTTAGGGTGATTCTTCCTTGGGTAAGTCCCTTCACTCTGTTTATGAGTATATTATGGTATTAGTTATGAAATCCATGCTGATTTTATGGTTTTAGTCGGGGAAGGTGGGCTTATAAACCTTAGTGTTGATTTTATGAATATTGTGCTATGTAAATGGGTTTTGTTGAGGAATCTTATTAAATCTGTCACGACCCAATTCCACTAAGTCGCACAGGTACCTACCATTTCCCACCTCGGTGGGCAAATCCTTTCCCAAATCATTAATTCAACCACAACAAATTAAATAGAGCAGAATAAGTAGAAGCCTGAATCATAAATAATCATAAGTGCGGAATATAAGTACAATCCCCAAAGAACTGGTCTGACTCGTACAAGAGCAACTAAGTAATGTCTAGAAGATACAAGTCTCAAATACTAAACACATCTGTCTGAATGAAAGAAAATAAAGGTAGGGATAGAGGAGTCTCCAGGTAGCGACTCATCAGATGCTCACCCTAGATACTCGCAAGCCAAGCCTCGAAAATCAGTCTCGGGAAATAGAAATAGAACCTGTCTCAAACTCAACAAGCCAAAAAGGAGTGTAGCAAGGTAGCATCAGTACAACACAACACATACTGAGTAGGCATCATAGGCTGACAACAGTTAGTTAACATATATAATGAAAGAGACTGAAAATTAGAAATGCTCACAATTAGGTATATACATCACACAGTACAAGAATAACAACTAAAGTACATAAGTATCAATAACCGGATCATAAACACAAGTCTTACCAAGTTTCCCACGATTCCTCAGAATAGCCATAAACACTAGTACAACCAACAATGTTACTCCGTAATCTCAAGTCTCAACCTAGGAGAAAGTCTCTACTCCTCGAATCCATCAATTCCCAAATATATATTAATTATACACACGACGATCTCAAATTAACAACCAACTAGGAAGTCAATGTTCATGAGCACCTTACAATACGATAAATAACCACTACTAGAAATCAAATGTATGAGTGAATGAAATATGAATGCAATGCAATGATACACACATGCTCTGGACGGATGATATCTATGCCTCGACAGTCATGACCCATGGGGGACCCACGAAGTCCATGTACCTGCTGCGGAGCACAGCCCGATCCAGTTAGTATTGCGAAACGCGCAACCCAATCCCAGTCAGTGTTGCGGTATGTGCAACTCGATCTAATATATATGTGTGTGTGTGTGTGTGTGTGTGTTGCAGCGCCCAACCCGATCCAAATATATGAGTATGAGTGCATGCATGATATCAATGCCAACAAGAGTATATCAATGACAACCGTGCCACACATGGACACATATCCTAATATCAAGATCAATATCATTCCTTCCTCTTCACAAGTCAATAACCAATAACTGAGAGATACAGATTCACAACCATGAATAAGTCACCAAGTATTCATATCAGAGTATTATGCAAGATGAGAATGAGTGCATTGCATAATGTCAATGGATGATGACAACATATCAAATCAATCGTGACACATATCACAATAACAGTCTCAATATCATAGCTTTCCTTTCCTTCCCAACAACATCAACACATGATAAAATACGATCTCCAAATTATAAGGTAAATCACTAAACAACAAGTTTGGAATCACTCACGTGGCTACAAGCCAATAAATCAAAACAAGGCAACAACTCAATAGAACGCAACAAGGCGACAAGCCACAGTCAACAACAATACCAGCCTAAGTAATCCATCCCAACTTCATACCCAAAGGCGTAACATGCTTTCTTCGACAATCACTAACTCTACATATGCTTTGCTAACCGAAGCCTAACCATAAGGTAAGTCGTAACCTACCTAGAATGCCGAACAGGAGCCACGAAAAAATCCACTTGAGCTGTGCCTTCCTTCTTCGAATAGCCTTGGAACGATTAACATCTATCAAGTATGAATTCTACATTAGCATACGAATCAAAGGATACTCATAATGCCATAGTTTTACACAAAATCCAAAAATAGCCAAACCTGAGCCATAAGGGCAAAGCTATAATTTCATTAAAAGATTGCGTTCAATATAGTCAAAATAGTACTCTACTAGTCTAGGCGAGTCCAATGATACCCACATTGCTATACTTTAATTCGAAAATCCAAAACGAACCCCAAAAAGGTAACCCCGAGCCTGCAAAGGCAAAATAAGAATTTAATGACAAAATTAGTTTACCCATATCTTAATTAGTCCAGCTCCAGAAAACCCACTAAAAAATCCATAATCTTGACTTTCAAAACCATGATATACCATTTTTCAACTTTTGGGTTCAAAACCCTAATTTCTACAATCTAAACACATCTATAAATGACAACCAACAAAAATAAACATGGGAAAACACCAAAATAAAGTTAGATACTTACCCTGACATTGAGAATAGAACAATGCCACGAAAATCACCTCAAATGGAGATCTAGAACTCAAAATATGCTTAAAATACTAAAATGTTTGATTTATCCATTTAAAACACAATCCAGGTGATTTTTACTCATCGCCTTCACGGCACACCGTCGCCTTTGCGAAGAGAATTTTTTTACATTGACCGATCAACCCAAAATTTCTTCTTCGCATTCGCGAAGAACAAAGGTTTGCACCAGAAACTAACAACAACAATTTGAAGTAAAATGGCAATATCTGTTACGCCTCACGTTCTCGTTGTAGTAGAACCTATGGTTTCATAGTCGGGTATGCCCTTGGAATTGAGACTCGTGTCTGAATTTTGGAGATAGAGAGCGCCTTACGCCATGTACAAAGGTACCAGCAGGTATTCCTGGCAATTTACAGAGTTAGAAGTTGAACGAATCGAATCGACACGATCTGTGCTGAACTTGAGAAAATCTGCAGACACCAGTCATCGTCGACGGGTCGTTGACATGGTCGACAGTCTGTCGTTGTGCGGCGTCGACAGGGTTCCGTAGCTGGAAATCTGCAGGGGTAGGTTGATGGGTAAATTGACGAACCGTCAATACGTCGACGGGTCTTTGACCCGTCCGTCGAACCGCACCGCTAGAGCTTTTTAATTTCCAAGTATAAATATGTGGTTCACGACCTTATTTATTATTTTCCTCCATTCCAAATCAGAGAAACCCTAATATTTTCTCTCCCAATATTTTCCATCATTATTAGTGGAGATTTGGTAGGTCCGGGCCCGTGGACCGTCTTTGTCAAGAAGAAGGTTGTTTCTAGGGTTTCTTCAAGTTGTGAAGCTTAGGTAGTTGGAGTTGAAGTTGATCTTTGGAATCTTAGACCCCTCAAGGTATGTAAATGATTTCTACCCTTATATTTAAGTTGATTACCGAGAGTTTTAGTGGTTTTAAGCGAAAAGGGGGTATTTGTGGAAGTGGTAAGTTGATGAAGGTTAAGGTAGTGATTTAGGGCTATTTTAAGAGATGATTGGGGATAGATTTGAGTATATTTTTTATATACATAAGTGTTGTTATTGTTGTTGTGGTTGATGTTGGATTGGATGGGAAGTTGAAGGGTTGTTAAGCTTATAAGGGAAATGTTGCCCATAATTTGTCAAGCTCTATTCGTATTTAAAATAATTAGTAAGCGAGGTAAATAGTCTAATTAAGGCTTACATTATCTTACTTCCAAGTTCGAGAGGTAGAAGTTGGACGATTGGGTATACTTCAAGGTGTGTTAAGGCTATTCCTTTTTTCATTTTGGCATGGTCCTTATGATATGAACCAACAAACGAGCAAGCGAGCTTCCATATTACTCTACTCTTAGAAGCATTAGGAGTACTTCAGTCTTTGATGTTCATGTACCCCGTTTATGATTGCTCCTCTGTTCATGGGTCCAGTTTTATGTATACAGTTATTCATGTATTACATTCATATATATATTGACCCGTGACCAGAAGGCGTTATATACGCAGGTATTATATGTATATGGGGTATGGAATATGGATAAGCGTTATATACGCATTACCACCTGATCAGCTGGTGCACCTTGATGATGATATATGGATCGGGCCGTACGTTCCTCTACATCATTATTATTATTATTATTATTATTATTATTATTATTATTATTATTATTATTATTATTATTATTATTATTATTATTATTATTATTATTATTATTATTATTATTATATGATATATGGATAGGGTCGTATGTTTCTCGGCATCATTACTATTATATAGGATATGGATCGGGCTGAACGTCCCTCAGCACTGTGACCTACATTTATGTATATGAGCATGATTACCGTTGAGAGCATGCATATTATGCGCCCACAGAGGCATTGTCAGTTATACAGATTTATGCAGATATATACAGATACTAGTTCATACAAGTACATGCAGACAGTTATTTCATCTTATGAGTTCAGATTTTATACATGATTGTTCTTACACCTTTCATACTCAGTACATTATCGTACTAACTCCCTATTGCTCCGGGGCGCGTTCGTGCCCGCGGTTCGGGTGAATAACAAAGGGCCCGGCTTAGTAGGACTTCTATCCGGCGGTTGTCGGTGCGCTCCATTGATCCGGGAATTGCGGTCTATTTTGGTATAGCTGGCCTTTGAGATGTATGTGCATATGGGTATGACGGGGCCACGTCCCCTCTTTTCTACGACTTTCATTCCGGTAGAGTAGTCCGAGACAGTTGTACGTATTAGTCAGATGATGTAGCCTTGTCGGCTCCCATTCTTTTGTGTACAATATATGTAGCGGACTAGCTGGCTTGCATTGTTCTTCAGTATGTATATGTGTATACAGATTGTACGGAGTTTTTGATGTTTTCCTTTCATGAGATCAGTTTATGCCATTTATGGGCCCTTGATGTTCAGTATGGTTCAGATATGTGTTTAGGGGTGTTTGGTCGCTAGAGGTCAGACACTCGTCACGACTCATCGGTTTGGGTCGTGATAATGTCTCACTCATATGACGATTTAAATGCGACGATTCTTGTTGTTATAGTTCCAAAATTACGATACGGATCTAACGATAAAATTGAAACACAAAACACAGGTTGTTTTCTCAATATGGTACCCTTTTTGCTTAAATCGACGTCGAAACAAAAAACAAACACTATACAAACCTAACTCATCCAAACTAACCAAACTCTGTGGATAAGTCCAAAATCATCATACGAACTTGTTGGAACTTTCAAAATATCGACACAGGGTCATCTTGACCCGATGTTGACCGTGGTCAACTCCAACTCTTTAACTTAACTAGTTTCTCACCACTGACCTAAATCACACCCGAACCCTTCAGGAATCAAACGAATGACCCCACTAAGTTATAACTCACACTCCAGACCTAATGGAACTGTCGAAATTTGATTACGGGCATGTTTACCAAAAGTCAACTTTTGGTCAAGCATTTTTCACTTAGTCAACTTAAAAACTTCTAAATTTCTCAAAGCAACCAAGACTCATCCGACCACCTCGAAGACTGTTCCAACCATCTCCACAAGTCAAAACACTCCAATGACACTGGTGAAAGGGTCAACAGGGGTAAAAAGAGTAAAATGCCTAAACAACCAAATGGGTCGTTACATCAAATACCAATGAAATCATGCGAATAACTAGATACTAAGCTTGAATCTTTATTCCAATTAAGATTTTGATTATGAAAGCTAGGGTTTACTCTAAAATTGGGGGTTTGCAATTAACGATGAAATTGAGACTAATTTGGGGTTAGTTTGTGTTGATAATTAGTCTTTGAACTTCATAAGCCTTTGGTAAACCATTTCCAATTTAAAATTCCTATTTTGCCCTTATGGTCCTGAGTTTCCTTTTTAAAGGTTATTTTTTTATTCGAATAATTTATGGCAATATGGATGCCGTTAGTCTCAATTCCTGATGTAGATTAAATTGTTGATTAGACTTCGACTGTTCGAAAGCTATTCTAAGAGGAAAGACTCAAGTGGATCAGTTCGTGGCACCTGTTCGAGTTTGAGGTAGGTTACGACTTACTTATGTTTAGACTCCGATTAGGGACATGTATATAGATGGTAGTTATTGATGGTTAAAGCATGATAGGCCTTTAGGTATGGCGTGGAGATGAATTCCAATTAGGTTGGTATTGTCAGTTGATATGTGGGCTTGTTGCCATCGTTGTGATATTGATATGTGGGCTTGTCACCATCGTTGTGATATTATTATGTGGGCTTGGTGCCATCGTTGTGGTATTGTGATGTGGGTTTGTCTCCATTGTTGTGATATTCATGTATTTGACATTCTTCTCTCTCTCTCTCATGTTGTTCCATTATCATATGTAAGAAGAAGGTTATTATTTAGAAATGGAATGTTGATTTGCATATTATAATACGAATATGACGATTTTATGATTCGATGTGATTAATTGAGACTGAGGTAGTGCAAGGCATGCATCCTATACTTCATATGTGATTTGTTACCTTTGTGTTGGCATTCATTTCTCTCTCTTCATATTTCCCTTATCGTCGAAAAAAAGAAGGATAAAAAATGGCTTGAAATTATGATGTGTACTTTATGACAAGTCACATATGATATCTTGATATGATTCACTGTTGAATTTGATTTCCATGCATTGACATATCATCCATCTACATGCATGATTGGTTACAATGGAAACAATGTAGACTATACGATAAGTGGTAATGATGATAAAGAAATATGGCATTGATGATGAAAGTAATATAGAAACTGTGATCTGAGGTCTTTACCGGAGCGGTTTGAGTACTCACTGCCCGAGGTTTCTTGCCAGGATGAGGGTGTACATGGAATTCGGGGGTCCGCCACGGGTCATGGCTACTGAGACGTGGAGGTTTCTATCCTTAGTATGTGTGTACGGTATAAAAAGTTGCCAGTGCATTGCATAACATTGCATTGAATTGCATCCCATTTGTATTGTATTTCATATCATTGCATCAAATATTACCTTATGGACTTCTTTATTGGTGATTTATTTGAGTTGTTGCCTATTTGTTAAGTGAATAATTGAGACTTGGAAAACTTGTGGATTAGAAGCTTGCACCTAGGCTATGACAAGAGAACATTGAGACTTACTGTGCTTATTATTGTTGTGAACATTATCTGAACATGCTTAGTGACTGTACTTGATTGCTTATCTGTGCTACTTGTTGATTTCTATACATTTATATGCGTTAGCTAATAGTTGTCGGCTATGATACCTACGAGCCTTGTGTCGTGCTCATACTACTCTTGCACGAGGAGTGTAAAGTTGTTTCTAAGTCGTGTTTGGAGTCTCATGATAGATTCGAGGCATTCATCAGAGGCGTTTAGGTGAGCTATTAGAGGATCCTATAGCCCAGAGTCTCTTTTTAGATTTCTGTTTACTTCTTATCCTTAGACAGGTTTCTGTTGTATCCAGTCTTGAGTCTTTATTTGTACTTCAAATTATATATCTCTTAGAAGCTCTTGTATGAGTCTAGACCAGGTTTTGGGAATTTAATAATACTTAAACTGTTGAATTGTGTTCACTTATTTTAATTCGACATTTGTTTCTTAAAAAAAGTGTTGATTTTGGGAAGGATTCGCCCACCATAAGGGTAAGTGTGCGTGCCTACATGACCCTTGATTTAGGTCGTGACGGGAGGGGGGGGTGGGGTGGGGTGGGGTGAGGTGTTGTTATGTGGGAGTGGGTCGTGGTAGAAGGGTTGTGAGGTTGGTGGTGAGAGTGTGGTTGGGGGTGGGGGGTGGTGAGGGTGTGGTTGGGGGCAAAGTAAGTAGGTGGTGAGGGTATAGTGGGGTGGTGAATGGGGTGGGGGTTGGGTGGTGGTGACGGGTAGGGGCGGGTGGTGGTAGTGGGTGGGTTTGTGGGGTGGGTAGGTGGTGGGAGGTTGAGGTGGTGTTGGTGGTGGGAGTGGGGGGAGGGGTGGAGCCGGAGGTAAAAATTATACATACAAAATACCTCTTAATGATATTAAGACTTCGTTCAAGATCTTAATGATTAAGACCTATTCAGATCAAATAAGTGCTTAGATCTTAATGTAAACAAATGCACTTAATGACCTAAGGTCTGAATGATTCAGACCTCCATTAAATGCAAACAAATGAGACCTAATACTACGTTTGAAATCATTGAAATACTGGGCTTTATTTTTATTGGGCCAGGAATCGTATGTATATGCAAATTTTCAGGAAATGATGTGTAGTGTCCCCAAAAGTGTCCTCTCATGCATTTTTGTCTCCCTTTAATAAAATTTTGAAAAATGACCTTAACTTGAAAAAAGTTGCTGGGATGAACTTTTGTTGCCCACTAGGCAAAAATTCTAGCTTTTGTTATAAAGGATAATTTGTTGTCAATTGAGCTTCTTGAAATATCTCAAACTTCTGCCTTATAGGTAAAACTAATTTATGTCCACAGCTTATGCCTGATGGACAACAAAAACATTGCCAAGCTAATTTTCTGAAGCAGAACTTGTTTACAAATTTTGTTAAGCGGGGCCAAAAAATCAAGACCACCCTTTATGGAGGCCAGTTGTGAACTTAACTCGATTTATAAGCCAATTTTGTTCATGGATGAAAATAAATTCATAATTAGTATAACCAGCAATATTATTCAACTTTCAAAAATTAGTAACAATAATGTTACAAAACATATACAACTTCTAATAAATCCCACAAAATTAGGAGTTTTGTCTTCTCTTTCTCAAAAACCCTAGTTGTCATTGTCCCCATCTCATACGCCCGCCGAGGATCGCCACTGCTCTGCCGAGGATCGCCACTGCTCTGCCGAAAAATTATCAGAGCTTCTCTCCTATATTTTTTTTCTTTTCTCGACGTCGTCCCTATCCCACCCGTCAACTCTGTACGTTATTTTTTCCTTCATCGAAGTTCTTTGTTGAAGTTCTCTTTCATGGATTCCAAAATTTATTCTAGATCTCTATGTATATCTTGTATGTCAATATATACACCTGAATACACATGACTATACTTATATACCTTGACTTACACAAGACATACAAGTGACATACACATAATATACAGTAATATACACACTTGTATTTCATTGTATGTACTTGTATGTCATTGTATGTACAGTGTGACATAAAGAACGTATAATAACAGACACCATTATACATTAGATATACACCAGCCATACATTCGTTCCACCTTTAAAGAACCACCACAAACCATCACAACCACCACCCTTTCAACCATAACAATACAAAAATCGCTTTTATACAAAAAGAAAGAAGAAGAAGAATAAGAGTAAGTGTTTTTTCAGAGATAGATCTATTCAGATCTATTTCAGCGGATCAATTTTGTTGGAGAAAGATTGCTCAACTGAACTTTCAGTGGAGTTTGAAGGCAAGTTATTTTCAGGTGCGTTAGAAGGCAAAAAACTGATAGTGATTTTCTTCGACACTGCAAAAGGAGGAAGAGATGGAGTAGCGGACATGTCACTAGCATTATGGTGGTGGCTGGAGTTACGATAGCAATCGGAGCTAGGGGTCGGCGTTCGGTATTTCAAAAGTTCGAGTTCGGTAATTTGGTAATCAATAATTAAAACTGGATACCAAATATCGAACCGAAAGAGTTTGGTTCGATAATTGGTAAATCAAACTTCAGTATTCGTTATACTTTATTGAAGTTTGAGTCGGTTGTATTATAAATTTAATACTACTCCTCTAATTGTTTTTTTTTTACCAACCTTTGTTATACGCGAGGTCAGTTTGTGCAGTTTCCTTTATAAAAGTGATTTATGATCATGAGTGATATAAGTTGGACTTATGATTTTTGCCAAAGTTTTATTCATTCGGATTGTCGTGACAAGCATTCAACCATTACCCCTTCAAGATCTTGCTACCGGATACCAAGAACAAGTTGCTGCTATTGTTAACGTCCACAAGGTAATTTTTCCTTGTCATGATTGATTTATCAATTTTTAGGGAATAATGATTTATGTATAGCCTATCAGTAGGGACTTCATATCCGGCTTTCAAGTGAATGACATCTTCAACAACTACTTTAGATGATGAGATACACGTATCCCTCCCATTTCTAATGACAAGAATGGGGAGAGTTTCAATAGGCCTACAAAGTTCATAAAATAGCTACTTTGTTTTGCGTCACCCAGATACTCAGAGTTAGATACGAAATACAGTCGTTCATAGCTAATAGGAACTAAGGACTCTCTGAGTTTACTATTAATGTGCATGTTAGATATATGAGTTATAACTAGGGGTGGACCTTTATTCAATAAATAATTTGGTATGCGGTGAATACCAAATGGTATTAATATCTCCTACTGAACCCGAATAATAACAACATACCCAGTGAAATACCACAAAATGGGGTCTCGGGAGGGTAGGGTGTACGTAGACCTTACCACAATTAAAATAAAATTTACTCTCGAATACCGAATTATCAATTTTTTTTATTAAGTTTGGTAATTCGTGTTTCAGTATTTTATGCCCAGGCCTAACCGGAGGTGGAGTGGGAAATAGGTCAATGGCTGAAGTACTTGGGAGATAAAGATTAGGGTTAGGTAGTATAGAGACACCAAGTATGAACCTAAAATCAAGGAACCCACTATTTACCTAAATTATTATATTTTGGATAGTGTTGTTATATTTGGTAATTAGCTGAATGTATCTTTAAAACATGTAACTAAGGGTCCTTTTTGGTCATGTTGCATAAAAGTCTTTTTTTTTTCACATATATCCAATGTATTGTTAAAATCGTCTTAAAAAGATGTTTTTTCCCTTCTACCTTCAAAAGAAGTTGTCCGTTCAAACTATACACTTACGCCATATTTGTTTCGCTGTAGTTTCATCTCTTTTGTACGTGATTTCTCACCAAATACTTTGATTAAAATTTCGCTTCCTCCATCAATTTTGGGAATAGTAAGTGCTTTGCCATACCTTTAGCAGCGCTTATGTCACGACCCAATTTTACTAAGTCGTGGGGGCACCTACTTTTCCCACCTCGGTTGGTGAACCGTTAACCCAATATTCTCAAATGATAGAAAATAGCGGAAGAAAGTAAAATAACGTAAGTCCCACAAATATAATATAAATAAGTGCGGAAGTAAATAAAATCCACCCCAGTATTTGGTCTGGTCATACAAGAGCATCTAAACAAAATACTACAAGTCTGAATAATATTACATAAGTAGTCTCAAAATATGTATCGAAATAGAAATAAGACATAGTAATAGGAAGAGTCTTCGGGCAGCGAACGTCCTCATGCTCACCCTGAAGAGACTCGAATAAGCAATCCTCGAATATCAGCCACGAGGAGTAGAAGTAGATCCAACCTGTACTCTGCATTCATAAAGAATGAAGCAAGTTTAGGTCAATACAAACAACAAGTATTGGTAGGTATCATAGGCCGACTAAGACTAGCTAACGTATATAAAGACAATAAAGCAAGATAAACACGTAAAACAACAAGGTACAAGTCGACACGAATCCATAACCAAAGTACAAGTCATTACCTATGTTATAGCATCTAAACCCAACTATACCAAGTATCAATCTAACCATTCCGAACCAGTATATCACAATTATATCACAACAAGTAATCACCTATGTTATAGTATCTAAACCCGAATGTGCCAAGTCTCAGTATAACTATTACGAACCAGTATATCACAATCATATCACAACCATATCATAGAAAACCAAGTGGTGCAATGCAATGCAATAATGTATGAATGATGAATGCAATGCATATGCACCTTACACATGCACTCCGACCGATGGAACATCACATCTCGGCAGCACAACCCATGAGGGACCCGCTAAGTCCATGTACCAGTCACTTCGCACACAACCTAGAGATGACTACTTCGCACCTATACGCTTCGTATCAGTCATTCCGCACACATCCCAGAGATGACTCAATATATAGTGTGTTTCAATAGAATCTGTATTTCCTTTTCACTTTCCATCCTTGGTACCACAACAATGTAATATCAATGTATCATGGAAATGAGTATGAATAAAATGCAATGTAATATCAATAACCAATTCCATCCCAAACAGTACCACACATGGCACACCAGTAATATTAATAATAAGGCTACACAATAAGCCACAATGGATCACAATTTTCATCTCAATATCAAATCAAGTAGAGTACCACAATATCATAGTCATGATATATCACTAACCACCAATATCCGATGTGTCAACGTGGCAACGAGCCAATAAGTAAATAGAACAAGATAAGTCAATAACGCAATAGGGTGGCTAGCAGCACCCCCACCCCCAATTCATACAAGAAGGCCTAACCTAAGATAATATCCAACCCAACTTCATACTCGAAGGTTTACATGCATTCTCCGATAATATCATTTAAACATACGCTTCGCTAATCAAAGTCTCACCATAAGGTAAACCGTAACCTTCCTTTGAGCCTTGAGATAATGAAAGTCTAATCACATCCAAATTATGGAATTAGAGTAAAAAAGAAACATCATTCAACCTTACTACTATTCAATACCGAAATCCCAACCTATGGAATGGGGTTTATGAACTAAAAAGATGAATTAGGAATCTATAGGTCTCAACATGAAATTAATGTTCTAAGTGATCAATTCCCATCAATTATAAGCTAGAACAACTAACAAATCACTTAAAATCCGAATCTAGGCAAAAACCAAAATTTGGGTATGAACCTTAACTTCCAACTCCATAAATTAGCCACTAATTAGGAAGGAATCATGCAATAATAGTTTCTAATAATCAATTCCATGCTTAATGAAGCTAACCCAATCAATAATTCAAAATTTAATAGCCTAGAACAAAGAGCCCATTGAACGCTCTTTTAATCCTCAAGCTCTTAATGAAACTAGCATGAATAATGGATCCCTAAGGTGTTTAATGAAACATGGAATGGAAAGGAAGGTGAAAGGACTTACCAATGGGTTTCTATGAAGAACAACCTTGAATTCTCCCAAAAAGCTCTAAAGTCGGAGTGATGTTCAATGAAAGCTTGTCACGTCCCAAAATCCACCCTAGACGTGACCGGCATGTGACATCATGAACAACATCGGAAGAACCTAAACGACACCGTAATAACACTTGAACCCGCCAGGTTCAATATTCGCCTCCAACAGTTTATAAAATAAATGTAACAAATCATGAATATATGAATTAAATCAGCGGAAGTCTTTATAATATAAATAATTCAACCAAAACATGATAGTGAGCCTGAAAGAGTTAAACACAATAACTCTTCTTCTACCCACGTTCGAATGTATACTAAGGAGCTTCTAAGAATAAGGAATAAATATCTAACTCATCAGGACGCAGCCCGAAAACTAATATAAATAAATGATATTAAGTAAATAGGGTGTCCCACGAATGAATGTAGGGGCTCACCAAATCAGCAGCAACCGCAAGTCCTTTCTAAACGCCCGGAGTATCAAGAACCTGCTCTTCACCGTTACCTAACATACCATAAAAAACAACAATGGTATGCCTGAGTACTTCGTACTCAGTGAGTGCCTCGGGGACAACAAGTAATATGAAAATAAAGTACAATAATACATAAAGAAATCAGTCCTGAAAATCATGTGAAACCAATGTAAGAACAGTTATTTAGTTTGTGTATCTCAATAAGAATTATCAAAACCGATTATAAGGCCTCTTGTCAAGGTACAACTTCAAATATGCCTTTCAATTGATCATAATTAACCGCAACAATTCCATGATAAAATAAGAATACCACACATGCCAATATAGGCCCAAGAATCAAGCACATCGAAAGGGTGACCGTAGAGGTTCCCTTGTCACAGCGCACCACACCGGAATATGGAATTCTCGGTGGCTATCCTTCCTCCTGAATAGCTAGGCATTAACCGCACTCCAGGTAGCGAACCCGGTAGTGGCCACTCTTCCTCCCGAATGGCTAGGCAATAGGTGGCTACCCTTCCTCCCGAGTAGCTAGGCCAAACACAAGAACAAAGTTCATAGCATAGAAGCCGATTCACAATTTGTCTCAAAGTATGTCACACCATCAATTAATATTAAGGCTCAATGTGACATTACAAAGATCCATAATTTCATAGATAACCTTGAAAATGTTTCCACTTCTTTAAACAAGATTCCATTGTCATAGTTCATTATAAAACATTAGTACCAACAATTGGCCATCATTATTGATCATCTCTTAGGGAAGAAAACGATTATGATTTCATATACGTATGTAGAGGATAATACAATCAAGGTTTAAAGTGGGCTTGTCCCCTCACACACACCAACCACCATCAAAACAAAAATTAGGGTTTTGTATAAGAAGTTCACCTTTTTATTCAATAAAGAACTTTTGAGAAGAAGACATATATCCATAATAAGGTTTTTAAAAGAGAGACGTACTTGAATTGAGCCTTATGTAATTCAACAATTTACTTTTATAACGAAGAACACCCCAAAACCCTAGCTTGAATCACCTTGAGAAGGATTACCTTGCAAACCCCAGGTTTTTCATTCAAGAACCACGTTAAAAGTCATGGGTTTAATGCTAGGATTGATTAGTAATGTTAAAGATGTTCTTACTTTTATGTTAGGAGACGTGGAGAAAAGATTTTCGTCCTTAGGGTTTATGAGAATGAGAATAATTCATAAAATTAACTGAATCCCGCTATTTATATACACAGCTAGCGGCTGGTGAAATACGTTCAGAGTTTACGGACCGTATTTCAAAATATGGGCCGTAAACTGTGGTCGTATTTAACAATAATGAAAACAGTGAGCAGTCTTAGGGAACAGGTGAAATACGTCCAGAAATACGGACCGTATTTCAAAATATGGGCAGTAAACTCTGGCCGTATTTTATGATATCAAAACAGTGAGCCACCTAAGATGGTGGGTGGAATACGCCCAAGGTATACGGACCGTATTTCAAAATACGGGCCGTATTTCTTGGCCTTATTTTACATTTAACCCAAAACAGTGAAGTCTAATTATCCCAGACACTTTCACACTTGACTCGGATTTACGGAGTGTTACAATACTGGAATGGTAACTGTTGTTACAGGCAAACTCGATAAGAGGCAAATGATCATCCCAGCTACCTTGGAATTCAATCACACAAGCTCTCAATATATCCTCAAGTGTCTGTATAGTATGCTCCTCTTGTGTCACGACCCGAGCTACAGGCCATGACGGGTATCCGGGGCTAATCACCGAACACCGCTTCTACTACTCATCTGCTCATTCACACTGTATGCTCATAATCATATAAAACTATCATCATTTGCAACACATTTACTTTTGTAAACATAAGCCCTTCGGCTATCAAAATATACATATATATATACACATGCATATACATAAAAGCCATGAGACCATACTACCCACACTGCGTATCTACGATCCTCTACTAGAGTACTAGACATATGGACGGGACAGGACCCCGTCGTGCCCAATCATGAATATCTACATGTATGTACCAAAAGAATAATCAATGGCACCTCCGGAAAATGGAGTGCTCTCGAAATCCACCCTAGCTCTATGAGTACGGATCACCTCCCCGTCTACCCGTGGACATGAACACAGCGTTCGAAGAAAAGGACGTCAGTGCGAATATTGTACTGAGTATGTAAGGCATAAACAATAATAAGACATCAATGAAATAAGGAGGCATCAATGAAGAGCAATACGCGACTTGCATCGAATCATAAAGGAAATCATACATGCTGGCTTACTTTCATACTCATCATCATATCATATATGCATAAATGTATAAGGCTGCCCGACCATGTAGGTACGGTGTGATAATCAATAACATTAGCATTAGCATTAGCTTTGCGTCCGGGCCTCCCGCGTCCCAGGGTATCATTTCATGCCGCCCACTAGTGGTGTACGCCCACGTACCATCGGCCACATGGTGTATAAACTGCCTACATATGGCGATTTGCTCGGCCAAATAGGCACGGTGTAATATCATCATGTGCTCATCATAATATGCTTATCATAAGATACTTATCATAACTCATCATCATACATGCATAGAGACTCATAGATAATCATACTCTACCGGGGTGACGTAAGGTCGTGGACCCCCGACTTCATTATGGAACATTCATAAGTAACCTGCCTCACCTTGAAGGAACAAGCATAAGGTGAGTGTATATAATGATCAACATCAATGGCTATGGATAGCTTCATTAGCTTAATCGAAACATCATATCATAGACTATAGCATCTTTAGACTTAGCTCATCATTATCATTATCATAATCGTAGCATATCTCTTATTTCGTGTTGCTATTTATGAACAAGGGCTCATAGTCTTCTTGAAGATGGAACAATCATAAGAAAGAGGAGATTCATGCCATAGGACTCATGCCTTAGAAAGAAAGGACTAGCCTCACATACCTTTGTCGTTTAACTATTCTACCGCTTGCTCGTTCTCTCTTTAATGCACTTGTTTATACCTTTAAGGGAATTCATGTCGTCATTAGCTAAACAATCATGAAAACGTACTTACTAAAGCTAGAGAAATTTGGGCAGCATTTCCTTTGTTTATACTACTTTCCTCCATATTCCATATCAACTCCCAACATTCATAACAACAATCACAATATCGTAAACAATAGGCATCATCTAATTACATTGCCCACAATTCATAATTTCACTACAATTTTCCATAACCATGACCAAAGTCCATTATCACGTTCTTTCTCATACAATACTCATCCCATGATCTAAATGTCATTTATAACGTATTCATAATCTTAACATATCCATTTTCATGATTCAATTCAACTACTACTCACTAATGGCACTTTTCACACATTTATGACCCACTTTCCATACTCTTTTACAATCCGAGCATTTCAACCTATCAATACTTCAAACAACATGAGAAGGTCATGGAACTTACCTTAGAGGATGGGGGAACAAGCCTTGGATGATATTACACTTTTGCACCAAAACCATATTTCCTCTCTTGGGTTTCCTTGATTTGAATGACTTTTAATGGGTTTCATACACTTGATTCTCCTCAATTTTGTTGTTGATCTTTGATTTCTATTGTTTTCTTGTGATTGAAGTGTTTGGAATGTTCTAGAGGTCTCTTGAAGTGTGGAGGTGAAGTATGAAATGAAAATGAAATAAGAAGAGGTCCCTTATATAAATTCAAGTTCAGCCCCGACCAAGATATACGGACCAACATACGGTCCGTATGTTTTCTACGGGCCGTATGTCTTGCCGTAGATCTGGTCCAGTGAAATATGATATTCTGGGCTGGATCTACGGTTGGATATACGGTCCATACTTTTTATACGGCCAGTATGTCTGGCCGTAGGTTTGTCCAGTTTTCTGAGAATCGTTTCGTCGACTCGTTTGATCTCCGATCCTTATGGGACCTTCTTAACACTTGTTTAACACCTCAATACCAATCTAAGGGATGTTATAACCCTTCCTCAAGGTGTCATTAAAACATCATTAACTCAATACTCGAAATTCTTATCCGATACTCAACATATGGCTTGCTTTCCTTAACAACTTTCCTTTACTAACTCGAATGTCTTTGGAAATCTTAATTAGGACCATCACATACTATTTCTTACTTGTCCAAACCTCGTATACGTCATACCCCTCGTTAGTCTATTCACTGTACGCTAAGGGAGAATTTCCAAGGTGTAACATTCTTCCCCCCTTTTGGAACATTCGTCCTCGAATGTTAAGTCATCGGGAATTCTAGAAAAATTTTGCCAGAGTTTCCCCTATAATATGGCACTATCATCTGTCCGCAACAACCCATAATATATTGCCTCACGGGGCATAACACAATAGCAATATAAATTGGCCTCGCGACCCGTATACATAAAAAAGAAAAGTATACATACCTTTTCATTTCGACGTCTCGTCATAGATCTCTTCCAGGGGCTGAAACAAATGCGGATATGTGGATTTCATCTTCTCTTCCGCTTCCCAAGTCATCTCTTCCCGATTATTATTTCGCCATAAGACTTTAACTGAAGCTATTTCCTTGTTCCGAAGCCTTCGTGCCCTTGCCTATCTAATATGGCCAGGCACTTCTTCATAGGCTAGCTTTTAAAGTAATGCGAACATTATCGGCGGACAATCTTTCGTGGGATCTTCGACACACTTACGGAGCATTGAAACATGGAATACTGGATGAACTAATTCAAGCTCTGAAGGCAAGTCTAATTCATACGCTACTTGGCCCACTTTGCGGATGATCTTATAAGGTCCAATATCTCGAGGACTCAACTTCCCTTTCTTAACAAATCTCATCACCCCTTTCATTGGTGATACTTTCAAGAACACCCAATCATCGACTTGAAATTCTAAATCTCGTCGGCGGTTATCCGCATAAGACTTTTGGCGACTTTGAGCCGTCAACAATCGATCTCGGATCATCTTGACTTTTTCTACTGCTTGTTGAATCAACTCGGGGCCTATTAACTGTACTTCTCCTATATCAAACCATCCAATCGGGGATCTACACTTCCTTCCATACAAAGCTTCATACGGAGCTATTTGGATACTGGAATGGTAACTATTGTTATAGGCGAATTCAATTAGGGGTAAGTGGTCATCCCAACTACCACCAAAATCTAAAACACGTACCCTCGACATATCTTCCAAGGTACTGTATGGTACGCTCGGCTTGTCACGTCGGTTTATGGATGAAATGCTGTACTAAGCCTTACTTGAGTACCTAGACCTTCTTGGAAGGATTTTCAGAATTTAGCTGTAAACTGTGCTCCTCTGTCTGAAATAATAGATATCGGAATACCATGAAGTCTCACAATTTCCTTGATATACAGCCTCGCATAGTCTTCTGCTGAGTATGTAGTTCTGACTAGAAGAAAGTGAGCTGCTTTTGTCAATCTATCCACAATCACCCATATAGAATCATACTTGCCTCGGGAATGGGGCAATCCTATAATAAAATCCATATTGATCACTTCCCATTTCCACGTAGGAATTTCCATCGCTTGCAATAATCCTCCTGGCTTTTGATGTTCTATCTTCACTCGCTGGCAATTTGGACATTGGGCTGCAAATTCGGCTATATCTCTTTTCATACCATCCCACCAATACATCATCTTGAGATCATGGTACATTTTTGTCGTTCCTGGATGAATAGAATACCGAGAATAATGAGCTTCTTCCAGAATCTGACGACGAAGTCCCGCAATATCCGGAACACATAACCTATTCTGGTACCTGAGAACCCCATCTGCCGAGACTTCAAATGGTGACTTTTCTTTTGGGAACTGCACACCTTTATAATACTTCAATTTGGGATCCTCGTATTGGCGCTCTTTTATTTCTGTGTCCACGGATGAAACTGTGGGATATTTAACACTAATTCCTGCATCACCTGAGTCATGTATACGTACTCCAAGATTAGCTAGTTGATGGAGTTCGCGAATCATTTCTTTCTTCTCCGAAGGCACTTCGCATAAGCTTCCCATTGATCGGCGGCTAAGCGCATCAGCTACTACATTTGCTTTTCCGAGGTGATATAAAATATTAACATCATAGTCCTTCAACAATTCTAACCATCGTCTCTGTCGCAGATTCAACTCCTTCTGTTTGAAGATATATTGGAGACTCTTATGATCTGTATAGATATCAACATGTACACCATACAAATAATGTCTCCACATTTTCAATGCATGAATAACCGCGGCCAATTCAAGATCATGAGTTGGGTAATTCTTTTCATGTTTTCGCAGCTGTCTCGAAGCATAAGCAATGACTTTACCGTGCTGTATCAATACACATCCTAACTTCACACGGAAGTATCACAATACACAACATAGCCATACGAAAACCTTAAGTGTTAAAGCTGAGTGAAGTCAACACTCGTCCTTGACTCTTGGAAGCTACGCTCATGACGTCGTTCCACTGAAATTTTGCTGACTTAAGTTTAGCTTCGTCAAGGGGTTGAAATAGATGAAAAGCCCTCTACGAATCTTTTATAATAACCTGCCAACCCCAGAAAACTACGAACTTCTGTAGGCGTCGTAGGCCTTGGCCAAGTCTCCACAGCCTCAATCTTCTGAGTGTCAACTCTAATGCCATCATCCGAAATAACATGACCCAGAAATGTCACAGAATTCAGCCAAAACTCGCACTTTGAAATTTTTTCATACAATTCCCGAGTTCGAAGAATTCCAAGGACAATGCGCAAATGATCTGCATGTTCTGATTCCGTGCGAGAATACACCAGAATATCATCAATAAATACTATCACGAACAGATCCAAGAGAGGTCTGAATACATTATTCATTAAATTCATGAATCTACGGAGCATTAGTCGTCCCAAACGACATCACTCGAAATTCATAATGGCCATATCTCGTTCGAATCTTTGTCTTGGGAATATCTTCTTCTCTAACTCTCACTTGATGATAACCCGACCTCAAATCTATTTTGGAAAACCACTTGGCACCCTGTAATTGATCAAATAAATCATCAATCCTCGGAAGAGGATATTTGTTCTTTATCGTCACTTTATTCAGCTTCCTGTAATCAATACACATTCGTAGGGAACCATCTTTCTTTCTCACAAATAAGACTGGCGCTCCTCACGGGGATGAACTGGGTCTGATGAACCCCTTTTCAAGCAAATCTTTCAACTAGGCCTTTAATTTTTTTAATTCTGCCGGAGCCATTCGATAAGGAGGAATAGAAATGGGCTTAGTATCCGGCAACACATCAATGGCGAAGTCAATCTCTCTTTACGGGAAGGCCTGGAAGTTCATTTGGAAATACATCCGGGAATTCATTCACTACCGGAACAGATTGAAATGTTGGCGATGTTGCCTCGGTGTCATGAACTCGAACTAAATGATAAATATAGCCCTTGGCTATCATCTTTCTTGCCTTAAGGTAGGAAATAAACCTACCTCTTGGAGATGCCGTATTACTTTTCCATTCAAGCACGGGTTCTCCCGGAAATTGAAAGCGAACTAATTTCAATCGACAATCAACATTAGCATAACATGAGGCCAACCAATCCATACCCATTATAACATCAAAGTCTAACATTTCCAGCTCAACTAAATCAGCTTTGGTTTGGCGATCACATATCACAATTATACAATCTTTATACACTTGTTTAGCTATCACGGGATCTCCAACTGGAGTAGACACCTCAAAAGGCTTAATTGGCTCGGGTTTCACCCCAATACGATTAGCAACATATGGAGTAATATACGATAATGTGGAACCCGGATCTATTAATGCATACACATCATGAGAAAACACAGTCAATGTACACTGTAACCACGTGCGGGAGGACTCGAGATCCTGTCGCTCGGCTAAAGCATACAAGCGGGGTTGAGTAGCACCTGAAGTAGATACTCCCCCTCGTCTACTTCTTAGGAACTGTTAAGTGGTGCTTTTTCGGACGCATCGAAAGAACCGGCCGGCATTTGTGGATTCCCCCTTTGCACCCATCGTCGATGGGCAATCTCTCATCATGTGTCCTACCTGACCACAATATAACAAGCATTGAACCACTGGAAGGGCTAGGGAATGTAATCTACCACCCTTTGGTCTCATGTCCATAGATCTCCTTGCTCTAATCTCCCCCAAGCGAGAACACAGGGCCTCGAACTCGGCATCTACGGAAGGAGCGATCAAATCTTCTGTTGCAAATTGGGGAGGTGCACTCTTTATTTTGATTATGCTTGTTTTTGTCTACCTCAATCCCCCTCTATAATCACGGCTCGTGCCCGTAGATCATTTGCCTTGCCCTCTATCAACATCACGATCACCCTAAGGAGGTTGTTGCCCTTTCTAATTCGGGCATGGGCTTGAATGCGAAATGTCCATCCCGTCTTGTAATGAAGCCGTCAAGTAATCCTTAAACAAATGTGGCCCTAAGCCACCACAAATCTATGCACTGATCGCCCATATCGGCCACCCATGGTAGGAGCGTGTCTAGCCAAAGAATTAAATTGAAGTTGTTGTACTCCCGGTTCATATTCCCTTGCTTCAAATTTAAAAATCTATCCGCTCTAGCTCGGCGGACCTCGGGTGGTAAGTAGTGGCGAATGAAGGCATCAACAAATTCTTGCCATACGGGAGGAGGCGCATTCTCTTGCCTCGACGCTATCCAATTATTATACCATAAAACCGCCACATCCCGGAGTCTATATGACGCCAACTCCACGGATTCGGTCTCGGAAGCATGAATAATCCATAATGTTCTCAACATTTCATCAATAAAGCCCTGCGGGTCTTTATCCGGCTTTGACCTAAAGAATTCTGGAGGATTTAAAATCATGAAGTCACGGGCTCTAGTACTAGCTGAACGATCACTCGGGCCCGTATTTTGCCGCTGTGCCTGAGCGGCAACCAACTGTGTCAATAGATTAATAGCCTCGGTCACTTGTTAACTCGAAGTAGTCGGTGGAGGAACTGGAGGCATAGGAGCTGAGATTGAAGCCCCTTCTTGCTCTTCCGTAATAGGCGGAGTAGTAGAGGCATTAGATGGAGCCTCATTATGTGATTCATCCTCATCTACATTCATGGGCGGCTCTCTTTCTGCCCTCCTATTTGTCGTAGTCTTGCCTTTCTGGGCGGCTTTAGCTTTTCCTTTTGGCGGCACTTCTGAAATCACAACATACTATTAGGGAGGATAAAAGCTTATGCACGGCTATCGCACGATCTCATAAGAAGAAAGATGGTCATTTTTCCTAAATGCCACCGTAGCCTTCTGTTTATTAGCGTGGCGCGCAACACACCATAAACAAGACTCTACTAGACACGGCTCGTAGACATACCCACGGCCGACCTCGGCTCCACGGGGTCCGGGATCACCGCTTTCTACTACTCGTCCGCTCGTACATAATCATATAAAACTATCATCATTTGTCGGAACGTCAAAGCGTGCGAGTTAAATGATATTAGTAACGGACACGAGGTTATCCCCCAAGCTTATAGGTGGTTAAAGTGATGGTACACATGTATCGTAAGGATTTGAAGTTAAACCAATCGAAGAAAATAAGTTTTGTCGAGGTTCAAAATTTATTTGAATGAAATACGGTCCAAGCTATAATATCCCGTATTTTTGGACTAGAAAAATTTAATCGTCCAACATGAGCAAATTTACCCGAGCCCGGAGAATTTGATCATATTCAAGGATGAAAATCAAGAGCTCGGTGTACAAGGAATGAAGTCCCAAAATTATTTAAGACTTAAAAGTGTGACGACGGTGATTGAAAATAATATTTTATGTGTAGCAAAATGAGGCTATGGACTATGTGCTATATCACATGATTATGATAATGAGTATATGAAGTGTGTTAAAAATGATTATGTTTAAGTGAATTGAGATCAAGAAATTAATTATGTGTGATAATTATTAAATTTATTATAATTGGGGACAATGGATAAGTTTATAATTATGAAATGGACAAATGCAATAATACACAACATGCCAGGTAAAGCTTTAATAAAGAGGTGGCATTCATTTAATTTATTAGGTGTCAATGAGGTGGTGAATTATTTAATTCAATTATACTTGGTAATATAAACATTAATTCATTATAGTGAGTAGGTGAAATTGAACGTCCTAATTCATTTTTTTTTTTTCAAATTTGGAAGAGATAGCAACTATCTTTTCATTTTTTTAAAAGCATAAAACTCCCTTGATAAACGTGCAGCAAAATTATCCTATTTTATGAGATTAATTATTTTAATTTTTATCAAGAACAACGTGCGGGTTTTGTTCATCGAATAGAGTTATGCAAAAGTTGTTCCATCTTTTGTCGTGTTATTGAATCCTGGCTTTCTTCAAAGTGAAGTAAGGTGGAAGAAGATTATTTCTTGGCATATGAGGTAATAATTCTCCTCTACTAGATATATTTAAATTCATCCCGGTATAGCTAAATTGTGACATGGGAACTACGAAATTAATTGCGGAAATCGGATAAATTATTGTTGTTATCATATGGGCTGTTTGGTGGTTGTTATGAATTGTTTTGTGGGCTGGAATATCGTGGGATTGGCTGTAGTTGTTGTCGTTGTGTTTGTTGTTATACTATGTATATACGAAAATAAAGAAGTATATACAAGCATCGGTATAGGAATGTATATTAGGCTGTTTTGGAAGTGATTTAAGAATGGATTTAATTCTAGTTTGATATGAAATTGTTGGTATTGTTGTTGTTGGTATTTTGATTGATGTTTTGGCTGAATTGGAATCTCGAGGATTATTAAGTTTTCAGGGGAAATGCTGTCCGAATTTTGTTAAGTAACGTGCTAGCTTAGGCTTTGGATTTTGAGCGCGCCATAGTTAATACTTGATATCAATAATGTTGTTGTAGATTGGGAAACCGGGGATCTGATTTATGGTTAGCTTGGAGCGGATAAGGTATGTAAAGCTATCCCTTCTTTCTTTTGGCATGTCCTAGATGTAAGTAAGATACGATATGAGCTTTGGGGTAATTCTATTCATAAGTTCCGAGCATGTTTATGATTCTTATTCACTTCTTGATATTAGAATTCTTAATGTAGTCGAGCTACTGCCCTCGAGTCTTCTATATGATTGGATAGTAAATGATACATAAAAGTTCCTATTCTTAAAGGACTCTATAATGACTAATGTCCTTAACTTTCATAAGCTGTCTCGTATTAATTTGATACATGTCTATGATCCCTGAGACTTTATTTGATATAGTTCATAATGACATTCCAAGAGTACTAAATATGACTATCATCACGATACTCGAGTGTTGTTAGTCTACTTATCTATTGAGTCTCGGAAGATGATTTATATGCATATGGTTACTCACTACTCTGCTCGTGCATCTTATTACATCTTTCACCGAGTCCCTCACCGGGTATGTTATCGTGCACATTTATATATATATATATCCCTCACTATATATATATATATATATATATATATATATATATATATATATATATGATATGATGATATGATGATATGATTATTCACCGAGTCCCTCACTGTGGGTACGGGACGTTATATGATGATATGATTATTTTTATTTACCGAGTCCCATTGGGCGGGTACGTATATATGTTATGATTATAATTATGTATTCACCGAGTCCCATAATGGGCCGGATATGATATATGATAATGATATGCATGATTTGTTTTCAAAAGCAAGCATTTTGGTTTCTTGATTATTGTACTTGTTTCCTACACTCTTTATTTCGGTTATGATCTTCCTTTATTGTATTTCATGCTTTATATACTCGGTACATATTTCGTACGACCCCCTTTCTTCGGGGGGCTGCGTTTCATGCCCGCGGTACGGATACTCGATTTGGTGATCCTCCGGCTTAGGATTCTATTCGCTATCTTGGAGTGCTCCATTGTTCGGAGCCTAGATTTTTTGGTACGATCCTTTATATGTATATATTTATATCGGGGGTACGGCGGGGCCTGTCCCGTCATATGTTCTTGTTGTACTCTTAGAGGTCCGTAGACATATGTGTGGGTTGTATATAGATGTTGTTCGGTATGTTAGCATGACTTATGTTTTGGGACGTTCCCATTTATAGTGGCGGCCTTGTCGGCTTGCGTATATATATATATATATATATATGTATATATATATATATATATATATATATATATAGTTGGGATATTCCCGTACGTTATGATATATGTCGGCTCGTAATGGGCGTTCCCATATTATGATAGCCTTGCTTTTGATACGATGTTATCTCGTTAAAAGTTGTACTCCTCGGGAGACGAGAGTTGTTATATATATATATATATGTGACGGTTTTGAGATAACGTTTTTTTATATATAAGTTCTTATTATGTTTAGTTGTGGATTGATTATAGCTTAACGGGTGTATATACGAGTGTCCGGCTCGGGCACTAGTCACGGCCTACGGGGTTGGGTCGTGACAAAAGTGGTATCGAGCGATTCATCCTCGGAGTGTCTACGGACCGTGTCTAGTAGAGTCTTGTTTATCGGTGTGTTGTGCACCACATCTATAAACGGAAGCTACGGGACATTTAGGATGTTACCTTTCTTTCATATCTAAGATCGTGCGATAGAGCCAAGCCATAGGAAATGAGATTCCTTATACTAACCTTTGATTTCAGCGAGAAGAATGGCATCGACGAAAAAAAAAGTGACTAGATGATATTGGAAGTTACAAAGTACGCAGGTAAGCAACGGTACGAAAGATATATGTCGGGTAAGGTATTTGAAGTACGATTGAAATGTAAAGTTGAAGATTGAAAGGGAAAGTAAACAGGAAAGTGTAACAGGTGCAGTTTGAGTTGGACATACGAGGTAAGTTCATCATTTTCATACTGTTGTTGATATTGGGAGCCATTTTCATATATATATATATATATATATATATATATATATATATATATATATATATATATATATATATATATATATATATATATATATTGGCCCTGTGAGGCATTGTTGGTATTTCTGCGTGCGAGGTTTTGAGATAGTAAGAAATACGAGAGGAAACTCTGCCAAAATTTTCCTAGAAATAAAAAGAGAATGAGATATAGGTTTGTAATATGTCTTGAAAGGTCGTGCCAATAGTAATGATAGGATTTGACTAAGTTGCGAGTACGGCTGACCTCGAGAAATAAGTTAACTGTTGAATTGATGGTAATAGTAATTAGGAGGTCGATATCGATATGGTAAAAAGAATTTGGAAAGGGCTTGTACTAAGAGATGATTTAGAAAAGGGGTAAATCTTGATAGAGTGTTATATTAAGGTACCGATTGAATTGATAAGCGAGGATAAATTATGACGAGTTTATAGTTAAAAGAAGTAATAGTATGATTAAGACAAGAGTACAGAGGAAAAAGAATTGTGACGGATATGAATGTATTGATAAGACAGCTTGTGAGATATTAAGGATAAGATTGACCAGGAAGGGTAAAAGGTTAAGTACGCTTACTCCACCGAGTGTAATTAACCCATAGTAAGAATCGTGAATAAGGTTAAGAAGTGTTACACTATAGGATTGAATACGAACAGGATATAATGTGAATATAATGAGGATTGTTATGAAAATAAGTAAAGCCTAGTGAGGAAGTGACTAAAAGATATGACGTGATCTATGTGACTAGAGTATAAAGGTATAAACGGAAAAGCGAGCTATAGAACGGATAAGAAAGACTTATAAAGTTCTTCTATAGGGAAAGTTTAGAATAAAGGTTATATGATAACGGAAATGATAGCGAGCACCAGAGAAGAAGGAGTAATTGAAGGAAGGAAATAAGAAGAAAGCGAGATAACAGTGTAGTAATAGGTCATGACATGTGTAGCCGAGGACACGAGTATTATAAGTGACGGAATGGTGAAAGACCAAACTTATAGAAAGATGAGAAACGAGGTAGAATGAGTGCTAGAAAATGACTGGTATGATAAGAATAAACATGGATGAACAAAATACGTTTTGAAAATGAGAAAGGGATTATGCGAAGTAATGTTTTCTGAAGGATACAGAGGTAGCATAAGATTCCTCGTGCGCGAGATAAAAAAGATAGACATAGACGGGAGAAATGATAAGGGAATTCTAAAGGAAGCACCCAAGATAGACGTAATTAATTGAGTACGAGTATAGAACGAAAGGGAAATATATAGTTATGAACTTAAAGGTGTAGTACGACGACAAGGTGATAAGATAAGACTATCATTAAGATGAACTTGATATGATTTTGAGTAAGTTAGAAGTCGGTACTGAGCACACAACAAGGGTAAAAGGGCATAAGGCATAAAGGAGTACTGCGTGTACACGACTTCACCTCGAAAATAGTGGAATCCTTAAAGGACAAAGACGGTAGGCTTGAGGAACAAATGATGTATTGTAAATTTATTAAAGGAAATAGATGATATAGGTTGGGATAAAGATAATGTTACAAGAGGACTTTGGACACTTATCGTCGAAATATAAGTGCCATCTAATTGAGATTGGAACGACTACAAGTACTAATTAATTATTGATTGGAGTAAGTGGAATGTGGCCTTGGATGAGTTGCTACATTGGTTGCATTACTCGAGTACAGATTATCGGATGAGATTTTGTACTATATATAGAAAGGTTCTCGTCGCTTCGTGATTTTGTTAAGGTTTCGTACGTGGATAATCAAAGTTATAAATTATAAAGAAAAGACATGGATATGGTACAATACCAAGTGAATTGGGAAAAAGGATCGGATGAATTTGAGATTGGAAATAGGGACATAGAGCGAAATATAAACGGATAATGGTATAAGTACACCCTTAAGGGGGGGGAGCGGGTGAGAGAAATGCAAGAATGAGATGGAAACAATTAACACTACAATATATTTGATATGGATGCTTAAACTTCAAATGAGATCCCTTGCTTTGAAACAAGTTAGTAAGATCTAAAAGCCGCAATAAAAATGGATAGAAGTCGGGATGGTAATTGAGATAGGTGTTGAGAATTAATTGTAGAGATCTTGAATGATATGACATTAGAAAGTGGGTGCTTGTAAAAAAAAAAGAATACGACAAGAGAATGGTAACGAGTAACTTAAGAGATATTGTGAAAGGATAGCAATGCTATCTTTGGATTAGAGGCTAAGATGTTGGCAATAGAGTTGTTCGCTAATGATATTGCGACTTACGAGTAGCAAAGGAAAAAGGAATAGAAAATCTCCTATAGTAGGAAGTGAGAAAATCAAAAGGTGAATAAAGGAAGGGAAAGGAGTATGACAAGATAGGCTACGAGCGAATTTTAGTACGGAGGAGATATGTAAAGCAGAATGAACCAGGAGAAGGAAAGACTATGACTAAGATTGATATACTTTATACAAGTTGTACAAGAATAGTTATGCAACCTACGAATATTTGTATGCTAAGAATGAGACCAAGTGAGTACTTGATAAGAAAAGTAAGGATTCAGTAATAACAATACGGTTACGATATTTTGGGTACATTAAGGAAAGATGTAAAGATGGTTTAAGCCAAATTACCGAGATAGAATTAGTACTGAGGGCAAATAGGACATGGCCATGGTTGAACCGAAGATTTATCCCGATACCGATTGTAAGATAAGAGAGGAGAATGCAAGGTAAAGCATGAAGACTAGTGAAACGACGCTAAGGTATTTCTTGGGCTAATTTGAGCACCTTCGCATATTCTTGTAAAGATTGCAACATAATGTGTGACGGAAAGTTAAGAGCAAAATCTGAGTAAAGGGGCAATAGAAGAGTTTGAATTAAAGATAAAGAAATGACACGAGATAATATGCCTAAAGTGTTACAAGTTGGATTAAGGGAAATTGTGAAATGGTTTAAGCGAGACGATCAGAACAAGCTGGTTACTAGAAGATAGTGAATTTATATGTCAAATCAAAAAATTCTTTCGAAATTATACCGTTGATGATAGTTAAAGCACGGAACGGCTCTATGTAAAGTTATTATATGAGGGAACTCCAGCGCTACTTGATAGCCAACTCTAAGGATTGAGATTAAGAGCTAAAAAGTAGAGTGACAGTTAAAGTCTTTTAAAGAAGTCGAGAAGTAATACATGAGGCTGAAGATTCCAGAATATGGACTTCATTAAAGGCTCACCTCGCACTCCACGGAAGTATGACTCTATATGGGTTATTGTGAATAGGCTGACAATATTAGCCCACTTTTTCCTAGTCAGGACTACTTATGCAGCTGAGGACTATGCGAGGTTACATATTAAGGAGACAGTGAGACTTCATGGGGTTCCCACATCTATTATATTGGATAGGGAGCTCGGTTTACAACTAACTTCTAGAGATCATTCCGAAGGGATTGGGGACACAAGTGAGTCTTAGACAACATTTCACCCTCGGATCGACGGACGGGCCGAGCGTACTATTCGGACAACGCTAGAAGATATGTTGCGGGCTATGTTATTGACTTCGAGAGATAACTATGACGATCATTTGCCACTTATTGAGTTTGCTTATAATAATAGCTACCATTCTAGCATCCAGGATGGCACCGTATGAGGCCTTGTATGTGGAGAAAGTGCGGGTCACCTATTGGTTGATTTGATGTTGGTGAGACTAAGTTAATCGGCCCGGATATGATTCGGAAGGATAAGGTGAAACTTAATCGACGTCGACGGGAAATTGGTGTTCCTAAGAAGGATTATTCGGCGAAAGAAAGCTCAGGTATATATAAGACAAGGGTAGGAATTGTCTATGAGTTGGACCTAGTCATTTGGACGAAGAATAATCGGACGTTCGATGGATTACTAGAGTTTAGATTGGTGATTTGGTATTCTTGAAGGTGTCACCCATGAAGGGTGATTATGATTCAACAAGAGAGGAAAGAACGTTAATTCAATAAAAGATATATTGAATTATTAAGATTTACGGATAGATAGTTTAACATTCGAGGATCGAATGTTCTTCCCTAAGGGGAAAGGATGTTACATCCCATATTTTCGTACGTCGGAAAGCGTGCGAGTTAAATGATATTAGTAACGGACACGAGGTTATCCCCCAAGCTTATAGGTGGTTAAAGTGATGGTACACATGTACCGTTAAGGATTTGAAGTTAAACCAATCGAAGAAAATAAGTTTCGTCGAGGTTCGAAATTTATTTGAAGAATGCGGTCCAAGCTACAATATCCCGTATTTTTGGATTAGAAAATTTAATCGTCCAACATGAGCAAATTTACCCGAGCCCAGAGAATTCGATCATATCCAAGGATAAAAATCAAGAGCTCGGTGTATACAAGGAATGAAGTCCCAAAATTATTTAAGAAAAAAAAGTGTGACGACGACGATTGAAAATAATATTTTATGTGTAGCAAAATGAGGCCATGGACTATGGTATATCACATGATTATGATAATAAATATATGAAGTGTGTTAAAAATGATTATGTTTAAGTGAATTGAGATCAAGAAATTAATTATGTGGATAAATTAAATATTGGAAAAGTGGGACCGTATTTATTAATAATTATTATGGATAAGTTTTATATGGAGTAGTGAAGTGGTCAACCTCCATTTGACACACGGCCAAGTAATAAAGAGGTGGCATTTAATTAGAGGATTAGGTGTCAATAAGGTGGTGAATTACAAACGTGACTTGGTACTATACAACATTCTAATTCATTATAGTGAGTAGGTGCAAATTGAACGTCCTAATTCATTTTTTTTTTTAAAATTTGGAAGAGAGCAGCAACTATCTTTGGTGAAGAAAGGCAGCATATAAACTCCCTATATGCAGCAAAATTATCCTATTTTATGAGATTAATTATAATTTTTATCAAGAACAACGTGCGGGTTTTGTTCATCGCTTTAATCTCGTTGTTCCATCTTACCGTGTTATTGAATCCGGGCTTTCTTCAAAGTGAAGTAAGGTGGAAGAAGATTATTTCTTGGCATATGAGGTAATAATTCTCCTCTACTAGATATATTTAAATTCATCCCGGTATAGCTAAATTGTGACATGGGAACTACGAAATTAATTGCGGGAAATCGGATAAATTATTGTTGTTATCATATGGGCTGTTTGGTGGTTGTTATGAATTGTTTTGTGGGCTGGAATATCGTGGGATTGGCTGTAGTTGTTGTCGTTGTGTTTGTTGTTATACTACGTATATACGAAAATAAAGAAGTATATACAAGCATCGGTATAGGAATGTATATTAGGCTGTTTTGGAAGTGATTTAAGAATGGATTTAATTCTAGTTTGATATGAAATTGTTGGTATTGTTGTTGTTGGTATTTTGATTGATGTTTTGGGCTGAATTGGAATCTCGAGGATTATTAAGTTTTCGGGGGAAATGCTTTTAGCCCGAATTTTGTTAAGTAACGTGCTAGCTTAGGCTTTGGATTTTTGAGCGCGCCATAGTTAATACTTGATATCAATAATGTTGTTGTCAATGTCCTTAACTTTCATAAACTGTCTCGTATTAATTTGATACTTGTCTATGATCGCTGAGACTTTAATTGATATAGTTCATAATGACATCTAAGAGTACTAAACATGACTATCGCTTTGATACTCGAGTGTTAGCTGGTCTACTTATCTACTGAGTCTCAGATGATGATTTAATTGTATATGGTTACTCACTACTCTGCTCGTGCATACTGTTGTTACATCTTTCACCGAGTCCCGGGCCGGGTATGTTATCACGCACATTTTACTACATTATCCACCGAGTCCCATAATGGGCCGGGTACGCTATATGATGAGATGATGATATGATGATATGACGACGTGATGATATGATGATATGATTATTCACCGAGTCCCATAATGGGTCGGGTACAGTATATGATGATATGATTATTCACCGAGTCCCATAATGGGCAAAAGCGGTATATGATGATATAATGATATGACTATTCACCGAGTCCCATGATGGGCCGGTACGGTATATGATAATGATATGCATGACTTGTTTTATAAGGAAGGTGTGTGATTTCTTCATTATTATACTTGTCTCCCGGAATCTTTACTTCGCTTATGATCTTCCATATTGCATTTCATGCTTTATATGTTCGAAGACATATCTCGCACCGACCCCCTTTCTTCGGGGGTCGCGTTTTATGCCCGCAGTGCATCGATACTCGATTTGGTGATCCTCCAGCTTAGGACTTCTATTCAAATGTCTTGGAGTGCTCCGTTGTTTCGGAGCCTCAGACTTTTGGCACGCATCTTACCGGTATATGTATATGTTTATTCAGGGGTACGGCGGGGCCCTGTCTCGTCATATGTTACTGTTGATACTCTTAGAGGTCTGTAGACATATGTGTGGGTTGTATATAGATGTTGTCCAGCTATGTTAGCATGACTTTTGTTTTGGGACGTTCCCATTTATAGTGGCAGCCTTGTCGGCTTGCGTATATCTATATGTTTAGGATGTTGTACATAGTGGCACCCTTGTCGGCTTGTGTATACATAGTTGGGACGTTCCCATACGCTATGACAGCCTTGTAAGCTTATGTACTGTTTATCTGTTGATGGTTGTGACTCCTCAGGAGGCAGGTTGCGTTGATATATATATATGTGACAGTTCGGGGATAACGTTCCGTTTTTGTAAGTTTTATATTATGTTTAGTTGTGGATTGATTATAGCTAACAGGTGTATATACGAGTGTCCAGCTTGGGCACTAGTCACGGCCTACGGGGTTGGGTCGTGACAAAAGTGGTATCAGAGCAGTTCGTCCTTGGAGTGTCTACAGACCGTGTCTAGTAGAGTCTTGTTTATCGGTGTGTTGTGCACCACATCTATAAACAGGAAGCTATAGGGCATTTAGGATGTTACCTTTCTTTCATATCTAAGATCGTGCGATAGAGCCAAGCCATAGGAAATGAGATTCCTTATACTAACCTTTGATTTTAGCAGAAGAACGACATCGACAGAAGAAAGTGACTGATGATATTGGAAGTTATAAGTACGCAGGTAAGCAACGACACGAAAGATGTATGTCGGGCAAGGTATTTGAAGTACGATTGAAATGTAAAGTTGAAGATTGAAAGGGAAAGTAAACAGGAAAGTATAACAGGTGCAACTTGAGTTGGACATACGAGGTAAGTTCATTATTTTCATACTGTTGTTGATATTGGGAGCCCCGTAATATGATATATATATATATATATATATATATATATATATATATATATATATATATATATATATATATATATATATATATATATATATATATTTATTACGTGAGGCATTGTTGGTATTTCTCGCGTGTGTTTTGATATAGTAAGAAATACAGAGGAAACTCTGCCAAAATTTTCCTAGAAATAAAAAGAGAATGAGATATAGGTTTGTAATATGTCTTGAAAGGTCGTGCCAATAGTAAGGATAGGATTTGACTAAGTTGCGAGTACGGCTGACCTCGAGAAATAAGTTAACTGCTGAATTGATAGTAATAGCAATTAAGAGGTCGATATCGGTATGGTAAAAAGAAGAATCTGGAAAGGGCTTCAACAAAGAGATGATTTAGAAAAGGCTGGCAAATCTTGATAGAGTGTTATATTAAGGTACCGACTGAATTGATAAGCAGGGATAAATTATGACGAGTTTATAGTTAAAAGAAGTAATAGTATGATTAAGATGAGAGTATAGAGGAAAAAGAATTGTGACGAATATGAATGTATTGATAAGACAGCCTGTGAAAAGATGTTAAGGATAAGATTGACCAGAAAGGGCAAAAGGTTAAGTACGCTTACTCCACAGAGTGTAATTAACTCATAGTAAGAATCGTGAATAATCATACTCTACCGGTGTCTGCCCATGCCATCTGGCCATGGTGTATAGCTGCTCGCCTTGGCAGTGACTTCCAGGCCAAATAGGCACGGTGTAATATCATCATGTGCTCATCATAATATGCTTATCATAACTCATCATCATACATGCATAGAGACTCATAGATAATCATACTCTACCGGGGTGACGTAAGGTCGTGGACCCCGACTTCGTTATAGAACATTCATAAGTAACTTTTGCTCACCTTGAAGGAACAAGCATAAGGTGAGTGTATATAATGATCAACATCAATGGCTATGGATAGCTTCATTAGCTTAATCGGAACATCATATCATAGACTATAGCATCTTTAGACTTAGCTCATCATTATCATTATCATAATCGTAGCATATCTCTTATCTCGTGTAGCTATTTATGAACAAGGGCTCATAGTCTTCTTGAAGATGGAACAATCATAAGAAAGAGGAGATTCATGCCATAGGACTCATGCCTTAGAAAGAAAGGACTAGCCTCACATACCTTTGTCGTTTAACTATTCTACCGCTTGCTCGTTCTCTTTTAATGCACTTGTTTATACCTTTAAGGGAATTCATGTCGTCATTAGCTAAACAATCATGAAAACGTACTTACTAAAGCTAGAGAAATTTGGGCGCATTTCCTTTGTTTATACTACTTTCCTCCATATTCCATATCAACTCCCAACATTCATAACAACAATCACAATATTGTAAACAATATGCATCATCTAATTACATTGCCCACAATTCATAATTTCACTACAATTTTCCATAACCATGACCAAAGTCCATTATCACGTTCTTTCTCATACAATACTCATTCCATGATCTAAATGTCATTTATAACGTATTCATAATCTTAACATATCCATTTTCATGATTCAATTCAACTACTACTCACTAATGGCACTTTTCATACATTTATGACCCACTTTCCATACTCTTTTACAATCCGAGCATTTCAACCTATCAATACTTCAAACAACATGAGAAGGTCATGGAACTTACCTTATAGGATGGGGGAACAAGCCTTGGATGATATTACACTTCTTGCACCAAAACCCTATTTCCTCTCTCTTAGGTTTCCTTGATTTGAATGACTTTTAATGGGTTTCATACACTTGATTCTCCTCAATTCTTGTTGTTGATCTTTGATTTCTATTGTTTTCTTGTGATTGAAGTGTTTGGAATGTTCTAGAGGTCTCTTGAAGTGTGGAGGTGAAGTATGAAATGAAAATGAAATAAGAAGAGGTCCCTTATATAAATTCAAGTTCAGCCCCGACCAAGATATACGGACCAACATACAGTCCGTATGTTTTCTACGGCCGTATGTCGCGTAGATCCGGTCCCGATGAAATATGGTATTCCGGGTGGATCTACGGTTGGACATACGGTCCATACTTTTTATACGGCCAGTATGTCTGGCCATAGGTTTGTCCAGTTTTTCGAATCGTTTCGTCGACTCGTTTGATCTCCGATCCTTATGGGACCTTCTTAACACTTGTTTAACACCTCAATACCAATATAAGGGACGTTATAACCCTTCCTCAAGGTGTCATTAAAACATCATTAACTCAATACTCAAAATTCTTATCCGATACTCAACATATGGCTTGCTTTCCTTAACAACTTTCCTTCACTAACTCGAATGTCTTTGGAAATCTTAATTAGGACCATCACATAATATGTCTTACTTGTCCAAACCTCGTATACGTCATACCCCTCGTTAGTCTATTCACTGTACGCTAAGGGGGAATTTTCGAGGTGTAACGGCTTGCCCATCTGTCTGCGGATGAAACGCAGTACTAAGACTCGCCTGAGTCCCCAATCCATTCTGAAAAGACTTCCAGAAATTAGCTGTAAACTGTGTTCCCCTATCTGAGATAATGGTCGCGGGAACACCATGAAGTCATAAAATCTCCTTCAGATAAAGCTTCGCGTAATCCTCGGCTGTATAAGTAGTTCTGACAGGCAGAAAATGGGCTAACTTTGTAAGCCTATCAACTATGACCCATATCGAACCACACTTCTGCTGAGTATGGGGCAACCATGTAATAAAGTCCATATTAATTACCTCCCACTTCCATGTCGGAATCTCCATAGCCTGCAATAGACCTCCGGGCTTCTGGTGCTCTATTTTGACTTGCTGACAATTCGGACACTGAGCAACAAACTCCGCTACATCTTTCTTCATACCATCCCACCAATAAACTTCCTTGAGATCATGGTACATCTTTGTTGAGCCTGGGTGAATAGAATAGCGAGAGTGATGTGCTTCCCCCATAACCTGCTGACGAAGCCCTGCAACATTAGGGACGCACAATCTACCTCTATATCGGAGTACTCCATCTCCTGTAATCACAAAGGGTGTCTTTTCCTTCTGAGGTGCTGTATCTCGGTAATGAACTAAAACAGGATCCTCATACTGACGTTCCTTTATCTTTACTACCAAAGATGACACTGCTGTGTCTTGAACAGTAACTCCTGCATCACCTGAATCTATCAATCGAACTCCGAGGCTAGCTAATTGATGAACTTCACAGACCATTTCTCTTTTCTCTGGCGGCACATATGACAAGCTACCCATGGATTTATGACTAAGAGCATCGGCTACTACATTAGCTTTCCCAGGATGGTATAGAATATCCATATCATAATCCTTTAGCAACTCTAGACATCGCCTTTGACATAAGTTCAAGTCCTTCTGCTTAAATATATACTGAAGACTCTTATGATCAATATAGATATCAACATGGACACCGTATAAGGAGTGCCTCTATATTTTCAAAGCATGAATCACTGCCGCTAGCTCAAGATCATGGGTTGGATAATTCTCCTCGTGCTTCTTCCACTGTCTAGAGGCATAAGCGACAACCTTACCGTACTGCATCAATACACAACCCTACTGTACTGCATCAACACACAACCCAATCCAACACCTGAAGCATCACAATATAGCACATAGCTATCTGCTCCTTCTGGAAGAGTCAAAACTGGTGCTGAAGTCAACTTATTCTTCAATGTCTGAAAACTCTGCTCACAAGCATCTGTCTATTGGAACTTAGCTGATTTCTGAGTCAACTTAGTCAATGGGACTGAAAGAGAGGAAAATCCTTCTACGAATCTTCTATAATATCCTACCAAGCCTAAGAAGCTTCGTATCTCTGTTGGTGCTGTGGGCCTTGGCCATTTCTTCACAGCCTTAATCTTTTGAGCATCCACTCTAATGCCTTCTTCCGAAATAATGTGACCCAGAAAAGCTACAGAGTTCAACCAGAACTCACACTTGGAAAACTTAGCATACCACTCTCTACCTCGAAGAATTCCAAGCACTGTTCGTAGATGTTCTGCACGATCAGCCTCTGACGACGAATAAACCGGAATATCATCTATAAACACAATTATGAACAAATCTAAGAAGGTTCTAAATACACGATTCATCAAATCCATGAATACGGCTGGGGCATTAGTTAGCTCGGACGACATAACACGAAATCATAGTGGCCATATCTAGTCCCGAATGCCGTCTTCGGAATGTCTTCCTCCTTCACCCTAACTTGGTGGTACCCCGATCTCAAGTCTATCTTCGAGAAATATTTGGCGCCTTGCAACTGATCGAATAAATCATCGATCCTCGAGAGCGGATACTTATTCTTTACAGTCACTTTATTCAATTGCCTATAATCAATACACATTCGCAAGGAGCCATCCTTCTTTCTTACAAATAATACCGATGCTCCCCAAGGTGATGTGCTGGGCCTAATAAAGCCCTTTTCAAGCAAATCTTTCAATTGATCCTTCAATTCTTTCAACTCCGCAGGTGCCATCCTATAAGGAGGAATAGATATTGGCTGAGTATCTAGCAATAAGTCAATAGTGAAATCAATCTCTCTCTCTGGGGGAATGCCTGGAAGTTCATCTAGAAATACTTCAGGAAACTCATTAACCACAGGAACAGATTGAAGAGTCGGTGACTCTGCTTGCACATCCTGAACCCGAACTAGGTGATAGATATACCCTTTTCTGATCATCTCCTTGCTTTAAGGTAGGAAATAAACTTACCCCTAGGCGAAGCAGCATTGCCCTTTCACTCTAGGACTGGCTCGCCTGGGAACTGGAACCGAACCATCTTTGCTCTACAATCAACATTAGCATAACAACAAGCCTACCAGTCCATGCCCATAATAACATCAAAGTCAATCATATCTAACTCAATCAAATCTGCTACGGTGTAGCGGTCACAAACTATAACAACACAGCCCCGATATACTCGCCTAGCTATAACCGGATCACCAACTGGCGTAGACACCTCAAAAGGTTTAATCTTGGGCTCTATCCTAAACTTGCCGGCAACAAAGGGCGTAACATATGATAAAGTGGAACTCGGGTCAATCGGGCATACACATCATAGGAGGAGACTGATAATATACCTGTAACAACATCAGGTGATGTCTCATGATCCTGTCTACCGGCTAGTGCATATACGCGATGCTGAGGACTGCTCGAGCTGGATACTCCACTTCTCCCTCTGCCTTGCCCTGCTAGTGTCTGAGAAATTTTCCCTGAAGGGCGTACCACAGAAGAAGAACCAGCCACAGACACTGTGGGCTGAACCATACCCCTACTCTCTCTCATCGGACAATGCTGCATCCTATGACCTGGCTGGCCAAAAGTATAACAAACATCGGAGCCCAGCCAATACTGACTGGCATACAGCTTGCCACACTGGGCACACCGCGACAAAGGGGGCCTCATCTAGCCTGACTCCGATCTATACTGAGAGCCTGATGCTCTAGAACTCTGGCCTGCTCCGGAATAAGAAGACCGATTAAATCTCGGACCTGAAAACCTCGGAGGTGCACTCCCTGCTAAATGGAATGGATATCAGAAATACTGCGGTCTCTGTTTTCTCCTGGACTCACCCCCGATCTCTAAAGTCCTGGATCTGTCCTCCTCTGACGCTTGCGATCTTCCAGATTCTGTGCATATGCCTGTATATGGGAGATATCCATGCCTGGCTATAATGCAACAGTCGTACAAGCATCTATCAAATATGGCCCTAGACCAGCCACAAAACGATGAACTCTGTCCTCCATCTCAGCCACCATGGCTGGAGCATATCTGGCCATAGAATCAAAATACACGCAATACTCCTAGACACTCATACTATCCTGCTCAATACGTAAAAATCTATCTGCTCGGGCTCGCCCGACCTCCGGAGGTAGATAATGGCAAATAAAAGCATCTGAGAACTCTCGCCACATAGTTGGAGGGGTATTCTCTCCCCTAAATAACTCCCAAGTCTGATACCACTGTACTGCAATATCACAGAGCCTGTATGAAGCCAACTCTATAGACTCGACCTCATCCACGTGCATAACCCTCAAGGTCCTCTGCATACTATCAATAAAATTCTGGGGGTCCAAATTTGGCTTTACCATAGAAAACTCTGGGGGACCTAACCGAAGAAAGGTCTTAACCCTCAAACTAGCAGTCCTATCTGCCTGGTCAACACCAACTCCCTGTCGCTAAGCTTGGGCGGCTACTAATCTGGTCAATAACTGCATAGCCTCCGCACATCCTGGCTCAGTGCATCCGACTGAAGAAATGGGGCAGGTGCTGGAGGCGGGGTATGCGATGTCTCAGACGACCCCTCACTCTGAATCTCATCCTGAGCCCTCGTAGCTCACAGAGTACGGCTAGTGGCCTCACCTGCCGCTCTCTTGCCCTTCTGGGCAGCTGTAGCTTTCTTGCGGGGCATCACTGAAATCAGAATAATTCATCAGAAGCGAACGCTTAACACATGGCTCTATCGCACAATCTAAGAGAGAAAGAATGACATCATCCTAAATGTCCTATAGCCTCCTGTTTATAAGTGTGGTGCATAACATGCCCATAAACAAGACTTTACTAGACATGGTCTGTAGAAAACCCTAGGACAGAACTGCTTTGATACCACTTCTGTCATGACCCAAACCGATGAGTCGTGATGAGTGTCTGACCTCTAGCGACCAAACACCCCTAAACACATATCTAAACCATACTGAACATCAAGGGCCCATAAATGGCATAAACTGATCTTACGAAAGGAAAACATCAAAAACTCTATACAATACAATGCGTATACATACATACATACTGAAGAACAGTGCAAACCAGCTAGGCCGCTATATATACGTACACAAAAAGAATGGGAGCCGACAAGGCTACATCATCCGACTAATACATACAACCTGTCCCGTGCACTTCACGGAATGAAAGCTGTAGAAAAGACGGGACAGGGCCCCGTCATACCCATATGCATATACATCTCAAAAGGGCTAGCATACCAAAATAGACTGCAACTCCGGATCAATGGAGTGCACTGACCACTGCTGGATAGAAGTCCTACTAAGCTGGACCACCTGTCGGTCTACCTGAACCTGCGGGCATGAACGCAGCCCCCCGAGCAACGGAGAGTCAGTACGGATAATGTACTGAGTATGTAAGGCACAAGAATAACATGTACATAGAAGTCATGAGAGACATCTGAAACATGAAAGCTAATCTCAATATCTGAATGTATCTGTAGCTAACATCCGAGAATATCTACATACTTTGTATAACTGAAACTACCTCTAAAGGCGTATGATATGCATAGGTCATAATATAACTGATAGTGCTGTGGAACGTACAACCCGATCCATATATCATATAATAGTTCCGAGGAACGTACGGCCCGATCCATATATAATATGATAGTAGTGCTAAGGAACGTACGGACCGATCCATATATAATATAATAGTAGTGCTGAGGAACGTACGGCCCGATCCATATATAATAATATAATAGTAGTGCCGAGGAACATACGGTCCGATTCATATATAACAATATAATAGTGTGTATATAACACCTTCTGGTCACGGGTCAATGTGCATATGAATATGGATGCAATGCATAAATGAAATGAATACATAGAACTCTCGGAGTGACATGAGGTCGTACTATCTTCGGTGAACATTCTTTGAGCTAACATCATTAATATAAGAAATCTCAAGACCCATGAACAGAAGGAACAATCATAGACGGGGCATAGGAACATCAAAGACTAAAGTACTCCTAGGGCTTTTAAGAGTAGAGTAATATGGAAGCTCGTTTACTTGCTTGTTCGTTCATATTATAAGATCATGCCAAAAAATGAAAGAAAGGTTATCCTTAACATATCTTGAAGTATACCCAATCGTCCAACTTCTACCTCTCAAACTTGGAAGTCTACAATTAAGCCAGCTAGAGGAGGATATTCTTGTAGAAGGGGTTCGCAATCTGGCAGGGGTGGCCACCAACCTAGCAGAGGTGGTCATCAGTCTAGTAGGGGCAGTGCTCAGTCAGTGAGAGGAGGATCTCAGATAGGCCGTGGTGGTCGTAGAGGCACATAGTCCAAGGGTGGACGTGCCCATTTTTATGCTTTTCCGATTAGACCACAGGCCGAGGCTTCTGATGCGGTTATTATAGGTATTATCTCGGTTTGTCACCGATCGGCTTCGGTGTTATTTGATCCAAGTTCTACTTTCTCTTATGTGTCCATTTACTTTTCTACAGGTTTGGATATGCTTTGTGATATACTTGATGTACATATTCACGTCTCTACTCCTGTCGGAGAATCTGTGATAGTAGATCGGGTCTATGGGTCTTGTGTGGTCACGTTTATGGGGTACGACACTTGGGTAAACTTGGTTATTTTAGATATAGTGGACTATGATATTATTTTGGGCATGGACTGGTTATCTCCCTATCATGCTATTTTAGACTTTCACGCCAAGACAATCACGTTGGCCATGCCAAGTATTCCGCGGTTAGAGTGGAAGGGTACTCCCAGTCCAGCACCTAAGAAGATCATATCATTTCTTCAGGCAAAGAAGTTAGTGGATAAGGGATGTTTAGCATATTTGGCTCATATTTGGGATACTAGTGTGGATACTCCTTCCCTGGAGTCGGTACCAGTTGTTTGTGAGTTCTCAGAGATTTTCCCCACAGATTTTCTTGGTATGTCGCCCGATCGAGATATTAACTTTTGCATTGACTTGGATCCAGGCACCCGACCTATTTCTATTCCACCATATCGGATGGCTCCGGTAGAGTTGAGAGAGTTGAAGGAGCAGTTGCAGGACTTATTGAGCAAAGGATTCATTAGACCTAGTGTTTCTCCTTGGGGTGCTCCCATTCTGTTCGTGAAGAAGAAAGATGATACCATGCGGATGTGTATCGATTACCGACATTTAAATGAGGTTACAATCAGGAATAAGTATCCAATACCTCACATTGATGACTTATTTGACTAGCTTCAGGGTGCATCGATCTTTTCTAAGATCGATTTGAGGTCAGGTTATCATCAATTAAAGATTCAAGCGGAGGATATTCCGAAGACCGCTTTCAGGACCCGTTATGGTCATTAAGAGTTCTTGGTGATGTCTTTCGGGCTTACTACTGCCCCCGTAGCGTTCATGGATTTGATGAGTGGGATCTTCAAGCCTCACTTGGATTCGTTTGTGATCGTGTTTATTGATTACATCTTGGTGTACTCTCGTAGTAAGGAAGATCATGAGAAGCATCTGAGGATCGTGCTTGGCCTATTGAAGGAGAAGAAATTGTATGCCGAGTTTTCCAAATGTGAGTTCTAGCTCAGTTTCGTGGCATTTTTGGGACATGTTGTGCCCATGGACGGGATTATGGTTGATCCCAAGAAGATCGAGGCGGTTAGCGATTGGGCCAGGCCTATTTCAGTTGTCACGACCTGGGCTATGGGCCATGACGGGCATCCGGGGCTAACCACCGAACACCACTCATTCTGATACTCATCTACGCTCATTCATACTGTATGCTCATAATCATAGAAGTCTATTAACATTTGAAACGTATTTACTTTTATAAACATAAGCCCTCTGGCTATCAAAATGATATATACATGCATATACATAAAAGCTATGGGACCATACTGCCCACACTGCGCATCTACGAGCCTCTACTAGAGTACTAGATATATGGACGGGACAGGACCCTGTCATGCCCTATCATGAATATATACATATATGTACCAAAAGAATAATCAATGGCACCTCCAAAAAATGGAGTGCTCTCAAATCGGCTACTAGCTCCTACGAGTCTAGATTACCTCCCTGCCTACCTGTGGGCATGAACACAGCGTCCAAAGAAAAGGACGTCAGTACAAATATTGTACTGAGTATGTAAGGCATAAACAATAATAAGACATCAATGAAATAAGGAGGCATCAAATGAAGAGCAATGCACCGTGATCGATCGAATCATAAAGGAAGTAATACATGCTGGCTTACTTTCATACTCATCATCATATCATATATGCATAAATATATAAGCTGCCCGACCATATAGGTACGGTGTGACAATCAATAACATTAGCATTAGCATTAGCATTAGCCTGCGTCCAGGCCTCCCGCGTCTGGGGTACCATCTCATGCCGCCCACTAGTGGTGTTTGCCCATGCCATCTGGCCATGGTGTATAGCTGCCCGCCTTAGCGGTGACTGCCCGACCATATAGGCGCGGTGTAATATCATCATCATATGCTCATCATAATATGCTCATCATACTATAATTATCATAATTCATGCATAGAAACTCAGAGACAACTCTACTTTACCGGGGTGACGTAAGGTCGTGAACCCCCGATTACATTATGGAACATTCATGAACATTCTGCCTCACCTTGAAGGAATTAGCATAAGGTGAGTGTGTATAATAATCAACATTATTAGCTTTATAAGGATCTCATATCTTGGACTCTAGAATCTTTAGACTTAAGCTTATCATCATCATCATCATCATCGTGCTCATAACGTATCTCTTATCTTATATGACTATTCATGAGCAAGAACTCTTAGTTTTCTTGAAGAAAGGGGATTTATGAAGAAAGAGAAAAATCATGCCATAAGATTCATGCCTTGAAAATAAAGGACTAGCCTCACATACCTTTGTCGTTTAACTATTCTATCGCTTGCTCGTTCTCCTTTAATGCACCCGTTTATACCTTCAAGGGAATTCGTGTCGTCATTAGCTAAACAATCATGAAAACGTACTTACTAAAGCTAGAGAAATTTGGACAGCATTTCCTTTGTTTATACTACTTTCCTCCATATTCCATATCAACTCCCAACATTCATATCAACCATCACAATGTCACTAACAACAATCGTCATTCATTTACATTATTCGCATTTCATAATTTCACTCCAATTCCCCATAATCGTGACCAAATTCCATTATCACGTTCTTTCATATCCAATACTTATTCCATGTTCTTAATGTAATTTATAACGTATTTATAACCTCAACACAACCATTTTCATGATTCATTCCAACTACGACTCAAAAATGACACTATTCACACATTTATGACCCATTTCCTATACTCTTCTACAATCCATGTGTTTCAACCTACCAATACTTCAAACAACATGGAAAGGTCATGAAACTCACCTTAGATGATGGAGGAATAATCCTTGAATGGTGATACACCTTTTGCACCAAAACCCTATTTCATCTCTCTTAGGATTTCTTGATTTGAATGGCTCTAATGTGTTTCTAACTCTTGATTCTTGTTGGTTTGATGAAGTTGATCATAAATTTCCTTTGAATTCTTGTGGTTGAAGTGTATGGAAATGTTCTAGAGGTTTCTTGAATGGTGGAGATGAAAAATGAAATGAAGGAGAGGTCCCTTATATAATTTGAGTTCAGTCCCGACTGAGATCTACGGACCAACATGCGGTCCGTATGTTTTCTACTGGCCGTATGTTTGGCCATAGATTTGGTCCAGTGAGACATGGTATACTGGGCTGGATCTACGGTTGGACATACGGTCCATACATTTTATACGGCCAGTATGTCCCCAGTTTTTCGAGACTTGTTCTCGTCGACTCGTTTGATCTCCGATCCTTATGAAACCTTCTTAACACTTGTTTAACACCTCGATGCCAATCTAAGGGACGTTATAACTCTTCCTCAAGGTACCATTAGAACGTTGTTAACTCAATACTCAAAATTCTTATCCAATACACTCAACTTATAACTCGCTTTCCTTAACAACTTTCTTTCCTTAACTCGAATGTCTTTGGAAATCTTAATTAGGGCCATCAAACACTATTTCTTACTTGTCCGAACCTCGCATACCTCATACCCCTCGTTAGTCTATCCACTGTACGTTAAGGGAGAATTTTCCAAGGTGTAACATCAGTGACTGAGATTCAGAGCTTCGCAGGCCTTGCGAGTTATTATCGCCGATTTGTGAAGGGGTTTGTATCTATTGCTTTCTATTTGACTAGGTTGACTCAGAAGAATGTGCCTTTCCGGTGGTCTGATGAGTGTGAGGAGAGCTTTCAAAAGCTCAAGGCTTTATTGACTTCAACCCCGATTTTAGCTTTACCAGTGGAGGGAAAGGACTCTACTATTTAGTGTGATGCTTCACGTATTGGCTTGGGTTGTGTGTTGATGCAAGAGGGTAAGGTGATCGTATATGCTTTAAGGTAGTTGAAAGTCCATGAGAATAACTACCCCACTCATGACTTAAAGTTGGCAGTGGTGGTCTTCGCTTTGAAAATTTAGAGGCATTACTTGTATGGAGTCCATTGTGAGGTCTTCACGGATCACCGTAGTCTTCAGCATGTGCTTAGTCAGAGGGATTTGAACTCGAGGCAGCGTAGATAGATGGATTTGCTCAAGAATTATGATATCACTATTCTTTATCATCCGGGAAAAGCTAATGTGGTAACTGATGCATTGAGCCGAAAGGCAGTGAGTATGGGCAGCTTGGCGCGTTTGATTGTGGGAGAGCGTCCTTTAGCTACGGTGGTTCAGTGTTTGGCTAATAGTATGGTGAGACTCGATATTTCGAACCTCGGGTTCTAGCTCATGTGGAGGCGAGGTCATCTCTTTTGGAGCATATTAGGGCCCGGCCCGGTTTGAGGATGTGAACTTGTGCAAGATTCGGATAAGGTGCTAAGTGGAGAAGCCAAGGAGGCTATTCTTGATGATGAGGGTATTTTGAGGATTAAGGGGCGCATTTGTGTTCCTAGAGTTGGTGATTTGATTCCGTTGATCTTGAAAGTGGCTCATAGTTCCAGGCATTCCATTCATCCGGGTGCAACAAAGATGTATCGTGATTTGAGACAGCACTACTAGTGGGGTAGGATAAAGAGAGATATTATGGAGTTTGTTGCCCGGTGTTCAATTTGCCAGCAGGTAAAGTATGAGCACCAGAGACCAGGTGGTGTGCTTCAGAGGATGCCCATTCCAGAGTGGAAGTGGGAGAGAATTGCTATGGATTTCGTGGTTGGTCTTCCGAAGACTTTGGGCAAGTTTGATTCGATTTGGGTCATCGTGGATAGGTTGACTAAGTCCGTGCACTTCATTCCGGTTCAGATTATTTATAATGCAGAGAAGTTATCCAGGATTTACATTCGAGAGATGATGCGATTACATGGAGCGCCCATTTCCATCATTTCAAACAGAGGCACTCAGTTTACTTCCCATTTCTGGAGGACTTTGCAGACGGAATTAGGAACTCAGTTAGATCTTAGCACTGCGTTCCACCCGCAGACAGATGGTCAGACCGAGAGGACTATTAAGGTGCTTGAGGATATATTGAGAGCCTGTGTTATTGATTTTGGTAGTCATTGGGACAAATTCTTACCCTTGGCGGAGTTCGCGTACAACAATAGCTACCATTCTAGTATTGATATGGTGCCATTCGAGGCTTTATATGGTAGGAAGTGTCGTTCTCTTATTGGGTGGTTTGATGCTTTTGAGGTGAGACCTTGGGGTACTAACTTGTTAAGAGAGTCCTTAGACAAAGTAAAGTTGATTCAGGAAAAGCTTATTGCAGCTCAGAGTAGACAAAAGGAGTACACAGATAGGAAGTTTCGTGATATGGAGTTCATGGTTGGTGATCAGGTCCTATTGAAGGTTTCACCCATGAAGGGTGTAATGCGCTTTGGGAAGTAGGGCAAATTGAGCTCGAGGTTTATTGGCCCTTTTGAGATTCTTCGTCGTGTTGGCAAGATGGCTTATGAGTTGGCTTTGCCACCAGATTTGGCAGGTGTTCATCTGGTATTCCATGTTTCTATGTTGAAGAAGTACCATTCAGACAGGTCTTATATCATTCGGTGGGATTCGGTATTATTTGATCAGAATCTGTCCTTCGAGGAAGAGCCGGTAGCAATCTTGGATAGGCAAGTGAGAAAGTTGAGGTCCAAAGATATTGCCTCAGTCAAGGTGCAGTGGAAGCACCGTCCGGTTGAAGAGGGCACTTGGGAGACCGAGGCGGACATGCGGAATAGATATCCTCAGTTGTTCGATAGTTTAGGTACCCCTTTTCTCCATCGTTCCCTTATCGCTCGAGGACGAACGATCGTTTGATTGGTATCTGATGTAACGACCCGTTTGGTCGTTTAGCACTTTTGGACTCTTTTTCGCTAAAATACCCTTTCCGTATTTTTGAAAGTTATTTTGACTTGCGGGAATTGGTGGAACGGTGATTTAATTGGAGGGTACTTTTTGAACTATATTTATTTAATGTGTGTGAATAGTTTGCTCATAGGAATTTTATTTGCTTATATAAGCTATGAGTTGGAGAATTAATTAAGTGGCTAGTGAGCCTAATTTACATTATTATGTGTTAGTTGGGGGACTAAGTAATTTAGATAATTTATAAGAGAGGTCGGCTAGGCCCATTTATTCCCAGACCACATACTAGAATAGTAGATGTATTAGGGTGAAAGAATTATTGACTTGCATTTTTAATCCATTGCACGAAAAGAAAAAAAAAGAGGCTGCTCACGTTCCAAGAATTAGCAGTGCGTTGAAACATCAAGTTTTAGGCTTCAGGTAGTTATTTTAATCTTTCTTTTACTTTTGGTTCTTGGTCACTTATATGCCTAATCATTAGGCAATAACAGTGCTAATGACGAGGTGGAAAATAATGGAGATATGATGGGTTGTTTTAATGATTGGTCAATGATGGTGGGTAATTATTTTGAAGCATGAAGAGTTAAAATGAGAATATGAATAGCTAATCATTGAACTTTAAGAAATATAGTTCTGCGTTTTCTTCTCGGTTGATAGTTACCATCTCCACCATTCAATTTCAATTTCGAATTTCTCTAATGTTTATCTTGTTCAACTTTAAGTCTAACATATAGGGTATATGTAATTGAATATTTTGGTATTGGATTATATGTACACCTTCAAATTCATGACAATTAAGATTTTGGGATAATTGAAGGTTTTTAGCCCTAGTCTTAAGAGATGAGACGTAATGATTTGAGAGTCCATTTATGGATGAAATTGACTAATTTTCTGGATATATGACCCTTAGCTTATGGGTGATCTGACTTTCTAATAAAATTTTAGTTTTGTCGTTGTGGGTCCGTGGTCACTTTTTTTAAGGTCGTTTTTGGGTTTCAAATATAAGTACGGCAATATGGGTCTCCTTAGATTCATATTCTAATGTAAATCGCATATTTGATAGACTTTGATCGTTCAGAGGCTCTCCACAAAGGGAAGGCGTTGGTTTGATCGTTCGTGTCACTCGCTCGGCCTTGAGGTAGGTTATGGTCTACCTTAGTTAGACTCTGATTAGAGAATCGTATGTAGTTGTAGAAAGTGACGGGGATAGCATGATAGGCCTTCGGGCATGAAGTAGAGGTGAATTCTAATTAGGTTGGTTCTGTCAGCTGTTATGTGGGCTTATCCCTAAATGTGTTATTTTGTGTGATTATCACCTGTTTATATCTTCGTCACACACTAGCTCACTCATCACATGAAAAGGAATGGTAGTATTGATAATTGAACAGTGGACAGTAATATGACTTGCACTTGTTGATTTTATATTGGTGATATTATTGAGACTGATATCATGCATGACATGCTTTCCATATTATTGTTGTGATGATTGGTGAGGTGAGTGATTGAGAGACTCCGAGGTCTTTGGCGGAGGTTGAGAGTGTCAGCGAGACTCCAAGGTGTCTTTGCCGGAGATTGAGAGTGATTGATAACCTCTGAGATTTCTGCCGAAAGCACGAGTGGTACATAGACTTCGCGGGTTCCCCATGGGTCATGGCTTTAAGGAACTGCCCTTAGCATGTATGTACGAGAGTGGAGTGTGAGAGGTGATTGCTGTATTGCATTGCATTGCATTGCATTGCGGTCATCCACTCATATATTTGACTGATCATTTGGTGAACTATATCTGTCTTGATTGATTTCATGATTCCTTTACACTTTACTTGTATATGATACGTGACCATACATGTTTGCTCTATGTGCTACTTTTTAGTTTCCACTTTTTCATGCGTTATCTAATCATTGTCGGCTTGTGATGCTTACCGGTACTAGTGTTGTACTGATACTACTCTTGCTTCACTTTTTATTGAGTGCAGAGTACGGTCCAGGCTCCTGTTCTACACCCCGTGGCTGATATGTGAGGGTGACATCTTTTAGTCATTTAAGGTGAGCTACTTGGTCATCCGTGGCCCCTGAAGGACCTTCTTTATTTATTTCTATTTTTGTATTCGACAGATAATATATAGCCTTCGGGTATTTTCAGACTTGTATTCCGGACTATGTTTAGCGCTCTTATACCCTTTGATAAGATTTTGGGGATGTCGTGACATTTCTAGTGATGATAAGTAATTAAGACTTGATAACTTCTTTAATTTTCCGCTTATTTAACTTGTTATTGGGATGTGGTTCGCCTACTCGGGGGGGGGGGGGGATAGTGTAGGTGCCACCACAACTCATGAATTGGGTCTTGACAATAACACAAATGCAATAGCCATATATCAGTACCGTGTACACATATGCCTCGAGCGGAACATCACGCGCACAATCAAAATATAGGCCACATCGTCACCTCCTGTCAAATGTGCCTTACATACATATATGCTATCACACATAGGCTACATCGTCACTCCCTGTTAAATGTGCCTTATATATATATATATATATATATATATATATATATATATATGTATATATATCACACATAGGCTACATTGTCACCTCCTGTCAAATGTGCCTTACACACACACACACACACACACACACATAGATATGTGTGTATGTGTATATATATATATATATATATATATATGCAAGATGAGTGTTCAATGTATGATGCAAGCATGAATATGACGACGACAAGATCTCATATAAACTATCAACGTGCCGTACATGAACACCTCACAATACCAATCTCATCTCATTCATTCCCGGCAAGAGAGTTCGGGCAACGCTCACTCATTCCGCTCCAGTAAATGACCTCAGATCACGGACTCTCGTCTCTCTCTTATGCTTTTCGGCAAAGACCTCGGAGGCTACACTCTCTCACTTATTATCATCAGTACCGTATCCATGCAATATCAATGCTATCATGGAAGTGGGTGTGAATACGATGCAATGTATTATCAACAACCAATTCAATTCCAAACAAAAGATCACACATGGCATACAAGTAAAATAAATAATAAGGCTACACAATAAGCCACAATGGAATCACAATTCTATCTCAAAATCAATCAGGGAAAGTATCGCAAAATCATAGCCATGATATATCACTAATCACCAATATCCGATGTCTCAGCATGGAGACGAACCGATAGGTGAATAGAAAAAGATAAGCCAACAACGCAACGGGGTAGCTAGCCCCCAAATCTCACAACAAGGCCCAACCTAATACAATATTCATCCCAACTTCATACCCGGCTGTTCATATGCTTTATCCGACACAAACTAACCATACATATGCTTCGCTAACCGAAGTCTAACTAGAAGGTAAGCCGTAATCTATCTTGAAGGCCGAACAACAAACTCTAAGTGTCAGTCATGTGCCTTGCCCTTTAGTTGCGCCTCAAGGTAATGAAAATCTAGCCATATCCGAATATGAAGTTAGAATAAAAAAGAATCATTATTCAAACCTTACTTCTATTCAAGACCCAAATTCCCAACCTATGGAATAGGGTTTATGAACTAAAAATGTGAAATTAGGAATCTAAATATCTCAATCATGAAATTAAAGCTCTAGGTGATTAGTTCCCATCAATAAAAAGCTAGAAGAACCAACAAATCACTTAAATTCGGGTTCTAGGCAAACCCCCAAATTTGGGTATGAACCCTAACTTCCAATTCCATAATTTAGCCACTAATTAGGAAGGAATCATGCAATAATAGATTCTAATAATTGATTCCATGCTTAATGAAGCTAACCAAATCAATAAATCAAGATTTACTAGCCTAGAATGAAGAACCCACAAAACCCTCTCTTATTCTTCCAAGTTCTAAAGAATTCTAGCATTTAATAGAGATTAGCTAGGGTAGATCATGAGAATTAAATGAAGTAAAAGAGTGGAATCACTTACCAATGAGAAGAATATGCCAAGAACCTTGAAAAGCCCTCAAAATCTCAGAACCGAATATGTGGCTATGAGGCAAATAAGGGTTTTAACTTTTGACTTTATGCTCAACTCAACCCGACACCCGCTTCTGCGCCCAAATTTACCGTTTCAGCGGCACCCCTTCTGCGTCTCGTGACCGCTTCGGCGGTCCTGCCCAATTCCTCATGTCCGCTTCAGCGGCAGGGCTATCGCTGGAGCGGTAACTCTGCCGCGGTATAGCGGGCACCGTAACACTAGAATCCTCCAAGTTTCACAATCTCAACCCGAAATCCCTACTATCACCTGAGGTCATCTCCTCACATACCATATATGCAGATATGCATAAAAACACGCTACGAATGCACTCGTGGCCTCAAAATTCCCAACGAAGGTCTTGTTGACCAGGTCAACCCCTGAAACCTCAAAATTAACTTCCCACCCCAAGTCCTAAAATGCACCCGAGTGCATTGGGAACCATACCGAATACACACACAAATTCTAAATGACCATCCGACCTCTCAGAATTGATGGATTTTCGATAAATGCCCCTTTACCCAAAAGTCAACTTTGAGTCCACCATTTTTTGCTTTTAAGCCAAATTTCCCAAAACTTACAGGAAGCGTGCCAACGGTCCCCGCGGGTCTTATATGAGCTAATAAAGCTCGAAAAGGGATCAAAAGGGTCAGAAACGCAATAACGACCAAATGGGTCATTACATTAGATACCAATTAAATAATCGATCGTCCTCGAGCGATAAGGAAGTGTGGATGGGAAAGTGCCTGAACCGGCAACAACTGGGATATTGGCTATGCCTGTCAGACTTCTCCTTACAGAAAAGATTCTTATCGAACTAAACTGAATTCCAACGAATGATACAAGAACCACCAGAACGGTACTTCTTCAACATAGAAACATGGAAAATCGGATGAACACCCAACATGCCTGGTGAAAACTAACTCATAAAACACAGGACCAACACAACGGATAATCTCAAACAGGCCACTACACCTCGGGCTCACTTGCCCTCCTTCCCATAAACACTTTCCCAAATCATGCAATCCTTCAAAACATGGCCACAAACCACAGCCGATTCTGAACCGAGAAGATGTTCTGATTCCGCTAACCTTTCTTTTGCACTCTCTAAAGCCATTTTTCGTATCGCGATTCCTTAGAAACACATGAACACACATACCAAAATTCTAAAACCATAACTTACTCTCGCCATAAAGAATGCTTGATTCATCTGAGATCCCTCTCAATTCCATCAAAACTGATCTTACTGACCGCCAACTTGGCTAGTTCTAAGTCTTCTTGAACCTTCAAATCACTATATAGAAATATACCACCGAGTATCTCATCGAGCAAAGTCCATCAAAACCCAAATGATCACTATGAAGACCTCTCATACAACAGTTCCACCTCAAATCTGTACTAAGCTCATTGCAAACCATTATTCTATCCGAGTAACTGTTCTAAGAAATTATTATCAAATCCACTAGGAACCCTAACAAGCTCGGTAAATCTATCATACCTCAAATCTGAGCCGAAACGCATCGAATCTTTAAATATCTTCTTGGAAATATAACCATACACCATTAAGCTTAACTCGAACCATGTTGACCCTGAATGAATGCACAACTCTCGAATATCACCAGTAGTCGTTTAAACTAACTTGAATTCCTGAAACCAATCAAAGTCCTATTGCACCTCTGTGGCGGTCAATTCTAATCTTTTCCTCACTCATAAAAAATCATGTCTATCACTTTCGACTCCACAAGTTGAGTGTCACAACCCTAATTACCGATCGTGCGGGCACTTACCTTATTATCACTAGTAGGCGAACCCTTACCCATTAACCCATTAATCACTAGCCATTTTTAACTTCTTTAATCATTTATACTTATACAATCAATGAGCATGTGAATGAATAAATAGTCTACCAAGTCATAAATAATAATAATATGAGTGCGGAAGTCTTAACTATTACACTCCCAAAATCTGAAAGTCATCGTACAAGGACTCTAACCAACAATGTCTAAAGAATGAAGTATATCTCAAATACAAAACAAATAATGTCTGAAATGAAAGTAGACATCTGGAAAGAGAGATCTTCAGGTGGCATGGCATAGATAGAACCTCACTCTCGGATCTGATCGAGCAAACTAGTTTCAAGCTAAAGATGTAGACTGGATGAAATCTCTGGAACACAATCTGCACTCAAAAAGGGTACAGCAAGGTAGTATCAGTACAAACACTATGTACCGGTAAGTATCATAGGCCGACTAAGATTAGTTTACGCATATAAATATAAAATCAACAAGATAAACAAATAGGCACTTAACACTCAAATTCAAGTCACGGAATATCTCATAACGGAGTCACCGCCTAAGATGAAGCTTCTAAACCACAAGTCAGTCAAATTTCAATAATCTCACCTGATAATCACAAGTCCAAGTTCCTTCCCTAGGTGAAGTCACTAATCCACACTTTAACTCAATCAATAGTCATATTTATATCACACTAGGCATTCAACATCCATACGAAAATAGGAAACAAACGAGCGTATAATAAGGCAGAATAAAATGTAATGTTGTGCAATGCAAAATATGATGACGTGCAATGCAATGTAATACAATGCCTTGCACTGGGAAATCACTCGAACTGTACACACATGCTAACTGATGTCATTGCTCAGTAGTTATGACCTGCAGGGGACCTATGGTGTCCATGTACTACTCGTTCCGGATTCACTCCTTGGACCCGAGCATAAACCTCTGCTCTGGAACGAACCTCGGACGCGGGCAATATCAATGTACCTCTCATTTTCGGAATGAACCTCGGACCACAAGCCCATAAATCCTTCGCTCCGGGAAGAACCTCGGACGCATATCCACATCATGTACCACTAGTTTCCAGAACGAGCCAAAGGACTATTGGCTCATAACTAACATCAAATAGTATCACAAGTTCAACAAGAAGATTAAATTAACTTCTTCACTAATTTCACATCACAATGTATGTCTCAACGTATTCCAGTTTATTAGTATGTATGGACTATGAACAATTTGTGATATCAATGTCAAACACAAGGTATCATGCCACAAGTCTTTCACGAAACGTTTCCGAACCATTTCCATCATGTATGAGTGTATGAATTAATACATGCGTGTAAACATGGTAAATCAGTGCAAACCAATAAAGCAACAGTGAAGGTACAAGTCACAAGCCACAAGTCATATCAAGACTTGGATCAACCAACCATGAAATGAATCATACAAATTGTCTCAACCAACATAAGAGTCTATGTCCCTCTTTACTTCCACGAATAGCAAGTATGCCTCACAACTAAACCTTGTATCACTAAGAAGCTCCAATTTTTTATACATTATCATCAACAGTAAATCATACATTAAGTTTTCATCTACGTACTATCATAAGTATATATCACAATCCAAGTCTAAACTTATTAACCTTCCTTCCTCCGAAGATGTGTTTCGCAATAAGAGAGAATTGAGTACAACACGACAATTTAGGTAATAAGTCTAATCACAATAACGGGGCAACGAGCCACCATCAACAACAATCAACCTAATAGAAATCCATCCCGAATCGCCACAGTATGAATACAACTACACCTTCACAATGCTTAAATAACGGCGACAAGCCTACATAATCAGAAGTCATATCAACCTAGCTAATAACCAACCAAAACACCATGTCCGAAGACCTAATCATGCTTTCTCCCGTCAATTCTACACACTACATATGTTTCGCTAACCAAAGTCTAACTCAAGTAAGCCATAACCTACCTCGAATGCAGAGTAGGAGCCACGAACTACTCCGCACGAGCCTTCTATTTCCGAAGCGCCTCATAACGGTCAAAGTTTAACAATATGATGCTGAGTAAGCAACAAACCATGTATTTAAACAAGAACAATAATTCGGGGAAGAAGACCCACTTACTTCTACCCTTTTCAATTGGTGAGACCATCCATTAATAGTGAATTTATCATAACTTCTATCTCTACAATCATTAACCTTCAATTCATGGGTTTTCTAATCAATTTTACCCTTTTCAAACAGATTTTAGGACAAAGCTTCCATTTTTATTAGAACCCTAAGTCTCACTTCACTTAGTATATGGTTCTAAGGACTCAATTCATGATTAGGAGGAGTTAATCCAAGCCATTAGAGGATAAATAAGTGATAACTGCCATAACCCATCAAGTTTAGAAGGTTTATAAATTTCTAGGGTTTCTATTACAATTCCACCATTAAAGACCCACAAAGGGGATGACAATCATGAAGGAGAAACGGAATGGCAAAAAGGGATAAATGAGACTTACCTCTCAAGAGCTTCTTGCCCTAGCTTGGGATTTCACCCCTAGGTGCTTGTTGGAAACTGTGTTGGTGTTTTATGAATTAAGAATGGGAGACTAAGTGTTATAAAATCGAGCTGCTGTTCTCCATCGACTGCTACAGCGGTTGTTTCATCGCTGCAACGGTCCCGCTATTGCGGTCAAATGACCTCTATAGCTGACCAAGGGAATCCACATCACCGCTATGGTGGTCCATCCACCGCTATGGCGGTATCGCTGTAGCGGCCAACCACCCACCACAGCGGCCACCGAGAAAATGGATGGTCGCTGGAAGCGGTCCACGCACTGCTATAGCGGTACCGCCGCAGCAGTACGCCTACCGCCACAGCGGTCCCATTTGGGCAGCGAGCTTGACTTTTTGTCCAAGTTTCCCCCTATCACCCAACATTTCATCCGAAGCCTCAAAAACACAAACAAAACATGCACATATACATAAAGACGTCATACAAATCCACCTGTGGCCTTGGAATTCCCAACAGAGTTCTAATTCTCTACGTCGTCCCCCGACGGACTCGATAAAATCAAACAACAACCACAAACAAGTCAAGTTTCAGCTCTCAGGCTTACACAATCGAGTTTCTATTAGTTCGCTCTGCCCTTGGAAAGGTTCTATTTGGTGGGGTGATCCTATATTTCTCATAACGACCGGAAGGGTCGTTACATTGAGTCCTATCCAAGTTATCAACTTAGTACCCAAGAGCTATACCTTACGATTTCAATCTTCATGTTTCTCAACCTTTACTCGATATGCAAATCCGGTACAACCCCGAACTTTTCAACGCAAAACCTGAAGCCTCATATCGTACTTATATAACCATTGAACCTCTCAGAGTATCACCTCAATATGCTTTTAAATTTTCCAAAAGTATCCAGCCATACCCTACAGCTCTAAATCTCACGCAATTACCCCCAAGTCTTTAATAACCAAAAGTGCTTACCCAAACTGTCCAGTCAATACTACGGGCAACATAAAATATTACCACGAGTAGGTTCTCACCTCGAAAATATAACTCTAGTCCTCACATGATGGAGATTCCACAAATCTCATCTCTTAAAGCATGCTAACTCATCCACTGTAGAGGGTTACGAAACTTATCCGACGGTGTACCACCAAGCCACTTCTTATAAACCTCAACTGGTTGGTTTACTGAAATATGCTTTTCACTTGTCGCTGATCACGAACCACACAGAACTCTGTCATATCACAATAGCCCATTCCTATAGATTTCCTTCTTAAGCCCACGCAACAATCACATCTCAACTGGAATATGCAAGAAAACGACACCACAATCCATACTGACCAAAGAAATCCCCAAGATGTACCTTTTTCTTATCGATTCACAATTAACTACACCTTTTCCCGACTCGTCAATTCCCAATTTCTAATCACTTCATGATCATCGATACAGTAATCAATCTTCGAATCCACTATATCGAATACCACATAATCATGAATCTCGTACACTAACTGAGTCACACCTGGAGGTAATAGTAGGCTACAAACTCTATCTATTATAGTTTCCTTAATGCTTAGCACTCTAAACTGAACACTCTCTAAATTCTGTGCATCGCATAACAGTCTTACTAATATCCTCATGTATCTCACTGATGTGTCCTTGCCTGAATTGCTTCACTCAATTTCTGAAATGTTATCCCGAACTTAACTTAGTTAACCCATCATTCAAGTATCCATGTTTACTAATCCCTTTCTCTAATCCTTAACATTACTAGTCCTCGTAGAATCACCTCTTACCTCAATTTATCAAATCTGAATACCTCTAACCACTGGCACGACTATCCCTTTTTATTCAATCACCTAACTCGAGTAATAACACCACTAGTAGAGAGATCTAGCTAATATTTACACAATGAATACAAGGTTCCCAACCTTAGTCCACCACTGAACTCTATTAGTCTATGATATAACCGAACATACCAGCTCATCCATAAAATCTCAAGCCCACTCTATACTGTACAATCGCAACCAAGCTCTCACATCACTAACTCTTGTTTCAATGATTTCCTTTTTGCCATTAACCTCGAAGACACCATTCAACCTCATCGGTCACCCTTTTACTGAACATCATAATATAACACCCCCGCAATCCAAACACGACTCACGTACCCATGTTACCTCACCTCAAGTCTTACGAACCTTAATCTTCTGAACCCGATAGCAAGATGCCTCATTGTAATATTTCAATTCCTGTATTCCATTTCAAATCACTTTTATCACTATCAACCAACAACGCTCAATCCACTAGATCCTCCAACTAATCATCCCCCTAAGAAAAACGAACCACAAAATGATATCAAATATTTCTCCTCAAATCTAAGTGAAACAACTAGTAACTCCTCAAGTCACTAACTCATCGCATACGACCATATTTGAAGTCATTTCCATCATTTGTTTACTAACTCCTCAGAAGTCTGCAACCCAGTCAATTTACCGATCAAACGATGTGCCCATAACATTCACTTAATAACCGATTAATCCTTTAATATCAATGAGCTTATATCAAGAATAACTTTTAGCATAGTCGCAACCTTATCCTGACAACCATGTTAGATACCAATATTTCCCTTCCCAATCTCATGAGAATACTCATGTCTAAAATATTCTATGAAGTCTCACTACGCTACGTGCTTTCCACAAAAGTCTTCCTTCATGTCCTTATTATCAACTTTTTTTCTTTATTACATGCTATCACAATACATTTTCCCAATTCAATTGTCGCTACCGAACTTACACTTGTCCCTACATACTGACGTCTAATACTCTACTGCTGCTAAATCGTCGACCCGCCATTGGTACACTAGTGTCATGCACACCATCATAGAGCTTTCACGAACCTAAATTTTTTCCCAAACCGATCATATTATTGAGCAACCCACTATTATCAAGCTATCCAAGCACTTTATCACTTCCGAGCAACCCAACGTTGAAACATGAAGACCGTGTAAACCTTTGAACTATCTTTCTATTTCTCACAAACTTTCGCAATAAACAAGTCCAATTGGGACTTCACATGACAATCGAGTCTAATCGCGACTCCACATAATCAAATCCTTAGGCCATAACTAGAGACTGAACTAGATCACGTGTCTGAATCAGAATAACACATCTCGTACCATACCATGACACGTCATAGATGAACCATTCACATAAGAATTAAGGATGAGTTTCCACCCTCCGTGGGAGATCAAGATAAGAAAGTCTAGATACCAATTGGAATCGACTAGATACCAATTTGAATAAAGTAGCACGAAAGAATAAAAGTAAGTAAAGTTTCCTAAATGTCCTATAGCCTCTCGTAGAAAAGTACGGAGCTCATTGTACTTATCCATGAGACTCTACTAGATACACTCTTGTATTATAGACGGGGTAACCTAGCGCTCTGCTACCAACTTGTCACGATCCAGTTTCACTGAGTCGTGCGGGCACCTACCTTTCCCACCTCGATAGGCGAACCCTTATCCCAACAATCACAAAAGATAGAAAAATAGCGAAAGAAACTAAAGTAATTTAAGTGTCACGGATATAATATAAATAAATGCGAAAGTAAATGAAATCCACCCCAGTATCTGGTCTGGTCATACAAGAGCATCTAACTAAATTCTAGAAATCTAAATAATTATAATATATCAATAGGCTCAAAATCAAGTCTTAGAACAGAAAGCAAGACATAATAATAGAAAGAGTCTTCGGGCATCGAACGTCCTCATGCTTACCCTGAAGAGACTCGAATCAGTAATCCTCGAATATCAGCTACGAGAGGTAGAAGTAGATCTATCCAGGTACTCTGCATTCATAAAAGAATGCAGCAAGTGCAGTTCAGTACAAACAATAAGTACTAGAAGGTATCATAGGCCGTCCTCAGTTAGCTAACATATATACAGAAAGTAAATAAAAGATAGGCATGCTCACAATCACGGACAAGTATAATACAGCAATCAAGGACAAGTATAATACAGTCTCATCAATACAGGTCGAGTCCTCAAGTATCAACAATTCACATCACTATTCAAATCACCAGCTATCAATAAGGTTCCATAACCTATCAAGCCTATAGTGAAGTATCTAAACCCGAGTATTCCCAATCTCATCATATCTGATTAAGCCTATTGTCAACGCATCTAATCCCTAGTGTTCCAAGTACTCATCATAATCGGTAAAATATTCACTCAAATTTTTGATCAAGTATCCACGACACAAATACAGTCTAATCACAATGATGATAACAAGTGCAATGCAATGCAATGATATGTATAACACGAATGCAATGGCCATATATCGGTACCGTGTACACATATGCTTCGAGTGGAACATCACGTGCACAATCACAATATAGGCCATATCGTCACCCCCAGTCAAATGTGCGTTACAAACATATATGCCATCACACATAGGCTACATCGTCACTCCTTGTCAAATGTGCCTTATATACATATATGCTATCACCCATAGGCTACATCGTCATCCCCCTTATAGTCAAATGTGCCTATATATATATATATATATATATATATATATATATATATATATATATGTATGAGTGCTCAATGTTTGAAGATGACAATGACATGATCTCATATCAACTATCAATGTGCCGTACATGAACACCTCACAATATCAATCTCATCTCATTCGTTCCCGGCAAGAGACCTCGGGTAACGCTTACTCATTCCGCTACGATAAATGACTTCGGATCACGGACTCTCATCTATCTCTTACGCCCTCTGACAAAGACTTCGGAGGCTACACTCTCTCACTTATCATCATCAATACTGTATCCATGCAATATCAATGCTATCATAGAAATGGGTATGAGTACGATACAATGTAATTTCAACAACTAATTTAATCCCAAACAGTACCACACATGGAATACAAGTAAAATCAATAACAAGGCTACACAATAAGCCACAATGGAATCACAATTCTCATCTCAAAATCAATCAGGTAAAGTATCGTAAAATCATAGCCATGATATATCACTGATCACCAATATCCGAAGTCTCAATGTGGCGACGAGCTAATAGGTGAATAGAAGAAGATAAGCCAACAATGCAATAGGGTGGCTAGCCCCCAAATCACACAGCAAGGCCTAACCTAAGACAATATCCATCCCAACTTCGTACCTGAAGGTTCACATACTTCTCCAAAACAAACTAACTATACATATGCTTTGCTAACCGAAGTCTAACTAGGAGGTAAGCCGTAACCTACCTGGAAGGCCGAACAACAAACTCGAAGTGTCAATCGTGCGCCTTGCCCTTTCGTTGCACCTCAAGGTAATGAAAGTCTAGCCATATCCGAATATGAAGTTAGAATCAAGAAGAATCATTATTCGAACCTTACTTCTATTCAAGACATAAATTCCCAACCTATGGAATAGGGTTTATGAACTAGAAAGGTGAAATTAGGAATCTACACATCTCAATCATGAAATTAAAGCTATAGGTGATTAGTTCGCATCAATAAAAAGCTAGAAGAACCAACAAATCACTTAAATTCAGGTTCTAGGAAAACCCTCAAATTTGGATATGAAGAGAGTCGAATCAGCAATCCTCGAATATTAGCCACGAGAGGTAGAAGTAGATCTATCCAGGTACTCTGCATTCATAAAAGAATGCAGCAAGTGCAGGTCAGTACAAACAACAAGTATTAGTAGGTATCATTGGCTGTCCTCAGTTAGCTAACATATATACAGAAAGTAAATGAAAGATAGGCATGCTCATAATCAAGGACAAGTATAATACAGTCTCATCAATACATGTCGAGTCCTCATGTATCAACAATTCACATCAGTATTCAAATCACCAGCTATCAACAAGGTTTCATAACCGATCAAGCCTATAGTGAAGTATCTGAACCCGAGTATTCCCAATCTCATCATATCCGATTAAGCCTATTGTCAACGCATTTGATCCCTAGTGTTCCAAGTACTCATCATAACCGGTAAAATATTCACTCAAATTTCTGATCAAGTATCCACAACACAAATACAGTCCAATCACAACGATGATAACAAGTGCAATGCAATGCAAGATATGTATAACACGAATGCAATGGCCATATATCGGTACCGTGTACACATATGCTTCGAACGAAACATCACGCGCACAATAACAATATAGGCCGCATCGTCAACCCCTGTCAAATGTGCGTTACATACATATATGATATCACACATAGGCTATTTCGTCACTCCCTGTCAAATGTGCCTTATATACATATATGCTATCACACATAGGCTACATCATCATCTCCTGTCAAATGTGCCTTATATACATATGAATTTTCACAACATAAGCCATATCGTCACCCCCTATCAAATGTGCCTTATATATATATATATATATATATATATATATATATATATATATATATATATATATATATATATATGCGCAAGATGAGTGTTCAATGTTTGAAGATGACAATGACATGATCTCATATCAACTATCAATGTGCCGCACATGAACACCTCACAATATCAATCTCATCTTATTTGTTCCCGGCAAAAGACCTCGGGTAACGCTCACTCATTCCGCTTCGATAAATGACCTCGGATCACAGACTCTCGTCTCTCTCTTACGCCCTCCGGCAAAGACCTCGGAGGCTACACTCTCTCACTTATCATCATCAATACCGCATCCATGAAATATCAATGCTATCATAGAAATGGGTATGAGTACGATGTAATGTAATATCAGCAACTAATTCAATCCCAAACAGTACCATACATGGAACACAAGTAAAATCAATAACAAGGCTACACAATAAGCCACAATGGAATCACAATTCTCGTCTCAAAATCAATCCGGTAATGTATCGTAAAACCATAGCCATGATATATCACTAATTACCAATATCCAAAGTCTCCACATGGCGATGATCTTATAGGTGAATAGAACAAGATAAGCCAAAAACGCAACAGGGTGGCTAGTCCCCAAATCACACAGCAAGGCCCAACCTAAGACAATATCCATCCCAACTTCGTACCTAAAGGTTCACATGCTTTCTCCAACACAAACTAACTATACATATGCTTTGCTAACCAAAGTCTAACCAGGAGGTAAGCCGTAACCTACATGGGAGACCGAACAATAAACTCGAAGTGTCAATCGTGCGCCTTGCCCTTTCGTTGCGCCTCAAGGTAATGAAAGTCTAGCCATATCCGAATATGAAGTTAGAATAAGAAGAATCATCACTCAAACCTTACTTCTATTCAAGACACAAATTCTCAACCTATGGAATAGGGTTTATGAACTAGAAAGGTGAAATTAGGAATTTACAGATCTCAATCGTGAAATTAAAGCTCTAGGTGATTAGTTCGCATCAATAAAAAGCGAGAAGAACCAACAAATCACTTAAATTCAGGTTCTAGGCAAACCCCCAAATTTGGATATTCACCCTAACTTTTAATTCCATAATTTAGCCCCTAATTAGGAAGGAATCATGCAACAATAGATTCTAATAATCGATTCCATGCTTAATGGAGCTAACCAAATTAATAAAACAAGATTTACTAGCCTAGAATGAAGAACCCACAAAACCCTCTCTTATTCTTCCAAGTTCTAAAGAATTCTAGCATTTTATGGAGATTATCTAGGGTAGATCATGAGAATTAAATGAAGTAAAAGGGTGGAATCACTTACTAATGAGAAGAATCTGCCAAGAACCTTGAAAAGCCCTCAAAATATCCTTAGAACTGAGTATAAGGCTATGAGGTAAATAAGGGTTTTAACTTAAGACTTTGTACTCAACTCAGCCCGACACCCACTTCTGCGCCCAAATTTACCGCTTCAGCGACAACGTTTCTGCGGTCCAGTGACCGTTTCGGCGGTCCAACCCAATTCCACATGGCCCCTTCATCGACAGGGCTACCGTTGGAGCGACAATGCTGCCGCGGTCCTAGTCCTGCCATAGCAGGCACCAAACACCAGAATCCTCCAAGTTTCACAATCTCAACCCGAAATCTGGACTATAACCCAAGGCCATCTGCTCACATACCATATATGCAGACATGCATAAAAACATGCTATGAACGCACTCATGGCCTCAAAATTTCCAACGGAGGTCTCATTGACCGAGTTAACCCCCAATACCTCAAACTAACTTCCCATCCCAAGTCCTAAAATGCACCCTAGTTCATTGGGAACCATACTGAATTCACACGCAAATTCTAAATGACCATCCGGACCTCTCAGAATTGATAGATTTTCAATAAAAGTCCGTTTACCCAAAAGTCAACTTTAAGTCCACTATTTTTTGCTTTCAAGCCAAATTTCCTAAAACTTATCGAAATCAACTCCGGTGACCTCGGGAAGCATGCCAACGGTCCTCGCGGTCAAATATGAGCTAATAAAGCTCAAAAAGGGATCAAAAGGGTCAGAACCATAATAACGACCAAACAGGTCGTTATAATCCTGTTTATTTGAACCTGCAATGTGAAACATAACAAATGCAGCGTCCCTGGCAAAGGGATGTCAATACAGATAGATTGTACCGAATACATATGGCAAACATGAAACATTTATAATCAACTAAAGCTCATAGAAGAGACAATTGAAATGTAATCGAATAGATACACCTGAAGGATTTGAAACATCTGTAGGAACACTTCATGTTCTCCTATCTTTCTGAATCTTCTTCAAAGTCTTTTTGATGATGTCTTTACGTCGCTATATGGAGCAACGTTTTGGGAACATTCACTGAACACTTGGGATAATATACTTTGATTATTGCTTCTTGACTTCTTTTCTTTTATCAATCTTCAAGACACATAAAGCATATGAACACATAACAAATAAACTGTCGAACTGTAATGAGATCTAACACGTATAAGTACGGGCATTGTGTATCTTGTAAATAAGCATCAATAGGCTATCAAATAAGCCTCTGTAGGCCAGCAAGGAAGCCTATCTGGGCCATCAAAGAAGCTTCAATAAGCCAGCAACTAAGCCTTGATAGGCCAGCAAAGAAGCCTCTCTGGGCTATCAAATAAGCCTCGATAGGCTAGTAGATAAGCCTCTGTAGGCCAATAAATTAGCCTTGATAGGCCAGCATATAAGCCTTTATGGGCCAACAAATAATGATCCATAGACCAACAAATTAGCCGCTGTGGGCCATAAAATAAGCCTCGGTAGGCTAGCAAATAAGCCTTGATAGCCAATAAATAAGCCACTGTGGGCCAGCAAATAAGCCTCTGTAGGCCATGTAACTGCATAACTGTTAAACAATTGAGTAGATGAATAGAGCACTGATGATAACTTACATTTAACCATTCTTGGTTTATAAGGGAGGACAAGTGCTATGGATCTATGCCAAAGAAGACGAATAAATAGTCGTTACTTACGACTCTAGTGAGGTCAGTCAAATGCGGACTGGTTCAAGTAGCACTCAAATAGCTCATGGATTACTTATGTGACTGTTGAACCTAATTTTTTCCCTCCAATAATTTGATTTAGTTATTCGAAGTTCTTAAGTTGCAAACGGAAGGAAACATACATTGTACAAGCCAAAAATGATTTTACAAAATTATTTTGGTCACATTTTGCCACTCCATTTGGAAAAATATCATCAAGTATATTATTGCATATCATCTTATGTATTTTGTATATTTTCTATAATTTTGAAACATATTTATCAAAATTTCAATTCAGAAATGGTTTAAAACAATTACTTAGTTAATTGTTTGAACCATTAATATCAAAATTGATAAATATTTTATTCAGTTTAGTCAATTTAAAAAATAAAATAAAATGGATAGTCAATTACGACTCAATTTTATAAGCATTTAACTATATTTGCAACTACTTCCAAAAATTAATTAAAATTGAAATTCTGTTAATTATTGCATGAGTTAATTGTGGCTATAATCGGAATAGCCAATTGTTTGCTATAATTAGGGCTACAATTGAAATAGCCACTTATCTTTTATATTGGTCATACTTGAAAAGGTTAATTAGATTTTACTTTTAATATGGCTATAATTAAAGGGATTAATTAGTTTTCTAACTTTTAAAACTGGCTATTTGTCAAATTAATAGATAGTCATATTTTGTCCATGGCATTGGCTATTTGTCAAATTAATCGATAGTCATATTTTGTCCATGGAATCCATTGATAATACCACAGACAATGGTGATGAAGACCAGACCTGTTTAGCAGGGAAATCCCAAAGTCTTGATGATACGGAAGATGTTGAAAAATTTATGGAAAAATTCAAAAGTCAGTTAGTGGAAGAATCTTCCACCTCCGCAAAAGATAAGGGGAAAGAAAATATGAAGTGACAAAAGGACCCAGAACTCAAAGAATAATGCTGAAAAGCAAACGTCAACTTTCATAAAAGATGCTTTTGCTCTAGTAAAGCAGAGTTTTTCCTTTCTATCTTTTAATCATTGCACTTTTGTTTTTTCTTTCTTTCTTTCAATTATTGCACTTCCCTTTTTCAAAATTCATGATAGCTTTTTTATCTGTATTTTGCTTTTCAAGAGCATCCACATAATGGTGCTTTACTTTTTATTTTGTTTGGCCACATGTCAGCCACTGTACTGTTTTAGTTTTGTCAGCTCATTATATTGATCCTCTATAAAAGGATCATTCAATTAAGTAGAAAGTAGGTTTTAGAAACCACCTACTCTATCTCTATAGAATATATTCTCCATATAATAAGAGTTTGCAGTTTACTACATCTTCATCTTTTCTGAGACTTACAATTTTAGGTAATCTTTCTTTTATTTAATTTTGTTTTAATTTTGAATTTTGAATTTATATTTAGCCTAAATGACAGGCTAAACACCTTGTGTTGAACTATGTCACACTAAACTACTAGGTATTATGGTGAAAATACTTTAATTAGTCAGGATTCACCAAAGATGGTACTGAGATCAGGCAGAGAATAACCCAGACAAACTGTTCAAATTCAGGTTGAGGTCTTGTTTGTGTGTCCGCTAAGCCAACGTGGAGTTAGGGCTATTTTTTGACCTCTTCTGAGTTGGACAACCTCCTTGCTAGGGTTATTGACCTATAAAAGTCCCTCTGCAGTACAATCTCACCGCGCGATCCGCCCCAATTAAGATATAAGTTCAACACAGTTTCTTAATGATTATCATTAGGAGCAAGAATACTATTAAAAATAATAAAAAGGAGGAATATGATATGCGTCAGCAATTAGATTTACTTAATAAGTGGACTATCCCTAAAATTCAGCCTAGTTTAATTTATTAAATGGGTACTTTTGAGAAATTACGTCTCAAGCAAATGGTAATAACCACTAAAGAAACAATTACAGTTGATAGTGATCATGCCACTTTTATATTATTATCTGAAAGTGATTTATCCCCTTATAGAGAAACCCATTGATTTATGCATATTGGGTTAGTACAGGTTGCATTCAAGCCACTCACTTTTAGAGGCTTACCTGAAAGCTTTATAACAGCTTTAAGAGATGGTAGGAACCAACACTGGAAAAAATCCCTTATAGGGACGATTCAAACTAGATTAGCATATGGTCCTATTTATTTCAATGCTTATCCTAATTTGCAGGTATCTTTGCAGGACGAGAATTCTCTAAACGCTTTAATATTAAGTGTTAAATTACATGGCTATGATTATATGCCTGGTACTGAAGTAATATGTATTTGTTATAGAATATATTTTAAATCATTATATACTATGAATCCTATGTGTAAAATTATGGATTTCAAAAATGAAACTCTTTTGATAGAAACTAAGTTTGGCAAATCCAAAGTTACTACTCGCAAACTTAGTAAATGGGATGAAATTGATTTTCCCAAAGAGTGGGACATAGAGGGAGCTGCTCCTCTCCAAAATAATTTAAATACTGATGTTACAAAAATTGAGCAGGCGCCAAATGGGACTATCAAGTTAAGGTTCGTAGAACCAAAGTCCTTGTTAGATAAAGCTGAAAGTCATACTATTAGCACCAGATCTAGACTGGCTAGATCAAATACTTCATGTCATTCTTATATTTCACCAATTGATTATATTTTCCAATCTCCATCTAGAGCTTCTACTTCTCAAATTAGAGAGAACGATGATAATAGAATCAATAGCATCAAAATTGAAAAACATAATATTGTTAGTGGTACTCATGACACGGAATGAACCGAGTCATAATTGAATTATCCAGATGGTTTATAATGGATCAAGATCAAAAAATAGATTTTAGTTGGGGATCACTCGCAAGAAAAAAGATCAGTGAAGAATTTTTCCAACCAAGATGGGAACCATTTAGAAAATGGTTTTTTGAAAATTTTAATACTGAAGAACAATCATTTTTTCAAGAAGACTTTTATAAAGATCTTTCACAGGTAAAAAAGATTATGAGCCCGTTTGGATTAGCTTATAAGTTGCTTATAAGCTGTTTTCAGCTTTTTTGAGTGTTTGGTTGGCCAGCTTAAAGTCATTTTGTGCATAAAATAAACCTAAAAAAATAATTGGGCCCGTTTGGCTTAGCTTATCTAAAGCAGCTTATAAGTTGAAAACAACTTATAAGCCAAAAAAAAAAAAAAAAGTTAGCCTACCCCAACTTATTTTTTTTTTGGCTTATAAGCTGTTTCCAGCTTATAAGCTGCTTATTTTAAGCCCATCCAAATAGGCTCTATATCTTTTGTTCCTTGGTTTATGGCCAAATATGATGAAAATTACATTTCTTGTCACGACCCAATTTCGCAAAGTTACGCGGGCACCTAACTATCCCACCTCGGTAGGTGAGCCCTTAACCCAACATTTATAGACACAATATAAATAGCGGAAAGATTCAAGTAGCATAAGTTTGACATATAAATAGATAAATAATGCAGAAATAGATCAAACCACCCCATTATCTGGTCTGGTCATACAAGAGCATCTAACTAGGATCTACAAGTCTGGAAGTAATAATAATACATAAATAATCTCAATATGTCTCAGAATATAAAGTAAGACATAAATAACGAAGAATATTCAAGGCGGCAAAAATCCTCGCGCTCACCCTATAAGACTCGAAACACAATCCTCGACTACTGTCAGCCACAGGGAGTAGAGGTCGATCCCACCTGGAACTCTGCCTTCATAAAAGAATGCAGCAAGTGCAGGTCAGTACAAACAACAAGTACTGGTAGGTATCATAGACCGACTAAGATTAGCTAACATATATCAAGGCAATAAAGTAAGATAAACAGGTAAATCAACACGGTATAAGTCAACACGAGCCAGTAATCACGTACAAGTATTCACTTAGGTTATAGCATCTAAACCCAAATATGCCAAGTCTCAGTACATTTAATATGAATCTGTATATCACAGTTACATCACAGGAATATCATAATAGAAGCCATGGTACAATGCAATGCAATAATGTATGAAGTGTGAATGCACTGTATATACACCGTACACATGTACTCCGATGATGGAACATCACATCTCAGAGGCATTACCCATGGGGGACCCGCGAAGTCAGTGTACCCTCACGATTTTGGCAAAGACCTCGGCAATCGCTACCAGCACTCATACCTCAAATCCGGGATGAACATCGGACATCGGTCCTCACATCACTCTCATCCAACTGAACCCAGCTCATAACAGTGTTTCCTTGTATATCATTAATGTATCAACAGTATATCACGAAGGATGAGAATACGTGCAATGTATAAGTTCAATGTCAATAATCAATTTAATATCAATAGTACCATACATGGGCACACCAGTAATATCAATAAAAGGCTACACAATAAGCCGTAATAGAATTCCAATCCTCGTCTCGAAACAGCAACAAGTACGGTGCTACAATATCATCATCAAGATATATCAACAAACACTAATATCTACTATCACCACGTGGCATCGAGCCAACAACAAATAGAATAAGATAAGTGACAACACAACGGGGTGACTAGCCCCAAATAACACAACAAGGCCCAACCTAAGACAATATCCAACCCAACTTCATACCCGAAGGCTTACATACATCCTCTGAAAATATTGTCTAGATATATGCTTCGCTAATCGAAGTCTCACCATAGGGTAAACCATAACATACTTGGAAGGCCGAACAACAAAAGTCTCCAACAATCACACCTTAGTCTTTTCTTTCCTTTGAGCCTCGAGATAAAGAAAGTCTAAGCATATTCGAATTATGAAATTAGAATCAAGGAGAACATCAATCAAACCCTACTTCTATTCAAGACCCAAATTCGCAACCTATAGAATGGGGTTTATGAACTAGAAAGGGGAAATAAGGAATCTATAGGCCTCAACATGAAATTAAGCTCTAAGTGATCAATTCCCATCAATTACAAGCTATAAGAACCAACAAATTACTTAAATTTGGATTCTAGGAAAAACCCCCAAATTTGAGTATAAACTCTAACTTCTAATCACATAAATTAGCCACTAATTTGGAAGAATCATGCAATAATAGGTTCTAGTCATCAATGGTCCCCTCGGGTCAAAAGTGAGCTAACAAGCTCGGGGAAAGGTCAAAAAGTGCCAAAAAGACTATAACGACCAAACGGGCCGTTACATCAGATACTAATTAAACCATAACTCTTCCTGGAGCGACGAAGGAAAAAGAAATAGAAAAGTACCTTAATCAGCAAACAACTGGGGATATCGGCTGCGCATGTCGGATTCAGTCTCTCAAGTGGTCTCCTTAACAGGATGATGCTTCCATTGCACCTTCACAGAAGTAATCTCCTTGGACCTCAACTTTCGAACCTCCCTATCTAAAATTGCAATAGGCGCCTCCACATAAGTTAAATTCTCATCAAGCAATACCAAGTCCCAACAAACAATATAAGTACCATCGGTATGGTACTTCTTCAAAAGATAGACACATGGAAAATTGGATGAACTCCCGCCAAGCCTGGCGGCAAAGCCGACTCATAAGCAACATCGCCTATATAGTCAAAAATATTAAATGGCCCAATACACCTCGGACTCAACTTTCCTCTCTTGAAAAACCTCATAACACCCTTCATGGGTGAAATCTTCAATAGAACCTGATCACCAATAGCAAACTCCAAATTGCGGACCTTCCAGTCTGCATACATCTTCTGTTGACTCTGAGTTGCCAAAAGCTTGGCCTGAATGACCTTCACCTTCTCAAGAGACTCTCTTAATAGATCCGTACCCTAAGGTCAAACCTCAAATGCGTTAAACTAACCAATCGGAGATCTACAACTCCTACCATACAAAGCCTCAAAAGGTGCCATGTCGATACTCGAGTGATAACTATTGTTATATGCAAACTCTGCCAATGGTAAGAACTGATCCCAATGATCACCAAAGTCTATGACGCAAGCTCTCAACACATCCTTGAGCACCTGAATGGTCCGCTCGGATTTCCTATCGGTTTGGGGGTCGAAAGCTATACTAAGATCCACTCGGGTAGCTAGCTCATCATGGAAAGCTCTCCAGAAATAGGAAGTGAAGATAGTACCCTAATCAGATATGATAGAAATAGGAACCCCATGCAATCTCATAATATCACAGATGTACAACTTGGCTAACTTATCTGCGGTATAGGAAACCTGAACTGGAATGAATAAGTGAACTTATTCAACTGATCAACTATCACCCAAAATCAAATCAAACTTACCCAAGTTCTTCGGAAGACCCACAACGAAATCTATGGCAATCCTCTCCCACTTCCACTCGAGAATGGGCATCCTCGGAAGTACACCACCAGGTCGTTGGTGCTTATACTTAACTTGCTGACAATTACTACACTTAACCACGCAATCGGCTATATCTCTCTTCATACGACGCCACCAATAGTGCTGCCTCAAATCACGATACATCTTAGTTGCCCACAGATAAATGGAATATCGAGAGCTATGGGCCTCAGCTAAAATCAAATGAATCAAGTCACCAATACGAGGAATGCACACGCGCCTCTTCATCCTCAAAGTACCATCAGAATCAATCATGGCTTCCTTGGCTTTGCCCCTCAAAACCCTATTTCGAATCTTGCTCAACTGAGCATCCTCAAACTGATGAGTCCGGATCTAATCTAGCAAGGATGATCTCGCCTCTACACAAGCTAATACTCTGCCTGGGGCTGAAATATCAAGACGGATGAAACTATTGGCTAGAGTCTGAACCTCCATGGACAATAGATGCTTGGAAACAACCAAACTGGCTAAACTCCCCATACTCGTGGCCTTGCGACTCAAGGCATTAGCAACAACATTAGCTTTCCCTGGATGATAAAAAATAGATATGTCATAGTCCTTCAGGAGCTCCATCCATCAAAGACTGCCTGTGTTATGTCTCGTATTTTTGTACGTTGGGATATTTTAAGCTAATCGTGACAAGTTAAGGACAAGACTATTTTGGGATACGAGGTAGAGACTTTTAACCTCCGATTTTATTTTAATGCACAAGTTGTTTATAAATTTTATTTGGTATGGAAATATTAATGAAGGTTAGGGATTAATTAACCATGATTAGATTATTAAGTGGGATTAAGATTTAATTACTTCACTAATTAGCCATTAGTGGCCGTGTGGGCCCCACTCATGGCTTGGCCAAATTTGATTGGCTCAAGCCATGAGTGGGACATGTGTTCAATATATAGGCACCATATAAATATCAAATTGATGACTAATGAAGTCATTCTTCATCTTCAAACTTGAGAACTAGAGATAGAAAGAGGTGGAGGAGCTCTCGGCCATGGCTGGCCGAGCTTGAGTCCTTGAGTGTTGATCAAAAAAATAATTTTCTTCAAGTATTTCAACCCTTTGGAAGGTGTATGACAACGTGGGATTGACCTAGGTAGCAAGAACAAGTATTAATTCAAGGCACAAATTCTAGCTGTGAGAAGTCAAGTGATTAAGGTAAGGTTTAATCTTCTCCTACATGTATTAAGGGTGGTTTGAGCATGTTGTAATGTGTAGATATGGATGAAATTTATGGAACTATGTATGTTGGTGTTGAAGCCATGTAGGGGTTGTT
>NC_081346.1:54681997-54706365 GCF_029784015.1 Lycium ferocissimum
TTTTTTTGGGGTGTAACAGTACTTCTTGAGTAACCCACGAAATACGGTCGAAGATGGCTCTCATGCTTCTCTCTACTCTTGAAATACACCAAGATATCATAAATAAACACAATCACAAAGGAGTCAAGGAATGGCCTAAAGATTCCATTCATCAAAGTAATGAATGCAGCCGGGGCATTGGTAAGCCCAAATGACATCACCATAAACTCATAATGTCCATATCTCGTCCGAAAACTGTCTTTGGAATATCCTCGGCCCTGATCTTCAGCTGATGATAGCCTGAACGCAAGTCAATCTTTGAGAACACTGAAGCACCCTGATGCTGGTCAAATAAATCATCAATACGAGGTATAGGACACTTGTTACGAATAATAAACTTGTTCAGCTGGCGATAAATAATGCACATCCTCATGGATCCATCTTTCTTCTTCATAAACTACACAAGAGCACTCCAAGGAAAGACACTCGCTCTAATGAACCCCTTGCTCAATAAATCCTGTAATTGCTCCTTAAGCTCTCTCAACTCGGCAGGTGCCATCTGATATGACGGAATATAAATAGGGCGAGTGCCTAGATCCAAGTCAATACAGAAGTCAATATCGCGATTGGGTGGCATACCTGGCAGTTAGACGGGATACCTCCGCGAACTCACTCACCATGGAATGGACTCAAGGGGTGGAGATGCAATAGTAATGTCACGCACATGAGCCAAATAAGCTAGACACCCCTTGTTGACTAATCTCTTCGCTTGAAGAAAAGAAATAATCTTCTTCGGAGCAGGGCTAGGAGTACCCCTCCACTCAAGTATAGGAATGCCCGGCATGGCTAAAGTAACTATCTTGGCATGACACTCCAAGATCGCATGATAAGGAGAAATCCAGGTCATACCCAAAATATTATCAAAATCTACCAAATGAAGTATCATCAAATCTACCCAAGTGTCATAACTCATAAAAGTAACCAAACACGACCGATAAACTCGATCAACCGCAATAGAATATCCAACTGGAGTCGACACATGAATAGGTACAACTATTCTATCACAAGAAAAATCACAATCAACGGCATGATATGCAGACACATACGAATAAATGGTTCCAGGATCAAATAACACAGATGCTCCTCTATATCGAACATAAACGGTATCTGAAATAACAGCATCTGAGGCCTCTGCCTCGGGTCTACTGGGAACGAGTAACACTGGGCCCCATAATTTCCAGACTGTGATCCACCTCTAGAACTCTGGGACCCACCTCTACCAGCTTGGGATCCACCCCTAGATACCTGTGAACTACCGCGGCTTGACTGAGCACCGGCTACCTGAAGATACGGGAGTCCTCTGGAACTAATGAACCTGCCTGTGTCGTGTACACTCTCTAGCAAAATGAGGGGGCTCTCCATATGCAAAATATCCCTTAGAGGGCGGAGACTGATAGACTGAAGCTAAAGACCCAGCGGAACAACTCTGTCTACTTGTCGAGAAAATGAGATCTCAAAAGCTCTCCACCTGAGTGGCCCACTAGAGGAAGCCTGCAAAGCTAAATGCATAGGGCGGTCGGAATAGGGCTGATACGGCCTAGAAGACTGACTGGCACCCCTTGAGCTGGAACTACCATAACTCCCAAACTATCGCTGTCTCCTCTCGCTAACCCCTCCAAATGCACTGTCCTTAGCGGCCTCAAATAAAGAAGCGTTCTCAACGATGGACTGGAAGGAAGCCCCCATGGCCTTAAGCTAAAGGCAAGGAATTTGAAAAGAACCAACGAGCCTACCAACAAAGCGCCGAATCCTATCAGGCTTGTAACTGTTCGCATTTTTGCTGGCGGGGTTAGTGCTTGGAAAAGCTACTTCGCAATCATTGGTGCTCTTTCGGACTTTGTTTTAAAAGAGTCGCCACCTAATTTTTAGGAAATTAGGAAAAACCAGTTTTGAAGGGTATATTCATACACCGTGAAAAATCCTTCTTAATCCAAAGTTCTAGGTAAGGGTTCTGGTGATCCCGTAGGGAAGGTGTTAGGCACCCTAGTATTAAGGATCCGTACTATACGGTTGACCTTCAGATTCCAATGTGTGAGTATTTGCATGAACTATTTATTTAGTTTTTATCTCCCACAAAAAGATTTGTCATGTTGCATATCATTTTGAAAAGGGTTGAATATATTTCCTTTATATACAGGGCGTTTAGGTTCGGATTTGTGATATCTGGATATAATTAATTCCTTTTATATATAAGGATAGTAGTTTTTCTTATCGGAAAAGATAGAAAGTTCATTTATTCTTTGGGTTTGGGTAACCAAGTTTTATCCATGCTTTACTCACACGTGGACTGGGTTAATCCGCCTAGTATGCTTTCAGAATATCTTTACCTAAATTTTTATAATTTAAGCGCAATTCAGATTGTTTTGATTTTTAAAGAAAAGAACTCTTTGCATGTTTCGTGCGATCGGTTTTTAGGAAAAAGATGAATTGTACCCATGGTCAAAGAATCTCGCATATGCTTATTTTAAAATATACTTGCATACATATGTCTATTTTATAACAAAGTCCCAATTTTACTTAAGAAATAAGAGCTTTCTTTCAAAATCAGTTCTGTTTTATCAAAAGGCCTTGTTTATTTATTGAAATCATGGGCCTTAGCCCAGAAAATATTGATCGCAGTTTTTTTCTTTGTAGAAAAAAGGCCCAGTGGGTCTCAACACAAAGAAGTAACTTTATTTGGGTTCTCTTTAAAAATAATCAAGCTGTATGGACTTATTGGCCCAAACACTCCCTATTTCTAACTATTTAAAAATGTAGGCCTTAGCCAAGTTTATTTGACCACAGGTTTATACAAAATCAGACGGGGGTTTTAGTCCAAATGACACCTTTCATTATTTTTGTTTCCAAATACCAGACCGAGTGGGTTCTAACCCAAAACAATTTAATTGTTATATCCCGCATTTTTGTGCGTTTGGACAATTCAAGACAATTGCGGGAAGACGACAAGCAAGGTCATGTTTTTATTTTGTTAAGTATATGAATGACTTGGGAAACATTTAGAAGTGGAATTAATGAGGAAGGTCAAGGGCATAAAGGGAAATTTGCAATACGACTCGTGGGAATATGGAGGAAAGACGAAGGGTAAATTTGGAATTTTGGAAACTTTTTTCATGGAAAAAAAAAATTAAAATTCGCCAACAATTTGGGCTCACAAAATAATAAGAGAGTGAGGCCCAAATCCAAGAGCCCAACCGGCCAAACAATGGCCCAAATCCATGAAGAAAAATTATTCTACCATGTGGTAAATATGATATGGATTATATTATATAACCATCCTTATCATGTAGAAACTTCAAGAAAAAAAAAAGAAAGAGGTAGAGAGCAAGAAGAGGTTGGCTAGAAGAGAAAAAAAGGAAAAGAAAGAAAAAAATTCTTGGAGCCAAATCCTTTGGTTCAAAAATCCATTTCTTGTGGAATTACTAATAAGTGTAGGATTCTCTAGCAAGGTGATATAACTATTTTGGCAAGAAAGTAGTTTTGGTGGCAAGTGGAGCACTTGAAGGAAAGGTAAGAATCAATCTCTTTTGTTATGTTATGATGGTTGGTTTGTGTTGTAGTAGGAAGAAACGAGTAGAAACTATGGAAACATGGAAGTTGCAAGGTGGGTGTGCCTATGTATGTGTGTGTGTGTGTGTGTATTAATGTACAAGTGTGATGAGTTGAATTTTTATGTTGAATTCTAGTTATGGACATGGTGTAATTCATATTGGAAATAAGAGTTGAATAAATTTGGAGGAACTTGGAAAGAGTAGGTGTTGGCCGTGCATGCATGTATGTATATGTAAGAATCTTGTGTTAATTATTTTGTTTAGTATTTGGTTGTTCTTGTAATTAAATGTTATGTTGATAATGGAAGTTGAATGATTTTGGCAAATGGTAGAAGTTGGAGATTCGTGATGGGAAGTTATGTAAATTAAATATTATGTTCTTGTATGCATGAAAGACAATATGATTAGTACGGTGTTGTCGGAATATAAATTATAAGGTTGTTATTATTTTCATTGAAGTTGGAAAGTTTTGGAAGAAGTAGTAAATTGATTGAATTTGGAAATTTGTAGTATTGTTGTTGGAATTGTGGTTGATAGTTTGGCCGAGTTTGAATTCCCGGATTGTGATTGATGAAAAATTTGGCTATATTGAATGTTGAGGATGGTGTAATTACAGAGGAAATGCTGCCGAAATTTCGGTAGCCAAGTGTTTCCTTAAGATTCTAACTCTAAGTGTCCTAATAAGAATTTTGGTAAACATGACCAATTTGCAGATTTTGACGAGATTGCAACGTGAATTTGGAATAGCTAAAGGAGCGAAAAGAGGTATGTAAGGTTTTCCCTTCCTTTCTTGGCATGTCTTAGATGTATAGGCTTGATTTCGCGCCTCGGGGACCTTCCTAACTCCTGAAATCCGTAATTGAAAATAGTTACTATTCATTCAGTAAGATTGAACCAAAAGTGCGTGAATTGTGAAGGCAATGCCTAAACGTCCTAGAACTTGCAAGAATGAGACCCGATTACCCTAAGACCTTCGTAAGTAACGTCATGAAACGTATTACACGTAAATGGTGTGCGCCGCCTCATTTGACCCGAGGTGGGCCCCTTTGTTTCCGGATTTTTCCTTGTTATTCTGTTGATTCATTATAAAGTAGAATCCAATGGAAACTTTTGATTCTTAATTCGTTATCGAGAGACAAGTACCGTAACTATGCTAACAAGGATTTTCTATGATGGCAATAGAGATGCCGTATATGAGAGAGTGACTACAACGCCCTTATTTCCAAAAGTTAGAAATTATGATTTTAAAGCGTGACTTTTCTTCTTAAAAAGTTTATAAATGTTTTCAAAAATATTCATTTTTCTCCAAAATCCAAGTTCTACGTTCTTGATAGTTTTTGATGACTAAAACGACGAATATAAATTTATAATGGCAACGACGATGTCGAACATGAGTAAATGTCTACGACGAGTATATCAATAGCATGTACCTACCATGAATATATATATATATATATATGACTATGTTTTACTATGACATATGTATGTAAATGTATATGTATATGGGGAAGGGGAAGTATAACCGTGTCCACCGATTCGGTGGCTTATCATCCCGGACGCGGATGCCCGACGCGGATATGGGAGAGCCGTACGCGGCGTCTGTATATGCGATATATGATATATATGACATGTTGTGTTGGGACACTGTTGGGGAGGGGGGTGGGAGAGCTGATGTACTCAGCGTCTGTAAAGGTAAGAAAAATGTACTGTTTACTGAAATGTACTGTTCACTGAAATGTACTGTCTACTAAAATGTACTGTTTACTGAAATGAACCGTTTACTGAAAATGTTTACCGCGATCGTATACGGGGATACGGGACACCGTGTTCTGAAAAAAAATGGGCTAAGCTTGCGTGTATCCGCCTGCTGGGGCATACACATGTACAAAAAAGTGTTACTTCGTACTGGGATAAGCTCCGTACATCTATTCGTTGTGACTTGTACTCTATATTCATTTACTATGTTATTATTCATGCCTTACATACTCGGTACACTATTTGTACCGACGCCCTTCATGTGGGCGCCGCGTTTCATGCGCGCGTAGTCGGCACGAGCCGGTTTTCATCTAGAAGCCTCGCGGCAGCACTTGACAACGCTCCGGTTGTTTCGGAGCCCTCATTCCCGTGGTACTATTTTATATATATATGCGGGCACGACAAAGACTCGGCCCTTTCTATGTATATGTGTACTATGTTTAGAGGCTCGTAGACGTATATGTACGTAGTATGTTTGTATCGCATGGGTTATTGTATAGTATGATCGCAAAGCTTATTATTCCTATGTTTATTACGCTAATTATGTTAATGCTAGTTAAAAAAAAAAAAAAAAACTCGCTGTAGTTCATATGTGCAATGAGGATGCGAGATAAGGGGTGCTCGATCCAAATATCGGGTGCCCATCACACCCTAGTAAGATCGGGGTCGTGACAAAGTGGTATCGAGCGATTCGGTCCTAGGGGTTTGTCTACGAGCCGTGTCCACAGAGAGTCTTGTTTATGGGTGTGTAGCGCGCCACACTTATAAACGAGAAGCTACGTGGCATTTAGGAAATATGACCTTCTTTGTATTCTAAAATCGTGCGATAGAGCTATGCTACCAGGATTCCATATTCCTTTCCTAATCCTATGTTAATGTTTCAGTAATGCCGCCGAAGAAGAAAGCTAGGGCAGCCCAGGAGGGCGAGACAGCAGCTCCGGGCCAGCCGATGGCAGAGGCCATCCAGTTATTGACTCAGTTAGTTGCCGCACAGGCCCGCCGGCAAGATACGGACCGGGAGACGGGCGCAAGTGCTAGGGCCCGTGATTTCATCGCCCTAAGACCTCCGGAGTTTTATGGGTCAAAACCAGAGGAAGACCCGCAGAATTTTATAGATGAGATGCTAAGGACACTGAGGATTATACATGCTTCAGATACAGTCGCGTGGAATTGGCATCGTACGATTGCGGGATGTGTAGCGGCCTTGTGGTATGACGGTTGGAGAGCCTCGGCGGGGAGCAAATGCCCCTCCCCCGGTTTGGCAGGAATTTACTGAGGCATTCCTGCGACATTTCCCCGCCGCCGGAAGTTCGACGAGCTCGAGCCGATATGTTCTTAAATCTTAAACAAGGAAATATGAGCGTCGGGGAATACTCTCCGCTTCAACTCGCCGGCGTGTATGCCCCGCCCATGATCGCCGATATGGGGGATCATGTACATCGATTTGTGAGTGGGTTGGGGCCGCATATAATTAAGGAGTGCTTGACGGCCTCACTCTGTGACGGGATGACTATTGCTCGCATCCAGGCCCATGCCCAAAACCTGGAGGAGCAACATCAGCCTCAGAGAGAGGAGCGCTACCCGGATAGGGGTTCCAGGAAAAGGGGCAGATCTTCGGGGGCGAGAAGCGAGTACAGAGAAGGACAGACACAAAGAGTATCCCGGATATTCGGGCCAATCAGTGGCCAGTGCACCTCCTCGAACCGCGAATAGAAGGTTTGATTATCCTATTTATTCGGGACCAGATCAGAATGCCAACGCTTCAGATCCCGCACAGTAGCCGATTTTAGTAGGACGGGGCCGCCCCCACCGCGATGCGCTCGTGTGGCAAGCCACATTCTCGGCGTGTTACTCGGAAATGGTGGTTGCTTTGCACTCGCGGTCGAACCGACCATTTAGTGCGTGACCGCCCATTAAAGGATGGAAGAGGCCAAACTCGGCCCGGTACCGGATCGCAATTGGTTCATCGTCGACCGTGCGCCCTCGGACGACTTCTCAGCCCCGCCGGGCCGCGGCCGAGGCAGAGGAGGGGCACCTAGTTCATCCCGGCCCTATGCACCGCTTATATGCATCGACAAGACGACAGGACCCCGAGCCTTCGCGTACGCGGCCACTGTGTACTTTTCCGCACCTTCTATGATATGCGTGTTAATTGATTCGGATTCTATCTTATCCCATGCCGCCCTTGTATTGTTGAACATTCGGAAATTAGGACGAAAAGTGACCATACGTACAGGTAACAGTGAATATTAGAGACTGCGGAGGGTAGAACCGTAAATAAAAGAAAAGATGTGTTACGCGGGTATTTTGAAAAGCTCGCTAAGACCCCAACTCGTTCCATATTAGGTGATAAGCAGTGCGAGGGAGTGGAGACGAAAATACTAACGCTAAGACGCTGGAATGCAATAGAGTTTCAAGGTTAAGCGTGCTAGGGCGAGGGTAATTTCACGATGGGTGACCCCCTGGGAAATATGTTGAAAATTCCATAAATGTGGGACGGGGAGGTGGATGTAAAATTAGGTGGCCCAGCGTAAATTAGAGTGTGTGGAGTGGTTAGAAATCCAAAAAAAGTCATGTGGGCGGAGACGGACTAGATTAGCAGGAGGGGAAGGCATGTTGGACCTAAGTGGATGTGTTGAGCGATATATGAGATATCTACGAAGGAGACCTCCCCGAAGTATTATAATGCACCATGAGGTCAGTTTAACATTCGAGGACGAATGTTTTAAAGGGGGGGAGGATGTTATATCCCGCATTTTTGTGCGTTTGGACAATTCAAGACAATCGCGGGAAGACGACAAGCAAGGTCATATTTCTATTTTGTTAAGTATATGAATGATTTAGGAAACATTTAGAAGTGGAATTATGGAGGAAGGCCAAGGGCATAAAGGGAAATTTGCAATACGACTCGTGGGATATATGGAGAAAGACGAAGGGCAAATTTGGAATTTTGGAAACTTGTTTCATGAAAAAAAAAAAATTAAAAGCCAACAATTTGGGCTCACAAAATAATAAAGTGAGGCTTGAATTTTTTTTAAAAAATCAAAGGCCCAAATCCCAAGAAAAATTATTCTACCATGACTAAATATCATATGGATTATATTATATAAGTCATCTTTATCATAACATGTAGAAACTTCAAGAAAAAAGAAAAGAAAAGAAGGAGAAAAGAAGAGGTCATTCGGCCAAAGGAAAAAAAAAAGAGAAAAAGAAAAAAATTTTGGACCAAAAATCTTTTCAAAAATCCATTTCTTGTGGAATTACTAATAAGTGTAGTGGTTTCTGGAGCAAGTGATATAACTATTTTGGCAAGAAAGTGGAATCTCTACTCAAGTGAAGACTTGAAGGAAAGGTAAGAATCAATCTCTTTTGTTATGTTATGATGGTTGGTTTGTGTTGTAGTAGGAAGAAACGAGATGAAAATGGAATGGAAAATGGAAGTTGCAAGGTGGGTGTATATGTATGTGTGTGTGTGTGTATTAATGTACAAGTGTGATGAATTAATTTATTTATGTTTGAATTCTATTATGGACATGGTGTAATTCTATATTGGATAATGGAAGAGTTGAATAAATTTGGGAGGAACTTGGAAAGAGTAGGTGTTGGCCGTGCATGTGTGGTGTATGTATATGTAAGAATCTTGTGTTAATTATTTTGTTTGAAAGTATTTGGTTGTTGTAATTAAATGTTATGTTGATAATGGAAGTTAATGATTTTAAAATGGTAGAAGTTGGAGATTGGTGATCGAAGTTATGTATATTAAATATAATGTTCTTGTATGATGAAAGACAATGATATTAGTATGATGTTGATGGAATATATATTATAAGGTTGTTATTGTTTTCATTGAAGTTGGAAAGTTTTTGGAAGAAGTAGTAAATTGATTGAATATGGAATTGTTAGTATTGTTGTTGGAATTGTGGTTAATAGTTTGGCCGGGTTTGAATTCCCGGATTGTGGTTGATTGAGAAATTTGGCTATATTGAATGTTGAGGATGGTACATTTACAAAGGAAGTGCTTGCCGAAATTTCGGTAGCCAAGTGTTTACCTTAAGATTCAACTCTAAGGATCCTAATAGGAGTTTTGGTAAACATGACCAATTTGCAGATTTTGACGAAATTGCAACGTGAATTTGGAATAGCTAAAGGAGCGAAAAGAGGTATGTAAGGTTTTCCCTTCCTTTCTTGGCATGTCTTAGATGTATAGGCTTGATTTCGCGCCTCGGGGACCTTCCTAACTCCCGAAATCCGTAATTGAAAATAGTTACTATTCATTCAAGAAGATTGAACCAAAAGTGCGTGAATTGTGAAGGCAATGTCTAAACGTCCTAGAACTTGCAAGAATGAGACCCGATTACCCTAAGACCTTCGTAAGTAACGTCATGAAACGTATTACACGTAAATGGTGTGCGCCGCCTTATTTGACCCGAGGTGGGCCCCTTTGTTTCCGGATTTTTCCTTGTTATTCGGTTGATTCATTATAAAGTAGAATCCAATGGAAACTTTTGATTCTTAATTCGTTATCGAGAGACAAGTACTGTAACTATGCTAACAAGGATTTTCTATGATGGCAATAGAGATGCCGTATATGAGAGAGTGACTACAACGCCCTTATTTCCAAAAGTTAGAAATTATGATTTTAAAGCGTGACTTTTCTTCTTAAAAAGTTTATAAATGTTTTCAAAAATATTCATTTTTCTCCAAAATCCAAGTTCTACGTTCTTGATAGTTTTTGATGACTAAAACGACGAATATAAATTTATAATGGCAACGACGATGTCGAACATGAGTAAATGTCTACGACGAGTATATCAATAGCATGTACCTACCATGAATATATATATATATATATGACTATGCTTTACTATGACATATGTATGTAAATGTATATGTATATGGGGAAGGGGGAAGGGCAACTGTGTCCACCTGATTCAGCTGGCTTATCATCCCGGACGCGGGATATGGGAGAGCCGTACGCGGCGTCTGTATATGCGATGTATGATATATATATGACATGTTGTGTCGGGATACTGTTGGGGAAGGGGGTGGGAGAGCTGATGTACTCAGCGTCTGTAAAGGTAAGAAAAATGTACTGTTTACTGAAATGTACTGTTCACTGAAATGTACTGTCTACTAAAATGTACTGTTTACTGAAATGAACCGTTTACTGAAATGTACTGTTTACTGTATACGGGGATACGGGACACTGTGTTCTGAAAAAAAAATGGGCTAAGCTTGCGTGGTATCTGCCTACAGGGCATACACATGTACAGGTTACTTCTGTACCAGGATAAGCTCCGTACATCTATTCTGTTGTGACTTGTACTCTATATTCATTTACTATGTTATTATTCATGCCTTACATACTCGGTACACTATTTGTACTGACGCCCCTTCATGTGGGCGCTGCGTTTCATGCCGCGCAGGTCAGCAGACAGACGGTTTTGGTTCCTAGAAGCCTCTCGCAAGGAGCACTTGACAACGCTCGGTTGTTTCGGAGCCTCATTCCCTTGGTACTATTTTGTGTATATATATGCGGGCACGACAAAGACTCGGCCCTTCTTCTGTATATGTGTACTATGTTTAGAGGCTCGTAGACAGATTTGTACAGTCAGATGTTTGTATCTTGGGTTATTGTATAGCGTGATAGCAAAGTTTATTATTCCATGTTTATGATGACGCTAATGTAAATGTTCTGTAACGAAAAAAAAAAAAGGCACTGCTCCTATGGCCCACTGGATAATGAGAATAGGATGCGAGATAAGGGGTGCTCGATACAAGTATCGGGTTCCCGTCACGGCCCCTAGTTGGGTCGTGACATTAATGAATACTCATTTTTCTTGAGAAAAGACAAGTGGGTTACGGCCCAAAATATCGAAGCTTTTTAGCAAAAACCCAAAACCAGAAAAGATATGCTTTCAAATTGTTTTAAGTAGGAAGCCTTTTGCCTAATCTATTTACCCTCTAAATTTTACACAAGTTATCTATACCATTTTTTCGCATTTCTAAAATCTTTTCCAGCTTGTTGCTTATTAAAATTGTAGCAGTTGCCTCCCATTTTTAAATTTTCAAAATCAGTACGCGTTCTCAAAACTTTGAAAAATTTCAGGTGCTAAAGTCAAACTAAACGGCATATGTACCGTTTGCCTAAGATACGTAATTCATAATATAGGTTCCAATAAATTTGTGGGTTTATAAATAACAAACACAATGCAAGCAAATCAAATATAATAGAAATACGATGAAATTGAATAAAATAAAATGGGGTGTACCAAACCCCAACCATTTTCACCCATGGTTGGGCCTTCATATCATTTTTACCCATGATTGGGCCTTCAATATATTGGCTTCCCTTTCTTCTTTTTGGACTCAAAGACATTTGAAGGAAATTATCCTTATTGGGCTTCTAGCCAACAAGGTGGCCGGACCTCAGCCCGAGTGGCCATGCGGTAGAGAGGGGGAAAAAATAAAAGACCCGGTTAGTTTATATTTTTCTGTCCCTATCACACATATGATATGCACACATATATACAAAGTATACTACTGTTTTACAAATCCTATTCTATGTATGAATATACAACATATATACACAGTATATAATATTTACTCAAGAGACCATGTGAAGCATATGTGTTCCATGTCCTCAAACTCAACATCCTAAACTAGGTGGATGGAGGCCAAGTCATCACCAGGGAAGGGTTCAAACTAGACCCCCCTTTACCTAACATTCCTCTCGACAAACAGGGAAGACACAGATTCACACACCCATACATGATACAGAGTAAATAAGATATGCCTAATATATATGTGTATGGAACAACCATCAGTCAACTATGACACCAATAGAGAAAAACATGATTTAAGCATAAAAATGAAAGTAACCCATGTGGGCACAACACAGCCTAAGTTGAACCACAACAGATCATCCAAATGCAATTCTAAACAACATGAAATCAAGCAGATGTGGTGAAGTATAAGACCACAAAGGGGAAAATCATTCTCTAAGCACAAAGTCATCATAACAGGTTTAGCATAAATAGAGTATACCTGTGGCTATCTAAGCATAACTCTTATATGGCTTATGGACAATTCGCGTGATTACTTTGTCATCTTCAAGACATTACATTCCAAGTCTAAGTGATTCCTCTTATAAAGGCAAAATGAACAGGTAGGTACAAATTATAATCTTAACAACTATGGCACAACCAAAGCCAAGCAGGCACAGACCAGAGTCCTCTATTGGTGTGATTCCATGTTATTTTCTCACAGAATCCAATTCAAGACACAAGCAACAGTAGAGATCAAGTTAGGATTGTCTGTAGAACTAACAGCCCAGGACCTTTTAAGCTATTATGTTCTCATATGGAGTATATAGATCCTAGGCCTAATCAGTTACACCCTTTTAAACGACTTAAGTAAGTAAGCAGGTCACAGTCTCAAAATGCATAGGGATCCCATATTCTTTTATTTTAGATGTTCTAACCTTTTCTCTTGATCCTATCTTATTTGCAAGAAAGTTTAAATTAACTTAAAGGATGCACTTAATCTTAGCTATGACATTATTCTTAGCCTTTATCCTTTCGTTAAAACTTGACTAAGTGTGATATGTTTCCAAACTTTATATGTTGCACAGGAGGAAAACAGCTTCATTCAAACATGCCTAGAGTAGGACCAACTTTATCTATTGCTGATCCCCTGTGTTAATGTACTCATGACTTAGTTTAGAGAAATAAATGGAAATAAAACATGGTTTATTTTTTAAAGAATCATAGAGAAAAAAGGGTCAAATATGCCCCTCGCCATGAATCTACATTGCTATCCTGACTAAGAACAGTACCATAGACCTTCTTATCTTTTAAAGAATCACTTATTAAGACTTAGGGTGAAAGGGGAGAAGCAGACCACTTTTTCAAAACACAGATTGAAATCACAAATATACACATAGAATATACATAGGATCCAAATCATAAACCTAGTTGCTAAAAGTTCTGTCATGTGCCATCAGGTTCCTTTCACAAAGGGGGAGGGGGGGTGTTACACCTCGAAAAATTTCCCGTTGACGTACCGTGAACAGACTAACGAAGGGCACGACGTATACGATGTTTTGATAAGTAAAAAAAATAGCATTTAATGATCCCAATCGAGATTTCAAAGACATTCGAGGTAAGAGAAGAAAGTTGTTAAGGAAAGCAAGGTATATGTTACGTGTCGGACAAGATTTACGAGTATCGAATTAATGAGAGCTTAATGATGTTTTGGAGAAGAGCTATAACATCCCTTAGATTGTTAATGAGGTGTTAAACAAGTGTTAAGAAGGTTTCATAAGGATTGGAGATCAAACGAGTCGACGAGAAAAAGTTCGGAAACAGCTGGGCAGTATACGACCAAACATACTGGCCGTATAAAATATTCTGGCCGTATGTTCAACCGTATATTCTGCCCAGAATGACATCTCCCTTTGGACCAAACATACGGTCAGTATAAAATATACGGATATGTCCGAGTCGGGTCCAATTTTTAAGTTGATATAAGGACCCCCAACTTCATTTATTTCATTTCATTTTCACTCCACACTTCAAGAACCCTCTAGAATTCTCTCCACTCTTCATCCATAAGAACCTAAGAGAAATTGATGATCAACTTCATCAAACCAACAAGAATCAAGTGTATGAAACACATTGAAGTTCATCCAAGCCAAGGAATCCCAATGGAAGTGAACTAGGGTTTTGGTGCAAGAAGAGTATTTCCACTCAAGGCTTATTCCTACACTATCTAAGGTAATTTTTATGGTCTTTTCATGTTATTTAAGGTATCGAGAGTTGGAACACTTGGATTGTAGAAGAATATAGAAAATGGGTCATGAATGTGGGAATAGTGTCACTTTTGAGTAGTAGTTTGGAGTGAATCATGAATATTGATATGTTGTGATTGTAAGTATGATATAAATGCCATTTAGAAAATGGGATAAGTATTATATGTGAGAAAACACGATAGTGGACTATGACCATGATTATGGAGAAATTGAAGTGAAATTGAGAAATGTGGATAATGTAGACGAATGATGATTGTTGCCTATAATATTGTGAATGTTGTTATGGATGATTGGGAGTTGATATGTGATATGAGGAAAGTTATATAAACAAAGGAGATGTTGCCCAATTTTCTCTAGCATTAGTAAGCACGTTCGTATAATCGATTAGCTAATGTTGATGCGAATTCTCTTGAAGGTAAAAACGTGAACATTGAAGAAGAGCAATCAAGCGATAGAATTGTTAAACGAAAGAGGTATGTAAGGCTAGTCCTTTCTTTATAAGGCATGACTCTATGGTAAGAATCTTCCTATCTTTCTATGACCTCTCTACATATATGTATATACCGGAAATGATGAGTCTACGTTATAAAGAGCTCTCATGAGATAAAGTTAAGAGATATGTTATGAATATGATGATGAGCCCAAGTCTAGAGACCCTAAAGCTCATGATATGATATTATTACGAAACTAATGATCCTTATATGATTTCCATGATATCATTTTTCCTCCTTCTCCATGAATCTCCTACATTCCGGAAAAACTAAGAGTCTATGTTTATGAATAGCCATATGAGGTAAGAGATACATTATGAGCACGATAATGATGATAATGAACTTAAGTCTAAAGATTCTAGAGTCCATGATATAATGTTCCTATAAAGCTAATGATGCTATCCATAATCCATTGATGTTGATTATTATATACACTCACCTTATATGCTAATTCCTTCAAGGTGAGGCAGAATGCTTATAAATGCTCCATAATGGAATTCGGGGTTTACGACCTTATGTCACCCCTATAAAGTATAGTCGTGTTTGAGTTTCTATGCATGCATTATAATGAGTATATAATGATGATGTTACACCGTGCCTATATGGCCGGGCAGACACCGCTAAGGCGGGCAGTGTATACACCATGTCTAGAAGGCATGGGCAGACACCACTAGTGGGCGGCATGAGATGGTACCCCGGAGGCGGGAGGCCTGGACGCAGGCTAATGATTATCACACCGTACCTCTATGGTCGGGCAACTTATACATACATGCATACATGATATGATGATTATTATGAAGTGAGCTAGCATGCATTATTTCTTTTATGATTGACACAGTTACAGATTGCTCCTTATTTGATGCTCCCTTATTTCATTGACGCATTATTATTGTTTATGCCTTACATACTCAGTACAATGTTCATACTGACGTCCGTTTTCTTTGGACGCTGTGTTCATGCCCACGAGTAGACGGGGAGGTGATCCGGACTCGTAGGAGCTATTAGCGGCGAGAGCACTCCATTGTTCCGAAGGTGCCATTGATTTATTCTTTTGGTACATATATGTTTTGGGCACGGCGGGGTCTGTCCGTCCATATGTCTAGTACTCTGAAGAGAGGCTCTTAGATACGTATGTGCGGGTAGTATGGTCTCACGATGTCCTTATTGTATATGTATATATTATTTTGGTAGCCGAAGGGCTTATGTATATAAATTAAATATGTTTCCAATGAAAAATGGTTTTCCTACGATTTGAGTATAAGATCAATGAAGGAATGCTTAATGTGTATAATGAGTAATAGAATGAGTAGTGCTCAGTGGGTAGCCCCGGGTACCCGTCATGGCCCCTAGTCGGGTCGTGACAAAAGTGGTATCAGAGCAGTTCAGTCCTAGGAAGTGTCTACGAGCCGTGTCTAGTAGAGTCTTGTTTATGGTGTGTTACGCGCCACATCTATAAGCAGGAGGCTACAGGGCATTTAGGATGATTACTATTCTTTCATCTCTAAGATCGTGTGATAGAGCTAAGCCATAGGAAATGAGATTCCTTATACTAACCTTTGATTGCAGTAGAAGAACGGTATTGACAGAAGAAAATGATTGATGACATAGAAAGTTACGGAGGTAAGCCCCTTCGTGGAGGCTACGTTATCGGAATATGTATTTATATGATAATGGGTTGGTTGTCATAGAGGTAAGTCAGTGCTCGTACAACAGAGGAATTGATTAAATGCATCTTTTGATGATAAGTTCAGTTAAAAGTTGTGAACTAAATGAATTGAATGACTAAGTACAAAGGTAAGCAACGACACAAAAGGATGAATGTTGGGTAAGGTAAGAATATTGAGGTTTGATTGAAATGCAAAGCTGAAGGGTGGAAGGGAAAGTAAATAGAAAGGCATAACAGGGCAGATCGCTAAAGGATCAAGTACATCTCGAGGTGTGATATATGAGGTAAGTTTCGACATCCTTGTATTTTACTTGACATTGGGAGCCTTGTGTGGCTGAAATATGTTGTGAACATACACACTAGCCCTATGAGGCATTGTTGGTATTTTTACTGCGTGCAGGTTTTGGATAGTAAGAAATATAGAGGAAACTCTGCCGAAATTTTTCTAGAATTTAAAGGAGATAGGATGTAAGCTTGTAATATGTCCTAACGGGAAAAAGGTGTTGGGTAAAAAGAAGTTGAAGGACGGGATTAAGTTAGGAGTATTGTTGACAACTACAAGAGATGAGTTAAATGTTGTTGAATTGATAGTAACGGTAATTATGAGATCAACATTGATATGGTAAAGAGATATACTAGAGTAAATTAGGGAGACTGGTGGTACTAAAACATGGCATAGAAAGAGAAAAGGGTAACTCCAATAGAGTGTGATATGGGAGTATTAATTGGATGGATAAGCACAAGTAAGATACGACAAGTTTATTAGAAAAATAGAGTAACAACATGATTGAGACAGGGTATGAAGTACGAAGGGTTATAACGAATGTGGATACCTGGATAAGACAACTCATGAGGTGAGTGTAATAGAGCTGATTAGAAAGAATAACAGGTTAAGTACGCCTACTCCACGAGGTTCATTCCATTTTATACGCAGGCTTGCGAACGAGATTAAGAAGTGGCACTCTATAGAAATGTTTATGATCAGGATATAATGAGGACATAGCAAGAACTGTGATATAAAGTAAGTAAAGTATAGCGAAGAAACGACTAAAGATGTGACATGTTCTGTATGAATAAAGAATGAATGCGAGTGCGAAACCAGTAAGCGAGCCATGGGGCAGTAGATAAGAAAGCTTATAAGACCTTGTTAGAAAAAATCCAGCATAGAGGTTTCGCAGTGACAGAAGTGATAGCAAGAAAACTTGAAAAAGGAATTAGAGAAATGTGATATGGCAAAATAGTAGTAGTTTGTGATTTGTATAATCGAGAGCATGAGTGATATCTTTAGCTGGATGTAAAGGACCAAGACTACATAAAGAGGAATGACGAAATAGGACGATTGTTAGGAAAAGGATCAACACAATAAGGATGAGAGGGGGATGATTAGAATGAACAGAATAAGTTTTGGAAGCGAAGAATAAAGGATTGATTATAAAACGGGAGGAAATAAGATAAATTGAGGAGGAAGGAATGTAAAGGAATAAGAATGGGAATAGAAAGCGAAGGAAACGCGCCGCAAAGTACGTGCACTAAAAAAAGTAGTCGTTTTATGATGAAAGGAAGATGTATCTCCTACGAATATCTTATACCAAGTTAGAACAAGTAAAGTATATCCGAAGTAATGAGTTGGAAAGAAAAAGGTGGCCATGAGTTATGAGTTTACCGTACGACGATAAAGAGATAGAGCAAAGCTATCATCAACGACAATTACAACATGATCATGATTGGTTTTGAAATCAATGTTGAGTGCAACACAAGGGTAAAAGAGTATGAGGCATAAGGGGTATTAGTTGCGCATGAGACTTAGGCCCTGGAAAACAAAGATGACGTTACAAGTGAACTTTGAGCACCGAAGAAGAGGGCAAGTGATATTGCATGGATGGTATGGATAACTAGACATACTACTATTGTGAACATTCCCATGGGACAAAAGTTGTTAATTGGAGCGGATCTAGACATTGACTCATAACTACCAGATGAGCTAAGTGAAATATATCCTTGTTTGGATTGCTATATCGGTTGTATTACTTGATTACAAAAACTGCGAAATGAGTATGTTGAGATTTCACACATGAATTACCATGGCTACAAAGTATGGGAAATGACATGAATATGAGGCGGTATAACGAGGGAATTGAGGAAAAGGATATATGAATTCAAGATTTGAAAGTGAGGAAACAGATTAGATAATGGTAGAAGTAAGACCCTTAAAGGGGGGAACCAAGTGAGGAAAATACCAGTATACAGATTGAAACGATGATCTTAAGATGTGATAGATATAGACTCTAAAACGAAAAGTGAGAGTTATGCGGAAAGGAGTCTAATAGCTAGTGAATAAATGAACCGAATTGAGCGGGCATCGGAACATCTTGTAAATCATTCGTGCGGAGCCTTGAACAACGTGACATTGAGAGAAAATAACTCAAGGGATATTGTAAAAGATAGCGATGCTATACTAGAATAGAGGCAAAGGCACTAATGGTAGAGTCGTTGTTAATGGTATTGCGATTTATAAGCAACAATTAAGAAAGGGACCTAAGGTTTTCTATAGTAGAACATAAGATATGATGATCAAGGGAAAAATAAAGGAAGGAAGAGAGCATAACGAGATAAGTTACTACGGATAGACAAAAGAGTTTGGTATGTATGACACCGAGCCTTGTCGTGGCCGGGTATGCGAAAACCACCGAACCTTCAAGGTCGGGTATGCTATGGATATGAATATGGACACGAATATGTATACACATATGGATACATGTTTATGTATAGATGTGTATGTACACGAATCACTCAAGAACGATTATGTAACTTGCAAGTATTTATACGTCGCCAATGAAACCAAGTGGGTACTTAAGAAGAGGAGTAAGAAGTAAACAAGAATAGTGTGGTCATGATACTCCGGGTCAGTTGAAGGAAAAGATATGGTGAATTGAGTTGAAATGTTGAGTTGGAATTATCGTTGAGGATAAATAGGACAATTACTTGGACTATGATATAAGTACATGCTTTATGCTTCCTACGGTAGCCTTGGGGTGTGACAACTTACGAATGCAATAATATTACTGAATGAAGGAGGGCTTTTACGCCTTGGAATTTTCATTTTTGTACCATTAAAGTTATAGCAAATTTCCGACAGTTACCAAAGGGTTATGAAATCCTCAAAAAAAAAAAAAAATTATGAGGCCTTTGAGGAAGTCGACGACGGACACCTATGACAGGACATCTCAGATTGAATTTATCTAGACTGTATAGATGTAAATCAATACCATTATCATGGTCACATGGAAGAAAGAAAGTGGGATAGGTTTGCAAACCATGTAAGACTTAATATCATTATTGAGCAAGAAAAAGGATCGACGAGACTTAGAACTTCAAATGAAAGATTGGGTATTCTTAAAAGTGTTGCCAACGAAGGGCGTTATGAGATTTGGCAAAAAGGGAAAGCTCAGTCCCCGATACATTAGGCCTTATGAGATTGTGCGCAAAGTAGGCAAAGTGGCTTATGAATTAGATCCACCTCCTGATTTGGAGTCAGTTTGCCCAATTTTCCATGTCTCGATGCTTCAAAAATATGTTGGAGACCCTACTAGGATCGTGCCAGTAAATGATGTTCAAGTGAAAGAAGAGTTGACTTATGAAGAGGTACCCATTGCCATATTATATAGGCAAGTACGGAGGCTTCGAAATAAAGAAGTGGCCTCAGTTAAGGTCTTATAATGAAATAACAACCGAGAAGAAATGACTTGAGAAGCGGAAGAAAATATGAAATCCAAGTATCCGTACTTATTTTAGCCCCGGAAGAGACCCAAGACGAAACGTCAAGATTATGAGGTATGTATGCTTTCTCTTTATGCATGTGGGTCGTGTGTGGCCAAACTATATTGTTATTATGTTGTGGCCCTGTGAGGCATTATTATTACTATGGGCTATTGTGATAGGATGGTAGTGCCATATTACAGGGGAAACTCTGGCAAAATTTTCGTAGAATTCCCGAGTGCTTAACATTCGAGGACGAATGTTCCAAAAGGGGGAAGGATGTTACACCTCGAAAAATTTCCCGTTGACGTACCGTGAATAGAATAACGAAGGGCACGATATATACGATGTTTTGATAAGTAAAAAAATAGCATTTGATGATCCCAATCGAGATTTCAAAGACAATCGAAGTAAGGGAAGAAAGTTGTTAAGGAAAGCAAGGTATATGTTATGTGTCGGACAAGATTTAGGAGTATCGAATTAATGAGAGCTTAATGATGTTTTGGAGAAGAGCTATAACATCTCTGAGATTGTTAATGAGGTGTTAAACAAGTGTTAAGAAGGTTCCATAAGGATTGGAGATCAAACGAGTCGACGAGAAAAAGTTCGGAAACAGCTGGGCATTATACGGCCAAACATACTGGCCGTATAAAATATACTGGCCGTATTTTCAACCGTATATTCTGCCCAGAATGACATCTCCACTGGACCAAACATACGGTCTAGACATACGGTCAGTATAAAATATACGGACCGTGTGTTGGTCCGTATGTCCGAGTCGGGTCCAATTTTTAAGTTGATATAAGGACCCCCAACTTCATTTATTTCATTTCATTTTCACTCCACACTTCAAGAACCCTCTAGAATTCTCTCCACTCTTCATCCACAAGAACCTAAGAGAAATTGGTGATCAACTTCATAAAACCAACAAGAATCAAGTGTATGAAACACATTGAAGTTCATCCAAGCTAAGGAATCCCTATGGAAGTGAACTAGGGTTTTGGTGCAAGAAGAGTATTTTCACTCAAGGCTTATTACTACACTATCTAAGGTAAGTTTTATGGTCTTTTCATGTTATATAAGGTATGGAGAGTTGGAACACTTGGATTGTAGAAGAATATAGAAAATGGGTCATGAATGTGGGAATAGTGTCACTTTTGAGTAGTAGTTTGGAGTGAATCATGAATATTGATATGTTGTGATTGTAAGTATGCTATAAATGCCATTTAGAACATGGGATAAGTATTATATGTGAGAAAACACGATAGTGGACTATGACCATGATTATGGAGAAATTGAAGTGAAATTGAGAAATGTGGATAATGTAGATGAATGATGATTGTTGCCTATAACATTGTGAATGTTGTTATGGATGATTGGGGGTTGATATGTGATATGAGGAAAGTTGTATAAACAAAGGAAATGCTGCCCAATTTTCTCTAGCATTAGTAAGCACGTTCGTATAATCGATTAGCTAATGTTGATGCGAATTCTCTTGAAGGTAAAAACGTGAACATTGAAGAAGAGCAATCAAGCGATAGAATTGTTAAACGAAAAGAGTATGTAAGGCTAGTCCTTTCTTTTTAAGGCATGACTCTATGGTATGAATCTTCCTATCTTTCTATGACCTCTCTACATATATGTATATACCGGAAATGATGAGTCTATGTTATAAAGAGCTCTCATGAGATAAAGTTAAGAGATATGTTATGAATATGATGATGAGCCCAAGTCTAGAGACCCTAAAGCTCATGATATGATATTATTACGAAACTAATGATCCTTATATGATTTCTATGATATCATTTTTCCTCCTTCTCCATGAATCTCCTACATTCCAGAAAAACTAAGAGTCTATGTTCATGAATAGCCATATGAGATAAGAGATACATTATGAGCACGATAATGATGATGATGAGCTTAAGTCTAAAGATTCTAGAGTCCATGATATAATGCTCCTATAAAGCTAATGATGCTATCCATAATCCATTGATGTTGATTATTATATACACTCACCTTATATGCTAATTCCTTCAAGGTGAGGCAAAATGCTTATAAATGCTCCATAATGGAATTGGGGGTTTACGACCTTATGTCACCCCGATAAAGTATAGTCGTCTTTGAGTTTCTGTATGCATTATAATGAGAATATGATGATGATGTTACACCGCGCCTATATGGTCGGGCAGACACCGCTAAGGCGGGCAGCGTATACACCATGTCTAGATGGCATGGGCAGACACCACTAGTGGGCGGCATGAGATGGTACCTCGGACGCGGGAGGCCTGGACGCGAGCTAATGATTATCACACCGTACCTATATGGTCGGGTAGCTTATACATAGATGCATACATGATATGATGATGATTATGAAGTGAGCCAGCATGCATTATTTCTTTTATGATTGACAGTCAGTTATAGATTGCTCCTTATTTAATGCTCCCTTATTTCATTGACGCATTATTATTGTTTATGCCTTACATACTCAGTACAATGTTCGTACTGACGTCCGTTTTCTTTGGACGCTGTGTTCATGCCCACAAGTAGGCAGGGAGGTGATCCAGACTCGTAGGAGCTATTAGCTGACTGAGAGCACTCTATTGTTCCGGAGGTGCCATTGATTTATTCTTTTGGTACATATATGTTTTGGGCACGGTGGGGTCATGTCCCGTCCATATGTCTAGTACTCTAGTAGAAGCTCGTAGATACGTATGTGCGGGTAGTATGGTCTCACGATGTCCTTATTGTATATGTATATATTATTTTGGTAGCCGACGGGCTTATGTATATAAAGTAAATATGTTTCCAATGAAAAATGGTTTTCCTACGATTTGAGTATAAGATCAATGAAGGAATGCTTAATGTGTATAATGAGTGGTGCTCGATGTGTAGCCCCGGGTACCCATCATGGCCCCTAGTCGGGTCGTGACAGGGGGTTCCTCTATTTTTGTTTATCAAAAACAGGCACTGTCCATAGGGACTACCACTTTCTTTTCCAGTTTTATTACAGTATCCAACTAATCCAAACATCTCCTTAAGGCATATTGAGGCAAACACAACAGAGAAGCCAAATCAGTTCCAATAGCCCATTACAGATGTATAAGCAATTCCATCTTTTTAAGACTTAACAACCTTAACTATGTGACAAGATGATCCCAAAGTGCAAAAGGTGAGGGGCCATACCCTATAGACTTGAGAGGGATGTCATGACAACCTCTTATTTGGGAGAAAAGATACTATTGCTTGACCCTTTCTCAATCACTTCCTAAGGTGTCTTTAAAAGACCTTCCCCATCTAGCCAAGTGGTTTTCTACCTCAACCCATGCAATATTGACCTTTTGTTTCCCCTTTTCCCCATTCACATATCAAATGACACTAGACAGTTTACAAACCAGCAGGCATGTTGTTTTTTCCTCTTTAATTATTAAGTACTGCTTTCCTCTATTCCATTCCTTCCTACTCCTCTTACTTAGTTTATTATCATGAGACCTTTTCTTTTCTATCTGTGCCTATTTTTTTAAACCTATGCAATTTGTAAACAAGGAAATTATAATCACTACATCAGTTACTTATACCCATAGGAAAACAAAGAGAATATTCATATCCCAAAGTAAAGCCTTAGTCTCTAAATTTGCTCAGGACTTGAACAAATCAAAGTCAAGTTGCTTTTGTTCATTCTTCTTTTAATAGTTAGACTCATAAACTTTGAACACTCATGATCCTTTACCAAATGAAGACTCATAAATGGGTGAAGACAACATAGATATAAGAGCATGATATATTAGTCCCTTATTTTTCATAACAGATCACCTCATTTCTAAAGTAAGACTGACTAATAAGGCAGTGTCAGCAAAAGGAGTCACAAACAAGAGAACAGACCTCTCCCTTAGACATCACCTTCATTTCATTCTTTATTGTATACCCTTTTCAGTTTCAATATGACTAGGTGGGAAAGTTGACAGTTAGTCCATTAACCATTTAGCAACTAAATGAATTCTAGTTAGCCTTAAATGAAGACCTGATCTTGTGGTTCTATTACTTCTCCTACTTATTTTACTTTCCCATCAGATTCTACACATTTAGGGAGGTAAACTACTACCAGGCGAGGGGGCTTATGGTACAGACTATCAAGACAAGTTATGAACACCATGTGCACAACCAAACAAATTTCACCAAGATAAGACAGCCCTAAGAAGACCAAAAGGAAACAGAATTCACATTTAGGTATCATGTTCAGAATAGTCTCTAGGATTTTTGCTATGAATCATGGACACTTGCACACACTTGTCACAAATGTAAAA
>NC_081346.1:54706465-54750088 GCF_029784015.1 Lycium ferocissimum
TAGCAATGATAGCACCGATATTTGCATGTGTGTTTTCTTAGTGTTCAACAATGGAGTAATCTTTTGGCTGCATGCGCTGCCAGAAATCCTCAACTTCTCCTTCAGTTATCGCTCTCTTTTGGGTGCTTTCCTTTCTTGCAGCATTCTAAGCTAACTCCTCAGAAGGTGATGCCTTAGGCCATTGTTTGTCAGCGATTTTGATGGATTCGGTCTTGAGCGTCCGGGTGCGCCACCCGATTTTAGACCACGGGTGTTGGAGTCAAGGCTTTGAATATTGATGTCATTGTCGTGGCTCCCGGCGTCGGGACCAGAACCTTGAAATTTAGGCACTCCTGGAGTGTAAGAGAGGCCACTGTGTGTTCCAGGGATTCGACCTCTTTAGGGACTAATTCTCTGCAAGCTTCCCAGTCCTCATTCTTTTCAATCATGTGGACTCCATTGTTTCTATGGTGGGGCAATGGGTTTGTGTTCACATTGGGAACTGCAGTCAAAAGACGATTTCTCTCTTGTCAATCAGATCTTGGATTTCGTGCTTGAGGTTTATACAGTCTTTAGTATTGTGCCCATTTCCTCCTGAGTGATAAGCACAGGTCTGAGCGGCCCGATAAAATCTATTTCCCAGCTATGCTATTTTGGTGGAACCTTCTAAATCAAACCTGTGGCCAATAACCTTCCAAAGAGTCGAGCCCTGGGCTCGAGGAGCATGGTGAATTCCTTTACTGCCCTCCTCTCGAAAGCAGGACGTGGAGCATTGTAAGTTGGGGGTGGCGGCTGATTTTGATAGTTTTAGGGTGGTTGATATGCTTGTGTGGGTTATTTGGGTGATAATTCTATTGGGGTGGTGCTTGGTAGGTGGGAAGCGAACACATGGACACTAGTCGAAGCCGTGTACGTTGGTACACATGGTAAACTATACCGTGCGTAGCTACGGTGTTGGATAATATAAATGGGGGTGGAGTTATGTGGGTGGATTGCAGTTCTTTTGGGCTTGGATTTGGGGTGTGGGATACGTTTGCCATGTCCTCTTTCTTCTTGTGGAAGATTCCTACAGCAGATTGTCTAGATGCCTTGTGGAGACGCTAACTATCTTCCCAGATTTGAGGCCATCTTCTATAGCTCTCCCATTTTGACCAATTCAGCAAACGGTCTTCCGGCCATGGATAACGTTCTGTAGTAGAAATCAGGTTCTTTGGACCTAATGAACACGGAGACTAGCTCTCCTTCAAATCAACCTAATACAACCTTTACCCCCTCGACTCACGAATTGATAAATTCCCTGTAGTTTTCTATTGATTTCTGCTTAACCTTTTCAAGGTAATAGTGGTCTGGCACTGTTTTGACGTTGAAGCGAAACCTTTCCAGGAAGGATTCTGCCATGTCCTCCCAGTTGTGCCATTGACCATATCTTGAGTTGGTAAAACCTTGAATCGAACCAACATCGGGCTACGACTAAACAGTCGCATTATTAGAGGCTCATTTTTCTTTACCCCAACCAATTGGTCATAGTAGGATCGGATGTATGCCTTGGGATTCCCTGCTCCATTGAACATCTCAAATTTTGGGATCTTGAATCCTTTCGATAAATCCAGATCTGGATGCATGCACAAATCATCATACCTTAAGCCCATAGCCTTTCTTGCAGACCTATTGTATTTCTCCAGTAATTCCTCCATCTTTTTCTCCATATCTCTTTCCCGCTTATCCTATTCGGCTCTCCAGGCCCTTTTCATTTATTCGTAATGGTCTATTTCCTTGTGCCCCGGAGAGCATTTGCTGGGGATGTTAGGAGGTGAAGAACGAAACCTGGTGGGCGGTATAGTTGAGTGGGGTAGTGGTGGTTTGCTTAGTTGGCGGAGTTGGAGCGATTTATTCCACCTTGACTAAATCGTGGAGAAACCTGGTAAGAAGGATCTGAGTAGGTGGTCCCTAGGACTTGGGTGTATTTTGCTGGAGGAAGAGTGCGGTAACAAGTTCCAATATGATTTGGGTAGGTGGAGCTTATTGGAGATGGGATGGTTCCTGGCGGGTATATAGGGAAGTGGTCGGGGATTGGCGAGCTCGTGGGGAAGGAATGGAGGATGTTTGAGGCCTTCTTTCCTTGCGTCAAGGAATCATTTCCACTTGTATTTGTTGCCTCATTCTGGGCTACTTTCTCTTGTAAAGCCGTAACAGCGGTTAGTAGTGTCGTAATTACATCTTCCTATAATGATATCTCTTGCGGATCTTGGGTATCCCCGTCGCGAAGAGCGAGCTCAGTTCCATTCTCGGGAGTACCAGTCATCTTCTCTTTGCCTTTGTCCATTAGTTGGATGCTAACGCGACTTTGGATCTTGTAAAGTATGCCAGCTTTCAGTGCTACGCTAATCGGCATCGTTCTATAAGATAAGAATAACTCAACGGTAGATAATGTTAGTTACTATTCATAAAGTATTAAAATAAGATATCACAAATTGATATTTAAAGCGCACATAATACATAAAGTCACATATTAGGTTTGAACACTTTTTATCCTCTCTCCTGAAGGCTCGGATGTTTGTGGGCTTTTGATGTTTAGGTGGATCTTGGTCCAATGGCCTTTATGGCTGACTTAACATGGCAAACCCTCCCTTATTATAGAAGCTAAACAAATTGGGAGGGGGGGGGGGATTGTAATTTATATTATGTAGGGGCCGAGTCTTACGTAGACTGCCTATGTATCCCATCAAGGGAAATCAGGCCCTATCGTAGTTTGTTTTACAAAAGAAGGATATATATATCCATGATATCCTTCAAACTAAACTTAGCTAAAGACATCCCCAGACCAGGCCCGGCTAAGGCTTCCCTTGTATCCCTCTATACGGACGACAGGTTGGCGCGGTTCCTTACAATATTTATGGGGAGGGGGTAACTTTTTATGTGAAAAAATGGGGACACCTATTATCTACTCAAAAATACAGCTCTGCGAGTCACTGTCCTTACGAACTCACTCTATCTTGTTCTCTTTCTTTCCTAGTATTGTGGTGGTAAGTGTCACGACCCAATCGGAGGGCCATGACGGGTACCCGGTGCTAACCCAACCGGGTACCTCTTATCGTACATTTATATTCACATCTAGGTGGGCCACATGGCCTACTCGTGATTTCTATACATCAATAATGCTAATCTCACTGGGCAACGACACATTTATATCATCATCAACAGCTATGCCCATATCCATATACACAAGCCGACGAGGCAAACAAAATAATACATAAAATATGAGCCGACAAGGCTAAAGGACATCTAACTATACACAACTGTCTACGAGCCTCTAAAGAGAGTATGTAACATTATATAGACGGGACAGGACCCCGCCATGCCCAAATGTATGTACACAATAAAATAATACCAACAGCTCCAGCTCCGGATCAAATAGAGCTCCTCTATGCAGTCCCTGAACAAGTAATCTATGGATCAAGTCTGTCTCCCTATCCACCTGCGGGCATGACACAGCGTCCATAAACAAAAGGACGTCAGTACGAATAATGTACTGAGTATGTAAAGCATAATCAACAGCATAATTGAAGCATGAGAAAATAACATAGGATAGAAGAGTCATGGGAGAATAGATCCATTTATACCTCTAGCGACGTTCATCGTATTTACTTACCCTTTTTCTAATGGCAACCTTCCACTTCATACCTTTATACTTATAGTAGTATCATACCCGATCATCTAAGCTCGGTGTTCTTAATAGTCATACTTATATATATATATATATATATATATAGGAGTACCTATGTAACCTTAACATCCTCATCATCATAATCATTTTCATTATATCCTTCCTTGGAGGATCAACTATCATAGAGTGAGACTAATGGCATCGTGATAATATCAAGAATCATGAGCTTTGGTGACTCTAAGAATGAAGTCATCTTGGAAGACAATATGAAATTCACATGAAGGTTTACAACGATAGGATCATGCCTTAAGAAAGAAGGGTTAGCCTTATATACCTCTTTGTCTTCTTAACTACTTAGCGTTCACCGTCGAAGCTTGGAAAATCTACATTTAAAGGATCCATACCATAGTTAAGCCTTAATGATACACTTAGATGCAAACTAGAATAATTCATGATCTAATGAAAATTGGGCAGCATTTCCCCTATTTTGTCAACTTCCACCATATTACAAAACAACTCCCAAGCATCCATAATAACATCCACAATATCATAATCAAGTAATCACATTCCATTAAGTCTTCAAAATTCATTCTCATGTTCAACTTATACTAACAACTTCACACCCATCCTTATCACATTTTCATACAATGCTTCCTCATCAGTATTATTACCTTCCATAACAAGATTATACCCATATCATACTAAGAATCATGACTCAAGTTAGCTTACTACTCAAAAACATCATAAAAGCTACATTTAGACCTCATTTTCTACTTTCTTCTTCTACCCAAGTTGTTCAACAACCAAACATTCATGATAACATGAAATAAGCATGAAAACTAACCTTTTATCTCATAAGAATGAGCTTTGGAGCAGCTATCAACTTATATGAAAACCCTAGCTTCAATACCCAAGAATTTCTTGTAGTCTACTAACCCTAACAAGACTTCTAACACATGGATATCTTGATTCTTGCCTCTTGATCTTTGTTTTCTCTTGGGTTGGAGTGGAATATTCCTGGAGAAGGGTTTGGAGCTCTCAAGACTTGAGGAAATGTGGAAAAATGAAATAAACGAACAAGGGTCTTCTATTTATACAAAAAAAAAAAAGCTGCCCGGTGGACTTATACGGTCCGTCTAAGTGGACTGTATAACACCACCAAGAAAATACCCTCTCTGTCAGGGTCATGTTATATGGACCCCCCTTATACGGACCATATAAAGACCGTATAAGTGATCGTATAACTCACAGTTATCCGAAACTTTCTCTTGATGATTCGTGTGACTTCCAATCCTTATGGAACCTTATTGGCCCTTATATAACACTTCATTAACCATACAATTGGCCCTATAGCATCCCCTCAAGACATTACCTAATAAATATTAGCTCAATTATAGCGAAAACCTTTCCGAACACGACTTACATTTCACTTCCTTCAACAAACTAACTTTCACATATTCATATGACTTCAAAATCTTATAGTATGCACTTTAGCTATCTAATACTTTCCTTAATCTCATATGGACTTCTTATTCACCTTAAGCTCACGTCATCTTACTCACAAGGCAACAATCTGAAATTTTCGAGATGTAACATTCTTCCCCCCTTAGAAACATTCGTCCTCGAATATTAAACCTTTTGGGGATCCTACAAAAATTTCACCAGAGTTTTCCCTGTAATATGTCACTACCATCCTATCATAGCAACCCAAAATACATTGCCTTACAGGACTACAACAACAACATCAATAACCATGGCCACACATGACCAAGAAAGCATCAAGGAAAGCACTATATACCTGAGGAAAATGGCGTCTCTGCTTGAGTCTCCTCTGGAGGTGAAAATAAATGCGGGTACCTGAACTTCATGTCTTCTTCTGCTTCCCAAGTCAATTCCTCTCTATTATTACTCCTCTATAAAGCTTTAGCTGAAGCTACATCTTTGGTTCTAAGTCTCCGTACTTGCCTACCTAGAATGGAATTGAGAACTTCTTCATAAGTGTTATATCCCGTATTTTTGTACGATGGATTATTCGTAAGCTAATCGACATAAATTCAAGGACAAGATTATTTTTGGGATATGAGACAAGGACTTTCAATCTCGATTTTTAATATGGCACGACTTGCTTGAAAATTTCAATTAGTGTAGAAATATTAGTGGAGATTAAGGATTAATTAACCATGATTAGATTATTAATTAGGAGATTAGTGATTAATTAAGGATTAATTAGCCTAATTAAGATTAAGTAGTGTGCTAAATGGACCCCACTACAACATGGCCAAATCTGATTGGTCCATGCCATAGTGGGGCACGTGTCAACCAAATGGGCAGCATATAAGACCATATTTGATGACTAACTCATTAGTCATACATTTCATTTCCAACTTCAACCAAAATTGAATTAGAGAGAGAAGCTTATGGCCATGGCAGCTCACGGCCATGGCTGTTCATGATTTAGTTCATGATCTTGATAGCAAAAATTAAATTCCTAAGGGTTCCAAGCATTTAAAGGAGCAGCAAGGTTAGGATTTAAGTTGAAGAAGATGAAGTGGTGCAAAATGGTGCAAGTTATTGTAGGTCTGTCCTAATTAAATTAAGGTAAGATTTCTTCTTTTTTTCATGAAATTGGAGTTAGTGATGTTGTAAAGGAGAGATTAATTTGTATTAAGTGGAATTGGAAGTAAGAAAATTGCATGATTATTGTTGGCGTTGTAAGTGGGCAGAATTGGAGTCGTTCCAATTAGATTGGGTTGATTGTTGTTGTTGTTGTTGTTATTATTGTTATGGATTATGTGTTAAAAGTGAAGGAATTGTATATGTTAATGTTAAGGTTCTGTTTGGGCCGTGTTGGGACTGTTCTAATCTAATAATGGTGGATTAATTTCGATTAATGTTGCCGTTATTGTTTTCATTGATTATATGATGAAAGTGAAGGAATTTGATAGTTAAGGTTATAGTTGTATTGTATTCGAGAAGGATCTGGTTCTGGTTGTGTTGTTGTTCTTGTTGAATTGGAGGACTAGGTGTAGTAAGATTATGCATTGTGTTGTTGTAATTGTTGGACTATTATAAGGTCATTTCGATGAAGTGTTGTGGCTATAGATTATTAGAAGTAATTTGAATATGTCGTAGTCGTTATGTTGACTATTATCGAATGTTGTAATGTGTGGGCTGATTTGGAATGGTGCGGGCTGTCTCGGGGTATTCTTGAATCTCGTTTTGGCTAGTCAAGATATAGTAACTTGGTCGTGTGGTTGTTGATGTTAACTTGGTCGTTTTATAGTTGGCTTGAATGAAAGGGAAATGAACAATATAGGAGAAATGCCGCCCAATTTTCTAGAAATAAGCTACTAACGTTGAAATACGTTTTAAACCTTTTCGTCGCTTAACCATAGTTCTTAACATTTTAATATAGGTTGAGGTACTTCAGACAGTGTATACGTATTGTATCACGGATAAGCGTTGAAGGTATGTGAAGCTATCTTTTCTTTCTTTTGGCATGATCTATATGAAGCAAACAAACGACGAATGTATAAGCTCTTATTCCTAGAGACACTAGGATGGTTAATGTTCTTGATTTCCATAAGCTATTTCATATTGTCTTGATACGTGTCTATGATTCCTGAAGTTCTATTTGATATACTCCATAATGACATTCGAGGGGTACTCAACATGACTGTTGTCTTTGATACTCAAGTGTTAGTTCCTTCTACTTATTCTATTGAGTCTCAGATGATGATTTAGTTTGCATATGGTTGCTCACTACTCTGCTCGTGCATGTTGTTATTATATCTTTCACCGAGTCTCGGGCCGGGTATGTTTTCGTGCACAGTTTCACTGCATTGTTCACCGAGTCCCTCACTAGAGGGCCGGGTACGGTATATATATATATATATATATATATATATATATATATATATATATATGATGATGTGATGATGGCACCGAGTCCCATGATGGGCCGGGCATGGTATACATGTATACGACTTATTCACCGAGTCCATAATGGGCCGGATATGGTATATGATATAGCTATGCATGATTTTATTTCATAAGGCACAGGTACAGTGATTTCTTGATTGTCATACTTGTCTCCTGTAATCTCTATTTCAGTCATGATCCTCTTTATTGTATTTCATGCTTTATATACTCAGTACATATCTCGTACTGACCCCCTTTCTTCGGGGGGCTGCGTTTCATGCCCGCAGGTACAGATACTCGATTTGGTGATCCTCCAGCTTAGGACTTCTACTCAGCTGTCTTGGAGAGCTCCATTGTTCCGGAGCCTAGACTATTTTGGTACAGATCTTTTGATGTAGATTTATGTTTATCCAGGGGTACGGCGGGGCCCTGTCCCATCATATTTCACTATTGATACTCTTAGAGGTCTGTAGACATATGTGTGGGTTGTATATAGGCGTTGTTCAGCTGTGTCAATGTGACTTGTTTTGGGATGTTCCCGTACGTAGTGGCAGCCTTGTCGGCTTGCGTATTGTGTTATGCTTGATTAGTTGTGACTCCTCAGGAGACAGGTTATCTTGATATATATGACGTTATGAACCTCTAGTTGTTTTTGCAAGTTTCCATATTGTCCTTAGTTTCAGTCTGACTATATCTAATAGGTACGTATACGAGTGTCCAGCTCGGGCACTAGTCATGGCCCATAGGGTTGGGTCGTGACAATAAGATAATTGTTCAACGACTTGGACATCATCTACCGGTACAATTTTGGAAGGATCTCCAATGCACTTACGAAGCATCGATACAAGAAAAACCGGATGGACTGACTCCAAATCTGAAGGTAGGTCTAATTCATAAGCCACTTGGCCTACCCTGCGTACAATCTCATAAGGTCCAATTTACCGAGGAGTAAGCTTGCCTTTTTCGCCAAATCTCATGACGCCCTTCATTGGCGACACCTTCAAGAATATCCAATCTTTCACTTGAAACTCTAAGTCCCTTTGACGATTATCTGCATAGGATTTCTGATGACTCTGAGCTGTTAATAATCGATCCTGTATAAGCTTGACTTTCTCTATAGCTTGCTAGACCAAGTCTGGACCTATCAATTTAGTCTCCCCTACTTCAAACTGCCCAATTGGAGATCTACACTTGCGCCTATATAAAGCCTCATACGGGGCCATTTGGATGCTGGAATGATAACTGTTGTTATAAGAAAATTCAATAAGCGGTAAGTGATCATCCCAACTACCTCCAAAATCCAACACACATGCCCGTAGCATATCCTCAAGCGTCTGGATGGTACGCTCAGCTTGCCCATCAGTCTGTGGGTGAAATGCCATGCTAAGACTCACCTGGGTCCCCAAACCTTCTTGGAAAGTTTTCTTGAAATTGTCTGTGAATTGAGTCCCTCTATCGGAGATAATAGATACTGGAACACCGTGAAGTCGCACTATCTCTTTAACATAAAGGTTTGCATAATCTTCTGCTACATATGTAGTTCTGACCGGTAAGAAATGAGCTGACTTCGTGAGTCTATCTACAATCACCCATATATATTCATATTTACGTCGAGAACGGGGTAAGCCTGCAATGAAGTCCATATTAATTACTTCCTATTTCTAAGTCGAAATTTCTATAGCTTGTAACAATCCGCCGGGCTTTTGGTGCTCAATTTTCACTTGCTGACAGTTAGGACATTGGGCTATAAATTCCGCTATGACTTTCTTCATTCCATTCCACCAATATATAGATTTAAGATCATGATACATTTTTGTTGCGCCAGGGTGAACAGAATAACGGGAACAATGGGCTTCTCTTAATATTTGGTGGCGTAACCCTACAATATCAGGAACACATAACCTGCCCCGGCATCAGAGAACTCCATCTCTAGAAATCTCAAAGGATGACTTCTTCTTCTGAGGGAGTGTATTTCTGCAATGAACTAGCATGGGATCCTCGTATTGACGCTCTTTCAGTTCAACTACTAGCGACGAGATCGCTGAATTTTGAATAGTAGCCCTCATATAACTTGAGTGCATTACCCGGACCCCTAGGCTAGATAACTGCTGGAGCTCACGAGCTAACTCCCTTTTCTCTGGCTGAACACCACATAAGCTTCCCATGGATCTACGGCTAAGAGCATCAGCCACAACGTTCGCTTTCCTGGGATGATATAGGATGCTAACATCGTAATCTTTCAACAACTCCAACCATCGCCTTTGCTGCAATTCAATTCCTTCTGCTTGAAAATATACTGGAGGCTCTTATGATCTGTATAAATATCAACATGGACGCCATACAAATTATGTCTCTACATCTTCTATGCATGAATCACTGCAGCCAATTCAAGATCATGGGTTGGATAATTCCTCTCATGTTTGTGCAACTGCCTTGAGGCTTAGGCAATCACCTTACCATGCTGCATCAATAGGCATCCTAATCCAATGCCTGAAGCATCACAATAGACAATATAGCCTTCTAGAAGTGTCAAGATTGGGGCAGAAGTTAATCTATTCTTTAGCTCTTGGAAACTACGTTCACAAGCATCCGTCTATTGAAATTTAGCTGATTTCTGGGTTAACTTCGTGAGTGGTGCAGAAATAGAAGAAAAGCCTTCTACAAACCTTCTATAGTAACCTACTAGGCCCAGAAAACTACAAACCTCCGTAGGTGTCGTAGGCCTTGGCCAAGTCTTCACAGCCTCAATCTTTTGGGTATCTACCCGAATGCCATTGGCTGAAATAATATGCCCCAGAAGGTCACCGGATTCAACCAAAACTCGCACTTCAAAAATTTTGCAAATAACTCTCGAGTTTGGATAACCTTGAGGACGGTACGCAGATGATCCCCATGTTCTGCTTCTGGATCAAGGATATATCAAGATATCATCAATGAACACGATCACAAATAAATCTAGGAAAGACCTGAACACATTGTTCATCAAATCCATGAATACTGCCGGTGCATTAGTTAGCCCGAACGACATTACCCGGAACTCAAAATGGCCGTATCTTGTTGTGAAAGTCGTCTTAGGAATATCCTTCACCCTAACTCTCACCTGATGATACCGGATCTCAAATCTATTTTTGAAAACCATTTGGCACCCTGCAATTGATCAAATAAGTCATCAATCCTTGGAAGCGGATATTTATTCTTGATCGTCACCTTATTCAGTTGTCTGTAGTCAATGCACATTCGCAAGGAGCCATCTTTCTTCCCTACAAACAACACGGGTGCTCCCCACGGGAAAAAACTAGGCCTAATAAAACCTTTTTCAAGCAAGTCCTTTAATTGCTCCTTCAACTCTACGGGAGCCATTTGGTAAGGAGGAATAGATATGGGCTTGGTATCTGGTAGCACATCAATAGAAAAATCGATCTCCCGCTCAGGAGGAAGGCCTGGAAGCTTTTCCGGGAATACATTCGGAAACTCATTCACCACGGGGACAAACTAAAGAGTCGGCGATTCAGCATCTACATATTGAACCCAAACTAGATGGTAAATACAACCTTTAGCAATCATTTTCCTTGCCTTGAGATAGGAAATAAACCTACCGCTCAGAGACGCTGTATTTTCTTTCCATTCCAAAACTGGTTCTCCCGGAAATCAGAAGCGAACCGTCTTTGTTCTACAATCAACATTGGCATAGCAGGAAGCCAACCAATCCATGCCCATAATAACATCAAAGTCCACCATTTTCAACTCATGTAAATCGGCCATAGTATGATGAGTACAAATCACCACTACACAATTTCTATATACTCAACTAGCTATTACCCATTTACCAATGGGTGTAGATACTTCAAAAGGTTTGATTGACTTCGGTTTGACCCTAAATCGACCCGCAATATATGGAGTAACATATGACAGTGTGGAACCGGGATCTATCAATGCATATACATCAACAGAAAATACTGACAATATACCTGTGACGACATCAGGAGAAGACTCAAGATCCTGTCGCCCAGCCAATGCATAAATACGATACTGAGGACCACTAAAACTAGGAGCTCTTCCTCTACCTCTACCATGGCTGACCGGTGCCTGTGAACCTTGCCCCAGAGGGCATATAGATGATGAAGACCCGGCTGCCGACCCTGAAGGCTGGATCCTACCCCTACAACCAATCAAGGGGCAATCACGCATGATATGGGCCGGCCGACCACATGCATAGCAAACATCTGAACCTAGTCAACACTGGCCCCAATGTAGCTTTTCACACTGAGAACAACGTGGAACGGGTGGCCTTGCCTGACCCAAGTTTCCTCTGAAATGAGAACCTGAAGCCCTAAAATTCTGACCCGGCCCGGAGTGAGTAGATCTATCAAATCTCTGGCCTGTAAACCGTGGAGGCGCGCTAGTCATAGAATGGCCTGAATGCCTAGAAAACTGCTGTCTCTGGCCTCCTCTAAACTCACTAGTCAGACCCGAAGATCTAGCCCTCTTGTTGTAATCGCTGTCAAGCTCACGCTCGCCTTTTTGCGGTTGTTGGCTTTCCTCCAAATTCTAGGCGTGGTCTTGGATGCGAGAAATATCCATATTGTCCTGAAGGAATGCAGTCAAGCACTTATCCATCAAATGTGGCCCTAAGCTACTCACAAATCGGTGCACTCGATCACCCATATCCGCTACCATGGCCGGAGCATACCTAGCCAAGGAATTGAAGCAGAGACTATACTCTAAAGCACTCATGCTTCCTTGATTAAGTTTCAAGAACTTATCGGCACTAGCCCGCCGAACCTCAGGGGGCATGTAATGTCGTAGGAAAGCATCGACAAATTCTTGCCATATTGGGGGAGGTGCATTAACTCCCCTAGAAGACAACTACACCGTATGCTAATAAACTGCAACATCCCGCAACCTATACGATGCTAACTCCACTGATTCGACGTCAGAAGCATGCATTAACCGTAGCATCCTCAACATTCCATCAATAAAGTTTTGAAAGTCTTCATCCGACTTTGAGTCAAAAAACTCCGGAGGGTTAAAGCTGATAAAATCGCGGGCTCTTGCACTAACCGCTCTATCACCATAACTCATACCTTGCTGCTGGGCCTGAGTGGCAACTAATTAAGTCAACAATTGAATGGCCTCTTTCACCTCTTGGCCCGAAACCTCTGGTGGAGGAGCTGGGGGTGCTAGAGCTGGGGCTGAGGCTCCCTCATGCTCCTCAGAAATAGGCAATGAGTGAGAGGACTGAGATTGAGCCGCATTCTGGGACTCACCCTCCTCCATAACTGGTAGCGGCATTCTTTAAGCCCGCATTTCCATCACTGTCTTGCCCTTTTAGGCTGCTGTAGCTTTCCTCTTTGAGCATTTCTGAAATACAAGGTTAAGGAAAGAGAAATCCTTATACTATGGCTCTATCGCACGGTCTATGAAGAAAGAAGGTCATTCATTCCTAAAATGCCCGCAGCCTCCTGTTTATAAGTGTGGCGCGCAACACACCCATAAACAAGACTCTACTGGACACAGCTCGTAGACACACCCTAGGACGGAACTGCTCTAATTTCTATACATCAAGTTGGGCCACATGGCCTACTCATGATTTTTATACATCAATAATACTAATCTCATTGGGCAACGACACATTTATATCATCATCAATAGCTATGCCCATATCCATTTACACAAGCCGACGAGGCTAACAAAATAATATACAAAATATAAGCCGAAAAGTCTAAAGGACATCTAACTATACACAACTGTCTCCGAGCCTCTAAAGAGAGTATGCAACATCATATTGACGGGACAGGACCCCACCATGCCCATATGTATGTACACAAAAGAATAATACCAGTCCCTGAACAAGTAATCAATGGATCAAGTCTGTCTCCCTATCCACCTGCGGGCATGACGCAACGTCCACAAACAAAAAGAAGTCAGTACGAATAATGTACTGAGTATGTAAAGCATAATCAACAGCATAATTGAGGCATGAGAAAATAACATAGGATAGAAGAGTCATGGGAGAATAGAGCCATTTCTACCTCTACCGACGTTCATCGTATTTACTTACCCTTTTTCTAATGGGGACCTGCCACTTCATACCTTTATATTTATAGTAGTATCATACCCGACCATAGAGGTTAGGGGTCTTACATACCCGACCATGATAAGGTTCGGTGGTATACATACCTGGCCCTACCAAGGCTCAGTGTCATCCGCACCCTACTGCAGTGGTGCGCGCGCGATTGGTATATACCCGGCCATCTAAGCTCGGTGTTCTTAATAGTCATACTTAGATACATATATACATGCATATATATATATATACATACATATATATAGGAGTACATAAAGTAACCTCAACGTCCTCATCATCATAATCATTTTCATTATATCCTTCCTTGGAGGATCAACTATCATAGAGTGAGACTAATGGCATCGTGATAATATCAAGAATCATGAGCTTTGGTGAGTCTAAGAATGAAGTCATCTTGGAAGACAATATGAAATTCACATGAAGGTTTATAATGATAGGATCATGCCATAAGAAAGAAGGGTTAGCCTTACATACCTCTTTGTCTTCTTAACTACTTAACGTTCACCGTCGAATCTTGAAAAATCTACATTTAAAGGATCCATACCGTAGTTAAGCCTTAATGATACACTTAGATGCAAACTAGAATAATTCATGATCTAATGAAAATTGGGCAGCATTTCCCCTATTTTGTCAACTTCCACCATATTACAAAACAACTCTCAAGCATCCATAATAACATCCACAATATCATAATCAAGTAATCACATTCCATTAAGTCTTCAAAATTCATTCTCATGTTCAACTTATACTAACAACTTCACAACCATCCTTAGCACATTTTCTTACAATGCTTCCTCATCACTATTATTACGTTCCATAACAAGATTATACCCATATCATACCAAGAATCATGACTCAAGTTAGCTTATTGCTCAAAAACATCATAAAAGCTACATTTAGACCTCATTTTCTACTTTCTTCTTCTACCCAAGTTGTTCAACAACCAAACATTCATGATAACATGAAATAAACATGAAAACTAAACTTTTATCTCATAAGTATGAGCTTTGGAGTAGCAATCAACTTATATGATAACCCTAGCTTTAATTGTCACGACCCAACCCCGTAGGCCGTGACTAGTGCCCGAGCTGGGCACCCATACGCACCTGCTAACCATAATCAGCGTGCAGACAGATTATACATATATAAAAGTCAGACATCAGACCATAGCTGGCATAACCAGATCTTGTGCATACAGAATAGTAATGCGTCGCTCCAAAGCTGTCACAAATGTATATACAGATCATAATCACATCTTTCAACAGACGATATCACACATAAGCCGGTGAGGCTATCATAATGCAGGGGGATGTCCAGAATACAAATCACACTAACATAATTGAACAGTGACTACCCATAACCCACACATATGTCTCTGAGACCTCTACGAATAATAACAAAATCAGATGACGGGACAGGGCCCCGCCGTACCCATGAATAGTCATATACATATGCATCGGAAGAGTCTGTACCCAAACATAGGCTCCAGAATAAGGGAGCGCTCCAAAACAGCTGACAGAGGTCCTAAGCTGGTGGATCATCCAAATAAGTACCTGTACCTGCGCGGCATGAAACGCAGCCCTCGAAGAAAGGGGTCAGTATGGAATATGTACTGAGTATGCAAAGCAGGAAACATAGTAAACAGGATCATAATCGGAACAAGAAGTACAGAAAATAAGTGCAAAATCCAGAATATCAAAATGCTTACTTTTAAAACACAAATCATGCAGGGGCTCTTAGAATATGGTCGCCCGCCCGTCATTGGCGCCATAACACATCATACTCCAGAAGATTTCATATCTCCGAAACCCGACATATCGCATAACACATCAAATATACACGGTACCCATCATAACGGAGGCTCGACGAACCGGACACATCATAACACCAGATATACACGGTACCCGGCCCCATAGCGGAGGGGCTCGGCGAACCGGACACATCATACTCAGAAATATCACATAGTGTGCACGACAACATAACCGGCCCGGGACTCGGCGAAAGATATAACAACCACATGCACGAGCAGAGTCATGGGAGACTATATGCAGTTTAAATCACTTTCAAAAACTCCATTGAATAGTCAAAACGAATCATTATTTAAAGTCAAAAGAATAGTCAAATCAAGTTTTCCCCCGAATGCCACTCGGGAACATATCAAATAGAACTTTAGAAATCATGGTTACGTATCAAAATCATATGCATAAAAATCCTCATTTCAAACTCGACAGATAAATAAGTAATCATACTCGGGGGTCGGAATCATAGCCACATTAAGTTCTTTCAAAGGTCGTCAGAACTATACAAAGAAAAGTCGCGGGACCCACGGACGAGCGTTCACCCAATCCGGGCCCGCCTATGAAAGACATAGTCATCATATGCTATAAAACCTCCTACGAACATATCGAGGCGATCCGGTTCGTCTCACGAAAGTTACGGCCCTTTTTCCGACGTAGAACTTTTTAAGAACAAAACTTTTTATGCAACATTTGAAAACCAATCATTCCAAAAACATAAGGGCCATCATTCCATCACATTAAGAATGTCAAAGATAAAATGCAATTAAGAATCGTAGGCATACTCGGATCGCAAGATTAGAATTTTCTCGAGGCTCGTGTCATAGCCTATTTACAACTAAGGCATGCCAAAAGAAGGAAGGGTTAAGCTTTACATACCTTGCCCGCTTCCTAAGCTAATCCGAATTCAAGTCTCCACTTCTCAAAATCTACAATAACATCATTTGGCGCCAAACATTAGTCATAAGCGCTTAGAAATCCAATTCTAAGTTAGCATTTCATTTACAGAAATTTGGGCAGCATTTCCTATAAAGTCAACAACCCCGAGAATTCAACTCGGCCAAATCTTCAATAACAATACCAACAACCATACTAACAACATCAACAATTAATTCAAAATGCATTCTAACGTCAATAACTCTTTTCTACATAATTCGACAACATTCCATTTATTTCAAATCACCATATACCATTAAGCCAACTTCAATGCTCATACATCCAAATACCAATCCAAAACTATTCAAACAAAACTCAAGAATATTTCAAACAATCCACACAACATTCCAAACGGCACAACCAACTTACAACATCACCCAAAACCTTCCGATTCCTATAGGAACAACAACAACACATTCCTTTCTTCCAAATTCACAAACTACATCAATAATCCGCATGTTAACAACATCATTCCCATAAATTCAAGAAACTATATTAGAATTACATTAACTTCCAAAACAGCCCATACAATTACAAATTCAACTTGAATCATTAAAATTTCATTCTACATCATAAAATCCACAACGATGACAATCAAAACACTAAATAAAATTTGTTCATCCTTGTCATACCAAACAACCCACTCCACGGCTCAACATCAATACACAAGAATTCATGAATTTCATTCATTTCCACACTCTACAACACACATGGACCATCCATAACATATGAAAAGAGGATTAAAACTTACCTTTTTCCACTTAGTTCTTCAACTTGGCTAGGGTTGAGAATTGCAAGAATAAATGGTTTGCTTGCTCTAACAATTACTCCATGTTGTTTAGGGCCTTCTAATGAGTTGAAAAGCTAGAAGAAAATATTTTTTTGCTCAATTTTTCTTGGCTCCAATTTTCAGCCAGCCCAGCCGAATACTCCTCTCTTTTTCTCCTCCATTTTTCTCCAAGTTTCTAGAGTGAAAATGATGAACAAGTGTCTAGCTTGTCATCTAATATGTGCCCATATAATTCATCCATGTGTGCTATGGCCCACACATGGCTTGGATGAATTAAAATTTGCCAAGCCATGGGTGGGAACCACCCAAGTGCCACACGGCCAAGATGGCCATTTTTCATGAATTGTCAAGTTTTCATAATTCACTTTTAACCCCAAATTTTCCTTAATATTCCATACCTACTAAAATCATAAGCAACTCATGCCTTAAAACAAAATCGAAGGTCAAAATTCTCAACCTCGTATCCCGGAATAGTCTTGTCCTTAACTTTTCATGGTTAACTCGGATTATCCCAATGTACAAAATACGGGATATAACATCCTCCCCCCCCCCCTTTAGAACATTCGCCCTTGAATGTTAAACTGATTCTACAGGGTCTTATAAGCACTTCGGGGGAGTCTCTTTCATTGCTGCCACATACAGTTCATTCAACAATCCGCACAACCAAATAAGGAATTTAGATTATCAATGGGCATAGGGAATAAGTGGGGATGCGCATTCTTTATCTCTTCCCTAACATTGTTCCGCCACAATACCTTAACAGAAGTTATGTCTTTAGTACGCAGTCTTCTCACCTGACGATTCAGTATGGCTATAAGCCGCTCCTCGCAGTCTAATTCCTCTGTTACCTAGATGTCATCTAGGGAAAATACTCTGAAAAGGTCATCTACATATTTGTGAAGCATTGACACGTGGGAGACCAAATGCACTGTTTCCAAATCCGACGGTAGATCTGATTCATAAGCAACCTTACTTATCTTACGGACAATCCGATAAGGTCCAATATACCTAGGACTGAGCCTCCCTTTCTGCCGAATCTCATAACACCCTTCAAGGGTGACATTTCCAAAGATACTTGATCGTCGACCTGAAACTCTAGGTGTCGACGTCGACTATCTGCATGTGACTTCTGTCGACTCTGAGCTGCTAATAATCGCTCCCGAATGAGTTTCACTTTGTCAACTACTTGCTGAATCATATCTGGCCCAATTAACTTAGTTTCGCCAACATCGAATCAACCAATCGGTGACCTGCACTATCTGCCATACAAAGCCTCATACCGCTATCTGGACGCTAGAATGGTGGCTATTATTGTAAGCAAACTCCATAAGTGGCAGATGATCATCCCAGCTGCCTCTGATATTAATAATATAGGCCCGCAATATATCTTCTAGCGTTTGAGTAGTACGCTCGGTCTGTCCGTCAGTCTGAGGGTGACATACTGTGCTAAGACTCACTTGTGGTTCAATGGTCAACGTCATTAGTTCTTACATCCTCGTCACCATTTACCTTTGCATCCCGAGTGCTCACCCAACACGGCTTTGTCGCTAGTGAATAATGGTTATGTCCCTTAAGCTATTCCTCCTAGTTTCTTTCCCAGGACTACTTCCGTCGACCCAGAGTATGTATATATGTAATGGTTCTGCACCCTTTGCTATCCTTCACAGTACAGTTACACTTATGGCCGCTCACAATTCGGGTTTAAGTTAAATCCCTGGGGCTCTTGCCACAACTATTCCCTTAGCTTTCTGCCACAACTGTTTCTGTAACCTTTATCCCTCACATCTTACGATACAACCTAAAAGCATAGATTACGGAAATTCTTACTCCCTTACGATTCTCTTACAACACAAATATGTGTATCTTCGATTTTCCTGTATTGGCGATCGTTTTGAACGCTGGCTTCAAGCTAATGAATTTCCCATTCTGGAGCATAAGAACGCCATAATTCCTTTCAAGTCCAACACGTTCTCCCCCCCTTTAAGAGGAGGTCCTAATATACTAATAGTTTTTAGGTATCCATCATCATGGTCACTAAACTTGCGAGTGTTAGAAATCTCTCAGTGTTGTTGCACGGCCTAATCATTCTTTCCTTTACTTCTCATTCCTCTTTTGTTCCATACTATCACACTCTATCCTTCTCACATGCCTAACCTCAAATTTTTATCCAAATAGTGTCATGCTTTGCCCGTTGTTTCTCTTGGAGGCTTTACTCCTTCATATTTCTTACTCTTTCGCTTTTCCCCCGACATTTTAGTCATTTTACCTACCATCTACTCATTTTCTTCCTCTTTCAAATATCATTGTATTAGAACTTTTCAAGCTTGACCTGTAGCGAAAACAACATCAGCTCGCCTCATAACATTTGTGCCATATTATTTTCTTTCACTTGAACTTCCTTACCCTGTCCGATTAATGCCTTCTAATATGTCACAACGTCGATTGCTGGGATTCAATATAGCCATGTATGGGATATCATAAACATACGTATACATAATCGCTACCATCTTATTCACAAAATATTTCCAACACTATTCAACTTACCCTGGTTTCTAAAGCTGTAATGCACCTTCCTTCTTTTTCACTGGTTCAGTCTGCCTCGTTCTACACGACCTCTTAAGGTTTCTGCCCACTCCGCAGACTCTAATTTTTCCTTAGATTAACCTAGCTTCTCATTTGCTTCTTACGTCTGAATTTGTAAGACTTTCAGAAAACTTCCCAAGGGTCACCCATCCTAAAATTGCTCCCACTCCAGCACGCTTAACTTTGGGACTCTGATGAAATGTGACGTTCTAATGTTAATATGATCGCGTCGACCTCGTCGCAGCACTTTATCTACAGAAATTTGGGCAGCATTTTCCTTGTAAATTCAACAACCCCGAGTATGATTACTTATTTATCTGTCGAGTTTGAAATGAGAATTTTTATGCATATGATTTTGATACGTAACCATGGTTTCTAAAGTTCTATTTGATATGTTCCCAAGTGGCATTCGGGGGAAAACTTGATTTGACTATTCTCTTGATTTTAAATAATGATTCGTTTTGACTATTCAAAGGAGTTTTTGAAAGTGATTTAAACTGCATATAGTCTCCCATGACTCTGCTCGTGCATATGGTTGTTATATCTTTCGCCGAGTCCCGGGCTGGTTATGTTATCGTGCGCACTATGTTATATTCTGGAGTATGATGTGTCCGGTTCGTCGAGCCCCTCCGCTATAAGGCCGGGTACCGTGTATATTTGGTGTTATAATGTGTCCGGTTCGCCGAGCCTCCGCTATAGGGCCGGGTACCGTGTATATGTGATATGTGATACGTCGAGGGTTTCGGAGATATGAAAACGGAGTATGATGTGTTATGGCGCCATTGACGGCGGGCGACCATATTCTAAGAGCCCTGTGCACGATTTGTGTTTTGATAAGTAAGTATTTTGGTATTTTGGATTTTGCATTTATTTTCTGTACTACTTATTCCGATTACGCTCTTGTTTACTATATCTCATGCTTTGCATACTCAGTACAAATTTCGTACTGACCCCCTTTCTTCGGGGGCTGCGTTTCATGCCACGCAGGTACAAACACTGGTTTGGATGATCCACCAGCTTAGGGTTCCTGTTCAGCTGTCTTGGAGCGCTCCCTTATTCTGGAGCCTATATTTTGGTACAGATTCTTCCGATGCATATGTATATGTCTATTTATGAGTACGGCGGGGCCCTGTTCCGTCATATGATTCGATTCTGTCATTACTCGTAGAGGTCTGTAGACATATATGTGGGTTGTGGGTAGTCACTATTCAGTTATGTCTGTGTGATTTGTGTTTTGGACGTCCCCCCGTGTTCTGATAGCCTTGCTGGCTTATATGTGATATCATTTGCGAAAGTTGTGACAGCGATATATATATATGTATTGTGACAGATTTGGGCGACGTTTCACTTTTTCCGTACGTATACGATTTGGTTATGCCAGCCATGATCGGTGTCCGACTTTTGTATATGCATAATCTGTTTGTACTGTTGTTTATGGTTAACAGATGCGTATGGGTGTGACTCGGGCCTTTGGTCGCGGCCTACGGGGTTGGGTCGTGACATTAATACCCAAGAATTTCTTGTAGTCTACTAACCCTAGCAAGACTTCTAACATATGGATATCTTGATTATTGCCTCTTGATCTTTGTTTTCTCTTGGGTTGGAGGGGAATATGCTTAGATAAGGGTTTGGAGCTCTCAAGACTTGAGGAAATGTGGAAAAATGAAATAAACGAACAAGGGTCTTCTATTTATACCAAAAAAAACAAAAAAAAACTGCCCGATGGACTTATACGGTCTGTATAACACCACCAAGAAAATATCCCTCTCTGTAAGGGTCATGTTATACGGACCCCCCTTATACGGACCATATAAAGACCGTATAAGTGATCGTATAACTCACAGTTATCCGAAACTTTCTCTCGATGATTCGTGTGACATCCAATCCTTGTGGAACCTTCCTGGCACTTATATAACATTTCATTAACCGTAAAATAGGCCCTATAGCATCCCCTCAAGACATTACCAAATAAATATTAGCTCAATTATAGCGAAAACCTTTCCGAACACGAATTACATTTCACTTCCTTCAACAAACTAACTTTCACATATTCATATGACTTCAAAATCTTATAGTATGCACTTGAGCTATATAGTACTATCCTTAATCTTGTATGGACTTGTTATTCACCTTAAGCTCACGCCATCCTACTCACAAGGCAACAATCCAAAATTCTCGAGATGTAACAGTAAGATGACCAGAATCTCTCCTGTACTGATCTTATGTTCCAGCTGAAGCTTCAAGGAGTAGCACTCTTCTATGTCATGCCCCATAGCTTCTGTATGATACAGGCGAAACTGTTCCTGTTAGGCCCTAATGGTGCGAGCTCGTGGGTAGGTTCCATGGGTCTAACCTTCCTTAGACTAGCCAGAGTTGAGAATATGCGGGCATATAATTCTTCGAAGATTGTGAAATCATACGCCAGGTCTGAGTAGTAGTAGTGACTCCTTCTCCAAGGATGATAGGGTCTTGACCTAGTAGGGTGTGTGGCCCCCAAAAAGTCCTAATGATCCTATCATCGATCAGATTATAAATTCTTCTTCTCAACCCTAGACACTCATTTAGGGTGTGACCAGCCTGGTTGCAGTGGAATGGACATCTTTTGTACGCGTACACCAACTCGGGTGGCGGCAACCTAACCCTGGTGGTGCAAGGCACTCCTGTGAAGATCATCCTTTTGTATACTGCCTTACAAGTAACCGGCCATGGGGCTACTCTGAATGGGGAGGAATGGGCTTTAAAGGTGATTCCCAACCAAGCGAGGGTTCGTAAGGGCTACCCTTCCAAAATTCTCAGATGCCATGGTGGAGGTGGCAGGCACCATTGTGGGCGATGGTGCATAAAAGTCAGACCCCTCGTTGGTTGGGGCATAGTAGTCAGATTCTTCATTTGCCTCATTCTCAAACTTTGCGAACTCAGGGAACATCTCGAATGGTTCTTCTTCCCCCTCATCTTCTATGTCAACGGGCTCTGATTCCTCCCCCTCCATATTCTGAGGAAATTCCTCTTCTTCTTTCGGTTCTTCCTCCTTGATCGGTTCAGAGGCTTGCTGTTGAGGCTCTGGCTCCCTTTGTGGGTCTGTCACCCAATGATCTGATCCAGCTTCTTGGCTTTCCTCCCTTCCTCGTGGAGTCCGTTCTATAGGAGTTAGGGGCCTTCTCTCTAGAGGCATATAGTTCAGCACTAACTCCCTTACTTCTTCTGGGACATTCCCATAGTACTGTTCTTGGGGTATGCCCTCGGGTGGATTCCCAACCATTTCCAGCAGTCGGTCCACTTCTTCAATTTCCTCCCTATCTCTTGGAGGTTCTTCTCCATTTGTAGTACTTTGTCTCTCAGCATTTCCGCTGTCTCTCCCACAGTTCGCGTCTCTTGTTCGCCTTAGTTTGCCATGGCAAGTCAGCCTTTTAATGGAGATGAATTTGGGTAGTTTTAAGCTTTCGGTATGTTGTTTTAGGTCATCGGATCAAATGTATCCAAGCCTTAATATATGATACACACATAGCAAATAGGTATGTGAAACACGTAGCAGGCATTCATGTAATTTTGGCATATATTTATGCTACTCGCGTTCCTAGAACCTTTTGAGTTAAGGTTATCCTAAACGATTGAAGCATGCAAGTGCCATTTGTGAAGGTGAACCATTTCCGCCAAAAATCATCATATTATAATAATAATAAAATATCTTCCCCGAAGGTATTACAAAGATGATGAAGCCGACAAAGGGATGAATATAAAGTAGTAAATCAGCAAGGTTTTCCTCCAGCGGCTGATGTCGAGGCCTGACTTGTTTTGGCTTTCTTCACCCTCTGAAGGGTGGTCTGAATCCGCAGTCGTGCTTGGTACATCTCCATCCTGACTATCACCGGATCTGTCTCTTCCAGAATTCGGGCTAAGTGCTCATCCATGTTTTCCAGACATTCCTTCAGATGATCTTCTTCTTGGACGTTGTGAGAAGATGCGGGACTTAGGATAGGTGCCCGGGCCAGGTGTCCCTGTAGCCATTCATGATACCCCGGGTCACACCCTGCTTCGAACCTGTCTTGGGCTAAAGTGTCTGGACCCCAACACATGTGACCATTCCATTCTGTAAGGATCACCCCAGCGTTCTTGATCTTTTGCCCCGTGTGCTTGATGATGAATTGCTCAGGATATCCTACCTGAGGTATCACTTGCCTTCTACCAAATTGCCACAAAACTCGAGATGGATAATAAGGACGGATTCCTCAAACCCTGGCTATTGGCACAAAAGGACAATTCTTACCCCGAACCCTCACATTTTCTGATTTGAAGTCTGGGAACATCCACTGGATTCTACCCTCAGTTAGTTCCTTGAAAAAGCCGGCCCATCCCCCTTTGGACATGTAACCGAGGTTTGGGCAATAATTTGTACAGCGATCTATCCTATTGTGGTTGCTCAGATATTGGACTTCCTTAGCCATGTTGATGTGTTTGATAATCCACCATTGTAACAATATGCTACATCCTTTCAGATGATGGGTGCTAAATCAAAGTACCTCGTCTCTTGGTCCTTGGTTATACCATGAAAAATAGCATGGGCTAAGTAGATCACTCGGGTGTCTACGGCCATCGAATCCCCCTGTGGAAATACCATAATGCCTAGTAGCGCTATGGAGAATGCTAAGAGTCTAACAGCTTTCCACTCTTCTCTACTCTTGAACTCTCTCTGATACAGAGTATACCCGGTTACATCTCCGAATCTCCGATACAGATCCCTAAAGGTTACAGTAGGCCCCCGCACCTAGGGCGCCTCAGTCAATGCAAGAAACTTCATGATTTGGCCGACTGTAAGCCTTTGCGGAAATAACAGGTGATGATCTGGTATGTGTCGTCTCCTTAGACAGGTTCTATTAGTGACTATGGCATCCCTAATTTCTTCTAAGGTGGGAGTCTTCTCAATGTCACCGAAGCGTTATAACATTTCCTTATCGTTCCAACGTCCGGTTAATGCCTCTATTAGTTCCGGACGACCTTTCATCGTCATTATAGCCGGTAAATGACCTAAAGTGTAGCTAATTGTCTTTTTGTGAGCATCCCCTAACCATGCCCACCAAACCCTTAACAAATCTGGAGCCTCAATGATTATGTCAAAATGGATGCGGCCTTCCAGCTACAAAATAAAACACCATTAGGATCCCCCAATCCCCACAGGGTCAATGGTTTATCACATAGGCACTAAACATGCTTCCACATAGCATATAAATGAAATGCGGTGTTCTTCGGGTTATAGACCATTCGAGCACAGGGTGGTCTTCCTTAATGAGCTTTAGATAGGTTTGAGATACCCAAGGCTCGTCTAGGTATGAATGCACTAGTTCAATAGGGATTTGACTTAGCTCTATCCTAGTTTCACTAGAGTGGGTTTTTCGCAAAAGACCAACCCCACCTCATAACTATTCCAAAAGAAGTAATTGGTTTTTTAGTGAAGGTACGACCACGTACTCCGCGAAGTCGCCTTTGGAACAAAATGTAAAATAAATGTCAGGAGTGGCGGAGTTATGATATGCATGCAATAACAGTTGCTAATTGGGGAAAGTAAACACACAAACAGTTAAAGCAAATATACACATGTTATATTGGAACCCTTATGGTTAGAACTTTTAAGTCCCCAGCAGAGTCGCCATCTGTAATGGTTCGAATTTTTGCGGGCGAGGTTAGCGCTAGGAAAAGCTACTTCGAAATCGTTGGTGCTCTTTCGGACTTTGTTTTAAAAGGGTCGCCACCTAATTTTTAGGAAATTAGGAAAACCAGTTTTGAAGGGTTTATTCATACACCGTGAAAAATCCTTCTTAATCCAAAGTTCTAAGTAAGGGTTCTACTGATCCCCAAGGAAAGGTGTTAGGCACCCTAGTATTAAGGATCCGTACTATACGGTTAACCTTCGGATTCCAATGCGTGAGTATTTGCATGAACTGTTTATTTCCCGCAAAAAGATTTGTCATGTTGCATATCATTTTGAAAAGAGTTGAATATATTTCCTTTATATATAGGGTATTTAGGTTCGGATTTATGATATCCGGATATAATTAATTCCTTTTATATATAAGGATAGTAGTTTTTCTTATAGGAAAAGATAGAAAGTACATTTATTCGTTGGGCTTGGGTAGCCAAGTTTTATCTATGCTTTACTCACACGTGGACCGGGTTAATCCGTCTAGTATGCTTTCAGAATATCCTTACCTAAATTTTTAAAGAAAACAACTTTTTGCATGTTTCACGCGATCGGTTTTTAGGAAAAAGAGGAATTGTACCCCCATCAAAGAATCTCGCATATGCTTATTTTAAAACATACTTGCATACATATGTCTATTTTATAAAAAAAAGGCCCAATTTTACTTAAGAAATAAGAGCTTTATTTCAAAATCAGTTTTGTTTTATAAAAATGCCTTGTTTATTTATTGAAATCGTGGGCCTTAGCCCAGAAAATATTGACCGTGGTTTTTTTCTTTTTAGAAAAAAGGCCCAGTGGGTCTCAACACAAAGAAGTAACTTTATTTGGTTCTCTTTAAAAATAATCAAGCTGTATGGACTTATTGGCCCAAACACTCCTATTTCTAACTATTTAAAAACGTAGGCCTTAGCCAAGTTTATTTGACCACAGGTTTATACAAAATCAGACGGGGGTTTTAGTCCAAAAGAGACCTTTCATTATTTTTGTTTCCAAATACCAGACCGAGTGGGTTCTAACCCAAAACAGTTTAATAAATACTCATTTTTCTTGAGAAAAGACAAGTGGGCTACGGCCCAAAATATCGAAGCTTTTTACCAATAACCCAAAAACAGAAAAGATATGCTTTCAAATTGTTTTAAGCAGGAAGCCTTTTGCCTAATCTATTTACCCTCTAAATTTTACACAAGTTATCTATACCATTTTTTCGCATTTATAAAATCTTTTCCAGTTTGTTACTTATTAAAATTGTAGCAGTTGCCTCCCATTTTTAAATTTTCAAAATCAGTACGCGTTCTCAAAGTTTAAAAATTTTCAGGTGCTAAAGTCAAACTAAACAGCATATGTACCATTTACCAAAGATGCATAATTCATAATAAAGGCTCCAATAAATTTATGGGTTTACAAATAACAAACACAATACAAGCAAATCAAATATAACAGAAATACGATGAAATTGAATAAAATAAAATAGGGTGTCCCAAACCCCAACCATTTTCACCCATGGTTGGGGCTTCATATCATTTTTACCCATGATTGGGCCTTTAATATATTAGATTCCCTTTCTTCCTTTTGGACCCAAAGACGTTTGAAGGAAATTTTCCTTATTGGGCTTCTAGCCCAATAAGGTGGCTGGACCTCGGCCCGAGTGGCCATGCAGTAGAGAGGGGAAAAAACAAAAGACCCCGGTTAGTTTATATTTTCTGTTCCTATCATACATATGATATGCACACATAATATACAAAGTATACTACTGTTTTACAAATCCTATTCTATGTATGAATATACAACATATATACACAGTATATCATATTTACTCAAGAGACCATGTGAAGCATATGTGTTTCCATGTCCTCAAACTCAACATCCCAAACTAGGTGGATGGAGGCCAAGTCATCACCGATGCCGGAAGGGTTCAAACTAGATTGTCGGTCACCAGGGAAGGGTTCAAACTAGACCCCCCTTTAACATTCTCTCAACAAACGGGGAAGACACGAGATTCACACACCACATATGTTCAGAATAAATAAGAAATGCCTAATATATATGTGTATGGAACAACCATCAACAAGAAATAATGATACCAAAGAGAGAAAAACACGATTTAGGCATAAAAATGAAAGTAACCTATATGGGTATCGCATAGCCTAAACTAAACTTTAACCAAACAAACCATAACAGATCAACCAAATGCAGTTCTAAACAACATGAAATCAAGCAGATGTGGTGAAGTATAAGAACACAAAGTGGAAAATCATTCTCTAAGCACAATGTCATCATAACAGGTTTAGGATACATAGAGTATACCTGTGGTTGTCTAAGCATAACTCTTAAATGGTTTATGGACAATTCAAGTGATTACTTTGTTATCTTCAAGACATTATATTCCAAGTCTAAGTGATTCCTCTTATAAAGGCAAAATGAACAGGTAGGTACAAATTATAATCTTAACAACTATGGAACAACCAAAGCCAAGCAGGCACAGACCAGAGTCCTCTATTGGTGTGATGCCATGTTATTTTCTCATAGAATCCAATTCAAGATACAAGCAATAATAGAAACCAAGTTAGGATTGTCTATAGAACCAACTGCCCAGGACCTTTTAAGCTATTATGTTCTCATATGGAGTATATAAATCTTAAACCTAATCAGTTACACCCTTTTACATGACTTAAGCAAGTAGGCAGGTCACAGTCTCAAAATGCATAGGGATCCCATATTCTTTTATTCTAGGTGTCCTAACCTTTACTCTTGATCCTATCTTATTTGCAGGAAAGTTTAAATTAACTTAAAGGATGCGCTTAATCTTAGCCATGACATTATTCTTAACCTTCATCCTTTCTTAAAAACTTGACTAAGTGTCATATGTTTCCAAACATTATATGTTGCACAGGAGGAAAACAGCTTCATTCAAACATGACTAGAGTAGGACCAACTTTATCTATTGTTGGCCTCTGTATTAATGTACTCATGACTTAGTTCAAAGAAAGAAATGGAAAGAAAGCATGGTTTATTGTTTAAAGAATCATAGAGAAAAAAGGGTCAAATATATCCCTCCCCATCAATCTACATTGCTATCCTGACTAAGAACAGTACCATGGACCTTCTTATCTTTTAATGAATCACTTATTAAGACTTAGGGCGAAAGGGGAGAAGTAGACCACTTTTTCAAAACATAGATTGAAATCACAAATATACACACAGAATATACATAGGATCCAAATCATAAACCTAACATAACTAGTTGCTAAAAGTTTTGTCATGTGCCATCATGTTCTTTTCACAAGGAGGGGGGAGGGGGGGTTCCTCCATTTTTGTTTATCAAAAACAGGCAGTGTCCCTAAAAAAACCACTTTCTTTTCTAGTTTTATTAGAATTTCCAACTAATCCAAACATCTCCTTAAGGCATGTTGAGGCAGACACAACAGACAAGCCAAATCAGTTCTAACTGCCCATTACAGATGTATAAGCAATTCCATCTTTTTAAGACTCAACAACCTTAACAATGTGACAAGATGATCCCAAAGTGCAAAAGGTGAGAGGCCATACCCCATAGAATTGAGAGGGATGCCATGACAACCTCTTATTTGGGAAAAAAGATACTATTGCTTGACCCTTTCTCAATCCCCTCCTAAGGTGTCTTTAAAAGACCTTCCCCATCTAGCCAAGTGGTTTTCAACCTCAACCCATGCAATATTGACCTCTTGTTTCCCTTTTTCCCCATTCACACATCAAATGACACGAGGCAGTTTACAAACCAGCAGGCAAGTTGTTTTTTCCTTTTTAATTCTTAAGTACTGCTTTCCTCTATTCCATTCCTTCCTACTTTTTTTACTTAGATTATTATCATGAGACCTTTTATTTTCTATCTGTTCCTATTTTCTTAAACGTATGAAATTTGTAAACAAGGAAATTATAATTACTACATCAGTTACTTATACACATAGGAAAACAAAGAGAATATTCATATCCCAAGGTAAAGCCTTAGTCTCTAAATTTGCTCAGGACTTGAACAAATCAAAGTCAAGTTGCTTCTATTCATTCTTCTTTTAATACTTAGACTCATAAACTTTGAACACTCATGATCCTTTACCAAATGAAGGCTCATATATGGGTGAAGACAACATAGATACCAGAGCATGATATATTAGTCCCTTATTTTTCATAAGAGATTACCTCATTTATAAAGTAAGACCAACTAATAAGGCAGTGTCAGCAAAAGGAGTCACAAACAAGAGAACAGACCTCTCCCTTAGACATCACTTTCATTTCATTCCTTTTCAGTTTCAATATGATGACTAGGTGGCAAAGTTGATAGTTAGTCCATTAACCATTTAGCAACTAAATTAATTCTAGTTAGCCTTAAATGAAGACTTGATCTTGTGGTTCTATTACTTCTCCTACTTCTTTTACTTTCCCATCAGATTCTACACATTTAGGGAGGTAAACTACTATATGTGAGAGGGCTTATGTTACAGACTATCAAGACAAGTTGTGAACACCATTTGCACAAGCAAACAAATTTCACCAAGATAAGACAGCACTAAGCAGACCAAAAGGAAACATAATTCACATTTAGGTACCATGTTCACAATAGTCTCTAGGATTTCTGCTATGAATCATGGACACTTAGCACACACTTGTCACAAGTCATAGGTGATCATACACAATCTACACTGTTATGCTCAAAGATTCAGCACCACAGATGCATGTTTTTATCTAAATCTTCCCCTATTCATTCGTTTTCCAAAAAAAAAAAAAAAAGAAAGAAAGAAAGAGGACATTAGAAGCTATATCCAGAAACAACTGATCCAATTCCAACAACCTAGTTAAGATTTTGCCAACAGACTTCAGTTCACATATAGGGTAATTCATGACTGACTAGTAAAATAGGGATGTTTAATTGTAATCACAAGCATACACTACCAACAAATCAACCATGTTCAACTGTGTTACACATAGACTGTTTTACCTCACTCATTTTTTTCTTTAAAGGTTAAGCTGAACTTGTCATATTTGCTCTACTTAAGATCATGCTCAGTAAACCAACAATATTCAACAGAAAAGGCAAGAGAAAGGGAAAAAGGACCTGCACAACGCCTCACTTACAACTCTATATGATGAACATAGAACCTCAAAACCACATGAACACACAAAGAAAGACCAAAGCCCTTCAACAGTCTACATTCTTAAATGAACTTCACTATGATATTTTCCTCCATTCAGATCATGTTCTTATCAAATGAATCACACATTAGGCACAGGACCAAACAAGACATGAACATATGAGCATAACTAACCTACAAATATATATTCAAACTGGGCATAATATTAAATAATAAATACGAAAATGAGATAAACTAAATCAAGATTTACCTTTTAAATACGCAGCCAAGAAAAGAATGGATTTGAGAGCCTCTGTGCTTCCAAATCAGCAAAGTCAGCCTCACACGAAGAAAGAACAAGTAAGAACCAAATATTTTTGACTAAAACCCCGACCTACTAGGTTTTCAAAATTCTTTTTTACTAGGAAGTTTTTGAAAAAATCTGAGTTTTTCACTTCCTTTTTTCTAAATTTTTTCTCTCTATATATATTCCTTTTCTATTTTTCAGTTTTTGAATTTTTCCTCCCAAAAAGACTTGTTTTGTCCAAAGGCTGGGGTTCTATTTATAGAACCCCATAGAAACCGAAAGTTCAAAATGAAATCAACAACAAACGGTGTGGGACAAACCGCTTTCATTACAATCTAAAAAATTAGCCAACAAATCAACGATCTAGATCAGGATTGAGCAAATACACGGTCAGATCTGACCCTCTTGGGTCGATCTGTCCCCACGAATATGGTCCCATAGCAAAATACCAGCAAAAACAATCTTTGAAGCAACAACTAAAGATGTTTTGACTAAAAATTTGAAAACAAACAAGTAAAATAAAGATTTTACCATATTCAGGTAAGAGTGAGCATGAAAATAGGGTAAACTTTAGCACTTTCACCATAATAGGCACGCAACTACTGTGCATGTCAGCCCAGGTCTGTAAACATGCAATTTTTGGCGTGAGAGAGGTGAAGAAATTTGAATCGCTAGAGTTTCGTGGAGAGAGAAGAGAGAGAGAGAGAGAGAGAGAGAGAGAGAGAGAGAGAGAGAGAGAGAGAGAGAGAGAGAGAGTTGAAAAAGAAAAAATGAAAATGAGGGGTGGGGTGGGTTATGCTGATAATTGAATTAAAAGGATTTGGGCCGGGTCACAGCCTGGCTTGGGCTGGACTCAGTCCAAATCCGAACTTAAACTAAATGGGGTATACAACTATATATATGTATACTTGGTGTATACATATGTATATATAATACATAAAAACAAGTAATTGGAGGAAAATATAAAAAATGAAAAAGTTTTAATTATGGAAAAAATTAGGCTGTAATTATTTTATTAAAATAATTGAAGAAAAGTCTGTCAAATTATTAATGGGCCTCAAATGGCCTTAATTAATTAACCAGCATAAATATTTCAAATAAAACATTAAACTATAATTAGCAATTTTGAAATTAAATTAGACTAGTTATTTGAAATAAAACATTAACAGGCTAATTTTTGCAAAATAACTCTAATTTCTGTAACTCATGAGTTGGCTAATTTAATTATGGCCAAGACAGAATATATTTATAAAGAGGATCAATTTTGCAAAAATTATCACTTAATTAATTAATTATTCTAATTAAAACATTTATGAGCAATTATGCCTATTTTTGACAAATCATGCAGATTATATAAAAATCAGAAGTTTAATTACTTAAATTATTTGAGTTACTCAAGCTTTCAAAGATTGAAAAGTATTTGCGAAATTTTTTGATAATTTTAAATAATTAAAACCCTCCTTCTTTTTTTAATTAAATTTAACAAAATATCGTGAAAATACTCATTAATTTCTAAATAAATTTATGATGCATGAAAGTCCCTTTTATTAATTTAAGAGAAAGAAATATTGTCCTGGACAATTTTAAAAAATCATTTAAGGCTTTCAAAATGCTCAGCTCATTTATTTATTACCGGGGGACTCTGAGTGATTAAAATATATTATGGGAGATCAAAAATTAGGTGTCAACAAGGCTCAGTAGGAATCAAATGTCTTTGAATAATGAGCCAAATGCAAGTAGCGAGTAAAATAGGCATCCACAGACAATCCCCTCTACTGCAGATGGATAAAATCATCCCTACGTGCCTCTCTCAAAGCCCACGGCAAATACTTCTCAAGGAAGGCCTGATGAAACTATGTCCAAGTCAGTGGGAGGAGAACCCTCAGGTCTACAAGCAATGAAGTACCTCCACCAAGTCTTCGCGTTCCCGCGAAACCGGTAGGACAAATAATCAACTCCATGGGACTCAAAAATCCCCATCCTATGTAACAACTCATGCATGTCCAAGATGAGCTCATATGCATCCTCTCCAAAAGTACCCGAGAATCTCGACAACTCCAACTTCATAAATCTCCCAATTAGCTCCTAATCAGTTAGAGTCATAACTAAGCCCACTACGGGTCTAAGATCATCTCTCGGGGTTGGCACTGCATCCATCCGTGGAGCCATAGCCGTAGCAGGGTGCGCTGCACGAGTTGGTCTCTGCTCAGGGGTCTGCGTCCCAACTCTAGTCTACCAGCCTCCACTTGGAGAGGTAACAGCAGCGGAAGCCTGCTGGGCATCTAAGTGAAGTAGAACATGATCCATAGTATCCTGCATCATCTGCTCTGAAGTGGCCTCAGGGTGTGCCTATACTGGAGCCATATCATTCTCAGCAGCCTGGTCTCGAACCTGCTAAATCTCTGGCTCTAGAGATGGAGATCTCTCATGCCGCTGCCCTACCACAAGAGCCCTGCCTCTGGTTGGGTAGCCTCGCAGCCTCTAACTATCGCTCGCCCCCTGGTGCCAGCCCCAGCTGCGAGCTCCGCCACCTGGTCTCAGACTATCATAGCTCGAGTCCTCACCATCTGTGAGAGAAGAGAAAATAGTCAGATACCAATTCAATTGTTCCAGATACCAATTAGAATAAGGTAGTACGAAAGAAAGAAAGAAAGTGAAGTTTCCTAAATGTCCTATAGCCTCTCGCAGATAAGTACGGAGCTCATCATATAGATCCACGAGACTTTACTAGACGCACTCTTGTATTATAGACCAGGTAACCTAGGGCTCTGATATCAACTTGTCACAACCCAATTTCGCAAAGTCGTGCGGGCACCTACCTATCCCACCTCGATAGGCGAACCCTTAACCTAACATTCACAGACACAATATAAATCACAGAAAGATTAAAGTAACGTAAGTCTGATATATAAATAGATAAATAATGAGGAAATACATTAATCCATTCCAGTATCTGGTCGGGTCATACATAAATAAAGAAGAATTTTCAAGGCGACGAACGTCCTCGTGCTCACCCTATAAGACTCGAAACATCAATCCTCGACTCCTGTTAGCCATGAGGAGTAGAGGTTGATCCCACTTGGAACTCTGCATTCATAAAAGAATGCAGCAAGTCCAAGTTAGTACAAACAACAAGTACTGGTAGGTATCATAGACCGACTAAGATTAGCTAACATATATCAAGGCAATAAAGTAAGATAAACAGGTAAATCAACACGGTATAAGTCAACACGAGCCAATAATCAAGTACAAGTCATCACCTAGCTTATAGCATCTAAACCTAACAGTGCCAAGTCTCAGTATATTCAATCAGAATGCGTATATCACAATTACATCACAAGAATATCATAATAGAAGCCATGGTACAATGCAATGCAATAATGTATGAATTGTGAATGCAATATATATGCACCGTACACATGTACTCCGATGATGGAACATCACATCTCGGCAGCACAACCCATGGGGGACCCGCCAAGTCCATGTACCCTTATGATTCCGATAAAGACCTTGGCAATCGCGCACTCATATCTCGATTCCGTGATAAACATCGAACATCCACTCTCATCCAACTGAGCCTACCTCATAACAGTGTTTCCTTGTATATCATCAATGTATCAACAGTATATCACGAAGGATGGGAATGCGTGCAATGTATGAGCTCAATGTCAATAATCAAGTCAATATCAACAGTACCACATATGGGCACACCAGCAATATCAATAAAAAGCTACACAATAAGCCGTAATAGAATTACAATACTCGTCTCAAAACAGTAAAAAGTACAATGCTATAATATCATCGTTAAGATATATCACCAGACACTAATATCTACTATCTCCATGTAGCATCAAGCCAGCAACAAATAGAACAAGATAAGTCACAACACAACTAGGTGGCTAGCTCCAAATCACACAACAACGCCCAACCTAAGACAATATCCAACCCAACTTCATACCCGAAGGCTTACATGAATTCTCCGATAATATCATCTAAATATATTATTCGTTAATCGAAATATCACCATAGGGTAAACCGTAACCTACCTGGAAGGCCGAACAACAAAAGTCTCCAACAATCATACCTTAGTTTTTCCTTTCCTTTGAGCCTCGAGATAAAGAAAGTCTAAACATATTCGAATCATGAAATTAGGATCAAGAAGAACACCAATCAAACCCTACTTCTATTCATGACCCAAACTCCCAACATATGGAATGTGGTTTATGAACTATAAAGGGGAAATTAGGAATCCATAGGCCTCGACATGAAATTAAGCTCTAAATGATCAATTCCCATCAATTCCAAGCTAGATGAACCAACAAATTACTTAAATTCATATTCTAGGCAAAATCCCCAAATTTGGGTATAAACTCTAACTTCTAATCCCATAAATTAGCCAATAATTTGGAAGAATCATGCAATAATTGGTTCTAGTCATCAATTCCATGCTTAAATTAGCTAATTCAATCAATAAATCAAGATTTAGAAACCTAGAAAGAAGAACTCATGGAGCCTTCTTTTAATCATCAAACCCTTAAGGAACTATCATGATAATGGAATCCTACAGTGATTAAGGAAAATTGAATAGCAAAGAAAATAGAAGAACTTACCACCAAGAGTTTCTCCCAAGAACTGCCTTGAAAAGCTCTCAAAAACTCCAAAGTCGAAATAATAAAGAATGAGGGACTTAGGGGTCAGCCATCATTACACTTGGCCGTTGTGCGGCAAGTCCACCTCTATAGCGGTGCTGCTGTTGCGGTAATGGTGCCGCTATAGAGGCCACCAGAACCAGAAATTCTCAAAATCACAATCTCAACCCGAATCCTGACCATCGCCTGAGGCCATCTGCTCACATACCATATATGCAGGCACACGTAAAAACACTCTACGAACGTACCCGTGACCTCGAAATTCCTAACGGAGGTCTTGTTGACCGATTCATCCCCCGATACCTCAAATCAAACTTCCCAACTCAAGTCCCAAAATGCACCTGAGTGCATTGGGAACTAAACGATATATGCACACAAGTTCTAAAAGACCATTCGGACCTCTTGGAATCGACGAATTTCTAAAAAAGGTCCGTTTACCCAAAAGTCAATTTTGAGTCAACTCTTTTTCTCTTAAAGCCTAAGTTTCCCAAAAAGTCACCCGAATCATATCTAAGTACCTCGAGAAACGTGTCAACGGTCCCCTCGGATCAAAAGTGAGCTAACAAGCTAGGGAAAAGATCAAAAGTGAGCTAACAAGATAGATTGACTAATGGATAAATTATTAATACTATATTTCCTCCACAACAATCTTTTCAAATAGAAAAGGATGATAGGGTCCTTCATTTTGCAGCTTTTTCAAAATTATTTGAAAATGATACTTTACAAATCACGACTAGGCATATTAATATTATGCTAAAGAAGCAAAATTACGCCAGTATTTACCTGAGTATATTGGGCGAACAAATTATTGGTTTTATTGGACAATTGAAAGGGTGGTGGGATAATTAGTTGACCAGGAACAACCCGGTAGAATTCTAACCGCTATCAAGAAGGAAAATGGATTACAAGGAACTATTGCAGTACAAAATGCTGTATATTCATTGGTTATTAATATCACAGAACATTTCTCAGGCAGATGTCTGATAATAGTGAAAATATTACAACCATGCTTTAGAACTTGAGATGTAAAACCCTTACCTCATTTAGGTGGTATAAGGATGTATTCCTTAGTAGCGTTATGGAATTGCCTGAGTGTAATAACACCATTGGAAGTCCAAGTTTATCGATGCACTACCTAGCCTCTTTGCAGAAAGAGTTAGGAAAGTTCTTAGAAAAGGAGAAACTAGCATCAATTATGATGAATATACCTATGACAAGTTAATAGGTACTTGTGTCCAAGAAGGTTTATCCTTATGCAATGAGATTAAATTAAATCAGCAGATTAAGAGACATCATCTAAATGAAAGACAACAACTAGGAGAATTTTGTGGACAATTTGGTATGGATATTCCACAAACCAAAGCACCTCATTGGCGTAAAAAGAAGAAGAAAGATTTCCAAGCTTGGAAAGAGAAATGCCTGGAAAAGAAAGCAAGAAGGATAAAGGAATTCAAGAAAAGGAAGGATTTTATTAAGTCCAAAAATCCTAAATCTTGCTGGAAATGTGGTCAAACAGGTCATTATTATAAAGATTGCAAAGTTAAGGAAAAAATTTAAAACCTTAACATTGATGAAGATTTAAAGGATACATTATCCAAATTATTATTGAACTCAGAATCGGAAGATTCAGGTTTTGATTCAGATATGTTGAAGGATTCTACTTCAAATGAAGACCTCAGAGTTCTTGAAATTGAAATTTATATTTCTTCAGATTCTGATAAGGAACGTGCTCCGACAGCCTTGTACTAGTAAAGGCAATACAGAAGAAGATAAATTTTATAATATTTTCTCTCAGTTCAAAGATTTGAATATAAATGTCTTAGATGGTGATAAACTGATGGATTTATTAAAGATTCTCAAGGATCTGGAGCTCATGTCTCAGATTATTGATAAATTTAATAAAACACCTGAAATTCAAAGTGAAACACAAAATCAAGAATCATCAGGTCCACACCATGTCTGAAGTAAAAACACTTCTTGGACACAGGAGAAATATTATAAGTACTCCTACCATAGCACAAGATTTGGAAAAAGAAATTGATAATCTCAAGAAGGAGCTTTCATATCTCAAAATACATAATACCATTTTGGATGAAAGAATTTCCCGAATCGAGGGTAATAGGAATCAAATTATAGAAACTCCAGACATTGTAGATGCAACCATGGAAGGTACAAGTAATAGGGAGAATGGAGAATTTCTCAAAACACTTGAGATAATTACTTCTCAAAAGTTTTTTTGTAAAATTACTCTTTTAATTGATTATAATTTTAAAAAGGAATTCACTACTCTAGTTGATAGTGGTGCTGATTTAAACTGTATTCAGGAAGGATTAATTCCCTCCAAATATTTTCATAAAACTACTCATAGTCTTAGATCTGCTAATGGGCAGAAAATGAAAATTGTTTTTAAATTACCTAACGCTTATATTTGCCAAGAAAAGGTTTGTATACCAGAAAGTTTTATACTGGTAAAAATATTTCAAAGCAGATTATATTGGGCACTCCATTGTTTCAAATAATATTTCCTCTTTTGAAATGGGATGAGAAAGGTATAACATGAATCTTTGAAGGAAAAAAAAGAGTTAGATTTCAGTTTATAACTGAAACTTTTTCAAGAAGTATAAATGAAATCAAAGATAAGTTGATGAATAAACATTAACAAGTCAATTTTCTTAAACAAGAAATTTATAGTATTGATATTGAGGAAATTTTAAAAAATCCTAAATTACAAAACCAAATTGAATTTATAAAAAAACAGTTTTCATTACAAATTTGTAGTGAACATTCCAATGCTTTTTGGAATAGAAAGAAGCATGTTGTTACTCTCCCATATGAAGATAGTTTTAATGAGTGAAATATCTCTACAAATGCAAGACCATGTCAAATGAATTCTGAATACTTAGAATTATGTAAAAGAAAATTACTTCACTTTTACAAAAAGGTCTCATAAGACCTTCGAAGTCTCCATGGTCATGCACTGCTTTTTATGTTAATAAACATGCTGAACAGGAACGAGGAGTTCTTAGATTGGTTATAAATTATAAACCCCTTAAGTTTTGAAATGGATTAGATATCCTATTCCAAACAAAAATAATTGTTGGATAGACTTCATAATGCTATTATATTTTCAAAATTTGATTTAAAATCAGGATATTGGCAAATTCAAATTGCTGAAGCAGATAAATATAAAACTACTTTTAATGTCCCAGTAGGGAATTCAAATGGAATGCTATTCCATTTAGATTAAAAAATGTCCCTTCAGAGTTTCAAAATATTATGAATGATATTTTTATGCCTTATAGCAATTTTATCATTGTATATATTGATGATATCCTAGTATTTTCGAATAGTATAGAAATGCATTTTAAACATCTGAATATATTCAAGAAAATCATTATTTAAAATGTGTTGGTTATATCCAAACAAAAAATGTCTCTTTTTTAGATTTTTGGGTCACAATATTGAAAAAGAAAAAATAATTCCTATCCATAGAAGTATTGAATTTGCTTCTAAATTTCCTGATATTATTACCGATAAAACACAGCTTCAAAGATTTCTTGGAAGCTTGAATTATATTTCACCATTTTATAAAGATTTAGCAAAAGATACATCTATTTTATATGATAGATTGAAAAAATATCCGTTTTAGTTATAAAGTATCCTCCATTCCGAAGGTCATACGATAGTTACTTCGACTAAACTTTGAAGCTAAATTGAATTAGATTAACTCAATATTTTAAGATTAAAAAAATCAAGTAAAAAGTTAATAATCTTCCTTGCCTTACTTTAGCCAATCCAAATTGGCAAAAAATTATTGAAATAGATGCCTCTGATATTGGCTATGGAGGAATATTAAACAATATTCCCCAAAGGAAAAACAGGAATATCTGGTCCAATTTTACTCTGGCAAATTGAATAATAGCCAAAAAAACTATGCAACTATTGCTAAGGAAATCCTTGCAATAGTTAAATGTGTACTTAAATTTCAAGGTAATTTATATAATCAATTTTTTTTTAATAAAAACTGACTGCCAAGCAGCTAAATTTATGTTTAATAAAGACCGTAAATATGATGTTTCTAAACAAATGTTTGCAAGATGGCAAGCTTTATTAGCGCCATTTAATTTTGAAATTCAATATAAAAAGGGGGCAGATAATAGTCTCCATGATTTTCTTACTAGAGAATATTTGAGTTCATAACTCCTATTTACATTATATGCGGGATGAGACCGCAGTTTCAACCCCACTCTAATAGAGGACGGGGAGGAAAAGGATCAACCAAAGGAACATGCAGAGGGACTTTTTCTTGTTCAAATGAGTAACCAGAGGCTAATAGCCGACAATATTGCAGGATCCTCTAATATTAATATTAATAAAGAAGACCCTATGTTTCAACAATTCCTGGATTTCATAAAATCCAAAAAGAAGGATGATAATACTCCGTCATCATATTCTAGTGCCCTTACTAAGGATCACCATGAGGACACGGATTATATGATCAAAATGAAAGCCGAGAGGTAATACTTCTCCTTGAAAATGATGACCTTAAAATGAAAGATGAACCTTGGAAAATAATTGTCACGACCCTAATTACCGATCATGCGGGCACCTACTTTATTATCACTAGTAGGCAAACCCTTACCCGCTAACCCTTTAATCAGTAGCCAATTTTAACTTCTTTAATTATTTATACTAACACAAAAAAATGAACATGTAAATGAATATATAGTCTACCAAGTCAAAATAAATAAATGATGCAAGTGAGGAAGTCTAACTATTACATCCCCAGAATCTGAAAGTCATCATACAAGGACTCTAGCTAACAATGTCTAAAGAATGAAGTATATCTCAAATATGATAACAAAGAATGTCTGAAATAAAAATAGACATATGGACAGAGAGATCTTCAGGTGGCATGGTATGGATAGAAGCTCACCCTCGGATCTGATCGAGCAAACTAGCTTCAAGCTAGAGATGTAATCTGGATGAAATCTCTGGAACACAATCTGCACTCAAAAAGGGTGCAACAAGGTAGTATCAGTACAAACATTATGTACCGGTAAGCATCATAGGCCGACTAAGATTAGTTCACGTATATGGGCATAAAATTAACAAGATAAACAGATAGACACTTAATACTCAAATCCAAGCCACAGAATGTCCCATAACAGAGTCACAACCTAAGATGAAGCTTCTAAACTACAAGTTTGCCAAATTTCAATAACCTCACCTGATAATCAAAAGTCCAAGTTCCTTTCCTCGGTAGAGTCGCAAATCCACAATTTAACTCAGTCAATGATCATATTAATACCACAACAACTATTTCAGCAAACATACCAAAATCAGAAACAACGAGCCATATAATAATGAAGAATAAAACATAATGATGTGCAATGCAAAATATGATGACGTGCAATGCAATGCCCTGGCCAAATACACACTGTACACATATGCAACTGATGTCATAGCTCAGTAGTCATGACCTGTAGGGGACCCATGGTGTCTATGTACCACTCGTTCCGGAACACTCCTCGAACCTAAGCCATAAATCCTCCGCCTCGGAAAGAACCTCGGTCACAGATCCACATCATGTATCACTCGTTCCGGAACACTCCTCGAACCCGAGTCACTTATTGCCCTCCGCCCAAAATTTACTTCAGACTCGAGCTTATACACTCTCCATTCCGGAAAGAGCCTCGGATTCGAAGCCACTCAATTATACAAGAAACACTATTACATCCCTCTTACTGAGCAATTATCAAGTAGTATATTATTTTCATCGAGAATATCATATTAGCTTCTCACCACAATTGTCATCAATTTGTATCACAAGTTCATCAAGAAGATTATATTAACTTCTGCACAATTTCACATCACAATGTATTTCAATTCATTAGTATGTATGGACTATGAACAACCAGCAATATCAATGTCAAACACAAGGCATCATGCCACAAGTCTTCCAACCCATTTCAATCATGCATGAGTGTATGAATGCATAAATAAGTCTAAACGTGGTAAATCAATACAAGCCAATAAAGCAATAGTGAAGGTGCACGTCACAAAGCCACAAGTCATATAAAGACTTGGGTCAACTCAGCCATGAAATGAATCATACAATCATATCCACCAACATAATAGTCTATGTCCCTCTTTACTTCCACATGTAGCAAGTACGCCTCACAACTAAGTCTTATATCACCAATAAGCTCCACTTTTCTATATATTATCATCAACAACAATCATACATCGCGTTTTCATCTACGTACTATCATAAGTTTATATCACAATTCAAGCCTAAACTTATTATCCTTCCTTTCTCTGATAATATATGTCACAATACGAGAGAACTGGGTACAACACGACAATTTAGGCAATAAGTCTAATCACAATAATAGGGAAACAAGCCACTATCAACAACAATCAACTGAATAGAAATCCATCCCGAATTGCCACAGTATGAATACAACTACACCTCATATTTCAGTACATAAAGTAGCGGCGACGAGCCCACAAAATCAGAAGTCATACCAACCTAGCTAATACCCAACCAACACCCCATGCACGAAGACCTAATCATGCTTTCTCCCATCAATTCTATACAATACATACGTTTCGCTAATCAAAGTCTAACTAAAGTAAGCTGTAACCTACCTGGAATGCCGAGTAACAGTCTCAAATCGCCAAGCCTTAGCCTTTCTGTAACGACCCATTTGGTCGTTTAGCACTTTTAGGCCTAATATTCCTAAAACACCCTTTTCGTGGTCTAATCTTGCTGTCTATAGTCTGCGATAACGGGTGATTCGGTTATTTAATTGACGAGTTTTAGTCCTCATTTGACATTCGAGGACGAATGTTCTAAAGGAGGGGAGAATGTTAGATCCCGTATTTTTATACGTCGAGTTATTCGCGAAAGAATCAACGTGAGATAGAAACTTCGGATTTTAATTTCTAAACTAGAACTAATCGGTTACAAATTTTTCTTAGTACAAGAATGTTATTGGAGATTAGGAATTACTTAAGTGTGGTGTTAAGTAAAAATTGGTGAAAATAATGAGCCAACAAGAGCATCAACATCCAAGGTAAAAAGGATGACTCAAAGTCATCTAAAATAAGGTTAATGGAAGACATACAAATGGGCAATTAAATGTTGATTCATCCACTACACTTTCATTATATTGTGGACAACTAAAATACACTTCATAACCAAGGTGAGGTTCGGCCAAGGGGCTGAAAATTTTGAGGAGAAAAAGTTGAAGCATACAATTGAATATTTGAGCATCCACTACTTTATGAAAGTATACATTGTTTTAGGAGGACATAACATGGTGGAGGGATCATTTCACATTAAATATTGCTCATCCATCTTGGCATGATTACAATAGACAAAGGGTGGTGCATGAATCATTCAACACACATAAGATTGTCTTGTAAACAATTGAAAAGAAAGAAGAAAGGAGAAACAAGAAGGTGAGGTTGGCCTAAAGTTGTAGAAAACAAATTAGGAAATTTAAAGTGTAAAGTTAATGGAATGAATCATGCCATAAGTGGAGCATGTGACCAACTTGTAGGCATCAAAGTTGAACCAAATAATGACCAAGAAATCAGCCATCACAATTCATTTCAACTACACAACACAAAGAAAGAAAACTTAAGCCTAGAGAGAGAGAGCATTCGGCCAAGGGGCTGATTTTTGAGCCCTTTGAGTCTTGATCCAAAAATTATTTTCCAAGGTGTTTCAACCCTTTAGAAGGTCCCTAAAACGTGAAGATAGTCTTTGGAGCAACAAGAACCATTTTCCATCTCAAGTCACCAACTCTAGCCAAGTAGAGAAGTCAAGTTGTCAAGGTAAGATCTAACTTTCTTTTCAAGTATTAAGGGTGATGTAGATGTGTGAATATAAGTTGTATGCATGAAATAAGGTGTATGGATGTTGGAACATGATAGTAGTTATGGGGTTATATGTGTTGATGTTGAAGTATGGTTGTAACTTGACGAACATGAATCGCATGCATAAAATCATGAAAGTTGGTGTTGGAATGTTAGTTGGCCGTAGGGACTGTTTTGGTGGAATTAATGGACTGATTTTCTTTAATAAATATGGTTGTTACTATCA